>NC_000081.6:66406950-66733950 GCF_000001635.26 Mus musculus
TCCATATGTGTCCATTTGGGAAGCACTAATTCGGGATGTGATCTACTGCAAGAAACACCTGGAAAACGTAGGAAGGGTATATGAAACAGCTGATGTGGCATAGTGTCTAGCAGGCAAGGACTGTAATCTACAAGGGTAAGGAGATAAATGAGCTGAGCCCTACTGAACAGCTTCTCTGGATCCATGTTAAAAAAAGAAAGTAAAACTTCTAAATACATAAGAAATAACATGTAAGATAAAAGAAACATTGATTTTTCTTCGATAAGAAATCCTAGAAAAAATTTGGAAATAACAAGGGTACCATTAATAATTAAAAATGATGGTTGTGTCTAGTAACTAAGGACCTTTGTTAGGGCCCACTTTCTTTTTTTCTAAAATCATCTTTATTTCTCTATATGCCAGTGTGTGAGGTGGCACCATTTCCTGGCAGGGGATCCAGATCTGGGACTGTGTAAGGATGGAGAGAGTGAACTCAGCAGAAGCATGCATGTATCATTGCTTTCTGCTCTTGACTACAAGACGCCACGTGACCACTCCCTCATACAGTTCATCATAGTGGAGAAGACTCATTGAACTGTAACCTGGAAATGGGAGATAATTAATCCCCCTTAAGATGCTTTAACTTAATCAAAATAATCCCAACAGACATGAGCAAGAGACCCATCTTCTAGGCAGTGATTCTACCTTTTGCCAAGCTGAAATTTATCACTGACCATGGCAGTGACCAACTGCTTCTACAGAGGGCTCAAGGAAACTCAGAGAGGAAAGCAAAACCTGTGGTGCTAGACCTACATATCCACACAAGGAACTGCTTCATGTCATACAGCAAATCTATTTGAAATGGGTCATGTATCTAAGGGGAAAAGCTAAAATGATAAAGGAATCTAGAACAACTAAAAAAAATGTCATGAACAAGAAAGCAGAGAGCAATCACCCAAATTGAAACAAATCAGAGAAACTATATGCTAGCAGCAATTTATCCAAGTTGCTTTTATTGGGGAATTTCATTTTTTCACAGGAACTGGAAAAGAGACTAAAGCCTTGTAAGTAAAGGCCTTCATGTAGACTTTTTATTTTGTACACTGACCCATTTATCCTTGTGCCACACTAAGACAGCCTGATGCTATCCTGAAGCTGAATTATTCTGGTCGTTCTTTGGGTTTTCTATAAACTCAAGAACATCAGTTTACATACCAGAGCCTTGTTGGTATGATACTGGGAGTATACTGAACCCGCAGGTTAGCCTGAGCTCTATTGAGCTCTTAATAGGATGAATTTGCCCATGGTTATGAGACCTCTCTCCATGAAGTGTTTTAAAGTGCATAGTGCTTATCTCTACATAGAAACTAAGACTCTTTCATACCATTATAATTACCTTGATGAAGATAAACCAATCATTATGAGTGAGAAAGGTGACTTATTTATCACCTTACCATCACAATGACAAATATGCCCATATCAAACAACTTATAAGTAATAAAGTTTTATTTTTGCTTCAGAGGTTTCAATCCATTGTCACCTGTCCATGTTGCCTTGGGACTGAGATAGCATAATGTTGTGACAGTAACATGTGGTGGAAGAGTTTGTTCTGAAGGGAGCCAAGAGGGGAAAAGGGGAGGAAAGAGGAACAGAGTGGGGAAAGGAGAGAAGAGGAGAGGAGAATAGAAGGAAGAAGAAAGAGAAAGGTTTTAGGACCCCAGTATTCTCAAGAGCACCCCTATAACCTGAGTTCCTTCTACAAAGTCCTCTACCCCTGAAATAGCACTTCAAGCTTGAAGCCATGCCTTAAATACCTGAGACTTGGAGGGTCATTAAAGATGCAAATTATACCACTGACTGAGAGTACATGCCACAGGATTAGGAAAAGTGGTTGTGAAAAGGCAGACTTTGAATTAAGTCCTGGTTATGTGTTTCCAAAATGGGGGTGGGGCAGTGTCTGGAATATATAATGAAGGGGAAAAAGAAGAGTGGGGAGGGGATAGAGGATTTTCAGAGGGGAAAGCAGGAAAGGGGATAACATTTGAAATGTAAATAAATAAAATATCTAATAAAAGATACCATGGACAAACAAACAAAAACAAAAAGAGGAAGGTTGCAAAAACTTATGCCAGTGCTGGTCATAACTGGACCACAGCAGGGAATGTAAACATCAAGCCAAGTAGTATGGAAGTCATTTGGAGGCAGAGGGATCCAGCAAGGGAATAAAAGGGACCCATGATTTTAAAGGGCACTCTGGATTTTCTATGGAGAAGGAATAGAACATGAGGAAGAAAGGTGAGAAGGCCAGGGGCTAGTCTAGTTGAGTACTCACATTGCTTTAAACAGAGGTGCCATCTTCTCAGAGAAGACAGAAGATTTAGAAAAGGAAATGATTCCTTGTGCCAGACTGTGCATGGATGGAAGATGGAGCATTCAGTCTGCCCTGACCTTGTACTTATGGACCTTAGAAGGTGCATATAGTGTCTTTGATTCTGATGCCTGCAATCTTTCATGATATTTATGCAGTCTATAACCCAAGTAGCATGGGACTTCACTTGTGTTTCAATAGCACATTGGAACAGCATTTTTATTTCATCAAGTTTATTTGTTGGTTTCCTCTACGTTTTACATTTAGTTTTATTTATGTTGACTATTAAGTGTAATGTCTATAAGTTTTTCCTTTGGGAATGAAAATCAAAACATTTCCAAGGTTTTGTTTACTCTGAGGCTATAGTCTATAAAGCCATTAATATTTTATAAGAAGACATTTAGCCTTCTGGCAAGGGATATGTTCGTTATATTATTGAAATACTTCTCACGTTTTGTTGATCATATCCATGAAAGAAAGAGCTGTGTGTGTTTTCTAATACAACTGATTCAATTGACATTTCTAAATATTATGGTTTTTACACTATTAATGAGCAGCCCAATGTAGAAGGGGTATTTGGAAGTCATCTTTATATTACCTTTCTAATATGGACACTATAGTGCTATTGTAGTTGCTTCCGTTATTGCTATAATAAAATAACTTACAAAAGTGACGTCATGAACAAAGGTTTTATGTTAGCTCTCAGTCTGAGGGTACGGTCCGGTATAAAATGAGAGGCATAGCAGGGAGAACGTCTGCCTCAATAGTGGTAAGAGCATGAGGCAGCCAGTCACACTTTGTCTACATTTAGGAGGTAGAAAGAGATGACTACCTCTTCACAGCTCATTTCCTTTTTTTTTTTTTTTTTTCTTTGTTACGAAGTTCAGGGACCCTGGTCCCAGGGCTGCAGTCACCTGCATTGACAATGGGCCTCCTCTCTGTTGTTGGAACTCTTTGGAAATGTCCTCACAGATGCTCCCAGAGAAGGGTCTCCCAGGTGATACAAAATCTGGTCAAGCAGATAATGAAGGTCAAGTGCCACCAAGAAAAAGACTCTACATGTGGTCAGTGCTACTTTGCTTTAAGTTCTGTCAATGGATACAAATTTAGCTGAAGTGACCCTGGCTTTGCTTAGGTCCACCATCTAGAGCTTCCTGTGCCCGTTAGACTGGAGGGTATAAGCTATGTGGCAGCTGGTTTCCTCTGTCACCTACTTATCAATATTTATTGGTTTAAGGTTTTTCTGTACCTGCCTCAGCTCTGTAACACCATTTTACTGTACTAGTCTTTGCAGTTAATTTCTGTAAGGCATTGAAATTTACATGTTTTAATTAAAATATGCTTACTTTCTCTGCCCTATTTATATTCAGTATCAGCATGGATAAGTGAAATAAAAATATTTGGGCTAACAAAAAATGTATTTACATTTGTTCTTTGTCACCATAATTTTTCTATTTCGTGTGTTAACCTGAGTCCCCTAGATCATATGTCTTTCTTAAAATATCATCTTTACCATTTTTACAAAGGAAAGTAATCACTTTGGGGAGTTTTTTGGAACTAGTTTATTTAGAGCAAATGCTACTATCTATGAAACTGCAGAGTGCACTAGAGAGATGGCAGCTCTTCAGCAGTAGGGAGGGAGTGATTGAGGGTGGACCAAGAGCAACTAGAAAGCAGGATCACTTCCTCGAGGTATCCTGGGAGTGGGAGAAAGGATGTAGTGCAGTCTCCATGCAGGCTCTCTGTAAGGATAGCCCGGGGGAATCTAAGTCTGGGCGGGCGAGAGTACTGTTTTCTCTGCATTTCTAACAATTCAATATAGGTGCCCAGCACATAGCAGATGATAATGAAAATTTCTGGGATGAACTGCAGAATATACAATGATACGGGCTAGCACTGTCAGTAAAGACCTCTAGAGTCACCCGTTCCTTCCTGTTAGGTCTATGAATAGGGGGAAGAAGGTACTGCTGGTGTTGGATATAATGAGAAAAGGGAAGGATTTGGGAAGCCATCAGAGTCCTCACAACTCATGACTCTAATCTATGAGCACACACTGCAACTTTAAATCTAAGTGGAAGGAAACAGCCTCCCCAAGAGTCTGAGCCTATGTGAAACAGACTTACCCCTTGACACATCTGAGTTTACAAGGATGATGGCTATGGACTGAACAGGGAGGGGACAGACCAGAACGAGCACCTGAGAGACACAGATCCTAATTCCACAGTAATTCACATAGTGCTTCATCTATGCTGCAAGCTTAACAAATGTCAGCTGAGTTTAATAAATATTTTACTTGACTAATTAATAATTCAATTGTGTAAACTTTTTTTTCAGAATTTTGCAGAAAGTTCTCTATTGCTGAGTTCTAGTACCTTACCCTCTACATCTGGAAAGACAAGCGTGCTAAATTATTCCCTCATCTGATATTAATAACTTCCCGATTAGTTATTTATGGGTTCTGCTTATCTTCCCTCCATCATCATTTTGCTTAAGTACACACATTTGACATCCTCACCCTTGCCTGGTAAATAATTTCACTTTTTTCGTGCATGAAACTTCCAAACTGTCTACATCCTTTCGATATGAACTTGCCTTGACATAAGCCAATTATATTACTTGGGAATCTGGGTGAGTTGAATCACATTTTATAAATAGTGCTTAGTAATGAGGCCTAGGCAGGCAATTAAAATAGACAACTATTTTCTAGCAATCCTTATGTCAACTGCAGAGGAATTTTTCTCTTGTAAACAGTTCATCTTATTACATAATTTCTGGCATTTATAATAAATAGCCATATATATATATATATATATATATATATATATATATATATATTTCTCTTGTACAGCATGTAAGCTCTGACTACTGGAAAGAAGTATTATTCATCTTAAATTATGGAAATAAAATTTCCTGTTTACCACTTAGCATTAAGTGTTTATGTGTATAATTTTCCCCAGGACATAAATAATATTTATATGCATGCATATTTCTAAATATTTGATCTTTTAATTTCAGATTGTTAAAAGAATCTCTGGATTTAATTTTTATCTTTTCCTTTATGGTTTTTCTAGATCATTTGTTAAGATGACATGAAATAGTAAGAAGAGGTTCAAAGTTATGATTAGTATATTCTATTTGTACAAAGGAATGAACTTATTGTGACATTTCTGTAAGTGGCAAAGTGAACTTTTATTGTATTTACCTACACAACATTCTATCTTTTGCATTTATATATTTATTCATTAATTTATAAATGTAACATAATTATTAATGAAAAAGAGGCCATGGGAGGGATTAAGGAGGAGAGGGTATGGGAGGAGTTGGAAGAAAGAAATGTGAGTAATGTAAATTATATTTTATTTTTTAAAAG
Organism: Mus musculus; assembly: GCF_000001635.26. Taxonomy (NCBI): domain Eukaryota; kingdom Metazoa; phylum Chordata; class Mammalia; order Rodentia; family Muridae; genus Mus; species Mus musculus. The sequence goes on from NC_000081.6 coordinate 66,412,668, forward strand.
TTCAAAAAAGTAAAAATAATTTGGATGATAATAAGAAATTACAGGTACAAGCCATGATGTCTGGCTTGAGTTTTAGAACAAGATCAATTTCCCTACATTATACTATATTTATCACTTTTATTTGTCAGCAAATATATTAATATCATAGGAAATGTGTGCTTATTCAATCAAAAACTTATATATCAAAGTGTTGATTTGGATTTTTCATATCATATATTTTGACCATATTCCCCTCTCCCAACTATTCCCATATTCTTTCCACCTTCCTACCCACCTGACTTTACATTCTCTCTCAATAAAAACAAATCAAAAATAAAAATCAAACCAATCAACCAACTATATGAACAAACAAACAAAATCTAGTAAGAGAAAAAAAGAATAAACCAAATAAAATGAAACAAAAGGCCTCCTCCCCTAAAAAAAAACAAACAACTCCTGCAAACAACACAAAACTAAAAACCATGGAAACTATTTGGTCTTGGCCAACTATTCCTGAGCATGGCGCCTGCTGTGCAGAACTGCTGATGCACCCAGTGACATTCCGTTTGGGAAAAAAAGTGATTTTCACTTTTCTGACAGGTAAGGTATCAATTGTAAATAACTTCCTGGTTAGGGGAGGAACTTTGTGTGTTCTCAGGGCTGGCATTTTGGCTGGTGTAAACCTATGCGATCTTATGCCTGCTGTCACAGTCTCAGTGAGGGCATGTATGTCAGTACTGTTGTGTCTGGAAGTCAACTGTTTCTTTGGAATTACCCACCACCTCTGGATCCTATCATCCTTCTGCCTCCTTTCCATCACAGATCCCTGAGCATTGAAGGGAACGGTTTGATGAGACATCCCATTTAGGATTAAGTGCTCTAGATTCTCCCTCCCTGCACTGGCCAGTTGTGGGTCTCTGCTTGATCATCCACATAAGGAAGAAGCTTCCATGATGAGGGCTGGACGAGCAGGACTGCCTTCTAAACAAACCATTTAATATTCTGATAAGAAAAGCAAATAATTTACCACTCTTCAAGGAGAACTCTTTTTCTATTTAAAGAAAGTTATTAATTCACAATATTAGAAAAATATGTAAATTACCACTGCCATATTAACATCTGTAAACAGACTGAAATGTACTTGAACCAATCAAACATGTTTTAAGTATATTCTATCTCAGGTCAGTGTGTAACTGTGGTAAGAAGAAGCTCAATTTTGAAAGAGTGATCAGAAGAGCAAGTGGGATGAGACCATACTGCTCTGAACAAAGCTTACACCCCAGCGGTCTATGAAAAACCGTTCAATGAAGTTATGGATAACTCATATAAAAACAATATTCTTAGTTATATAAAACAGTGATGTGCTTTGTAAACTGCAGATGAATATGACTATCTCTAGGTTCCTTTAAATTATTTCTTTTAGGCATGTGTAACCTATCTGACTCTTCCCCAGGAAAGCCATTCATGCACTCCAGACTGAGAATCAAAGAGGATTGTATTAAGTTAGGGCAAGCACCAAGAATGTTGATGATGTTTAAAAAGAAAACATTATTTTACACCCTTGATAGAGACAGTATTGATAGAAGCAGCCTCTCTTCAGCTCTAAAAATTCATGATGATTATTGTCATTCATTCATTCAATCACCCATTCAATAAACATTTGTGGGGGTGTCTGCTATGATCCAGCCAACTTCCTAGGTCTTGGGAATTGAACATTGAATACAACTCACAAAATCCTTTGCCCTGATGATGGTATATTATAGTGGGAGGGGAACTGTTAGGAAACATATACTTAACCTATGTAGCACATAAGCACTGTGGTGTTCAGGAAAGTGGCAAAAAAAGCTGTGGTGGGACAGAAGGTATGGAAAGTAACATTAGAAAATGATGTTTTAAGGAAATATTGAGATTAAGGGAAGACTTTAAAGAGTAAACAAACCCATCAGGGACCTTGGAGGAATGGAGACCAACAAGTACAAAGGACGTGCATTAGGTATTCTTCTGGCTGCTGTGATGGAATGGGACAGAAACAACCTAAAAGAGAAGAAGATTATCCTGGCACATAGCTTCAGAGGCAGTTGGCTGGTTGTGATGGGGAAAGAAAGCATGGCTGTATAAGTGGCTCCATCCATGGCAGTGTGAGTGCTTGCTGGTGGGTCTTCACACTGGATGGATACTCTATTAGGGTCTAAGAAAAGCCTACCCTGAGGAAAAGCCACATGGGGCCAGGATGTTGGTGACTTTTCAGTGTGGTCAGCATCAGGGAACAGTGTCTCCAAGGAGTCTCAGGGGTAGAGCTGAGTCACAGACTAAACACAAGGCTTGTGATTACCTGTAAACACTTTAGGCTTCTGATAGGTGGCTCAGAAAGCCTTTCACATGCAAGGCCACGATTTCTAGCAATGTAGAATCTATTTCTTGTACTTATGGAGTTAGTCTAAGAGGCATCACTAGCATAACCTTCCTTTCAGGTTGCAATGTTAAATGCAATGAAGGTTCTCTTAAAGGACTCCTGGGAGTCATCAGGGTTATTTGCGACAGTCTTAGAGCATCTTGGGACAAGGTTGGATCTCATTTCCACATGGTGATCTTCTGGTCATCTGGGTCAAAGAAGAAGTGAGAGGCTTATCAAAAGGCCACCACAGACAATCAGGAAAGGGAACGGTGGCAAGGGATTGCCAGATTCTACATTTATTTTTGAGATGGGGGCATTTTAGAGATGTATGAGTGATGAAGACTATGCTGTCTTTAAGCCTTATCTTGCTGGATGTGGCCTTTTCTGGATCCTATGTGGTTCTAACACAGCAGGTAATATGTATCATTAATTCTCATTGGAATCCTTTTTGATGGTAGTGTTTCCAGTTGTTTTGAGCAATAAAGGCTAGACAGTTCCTATCCAGAGTCATCCACAGCCCTCACCATCACGAAGTGCTCTGGTCTTGCAGTTTCTCTCTTCCCCATCTCTCACACCTGAGAACCTCTGATGTATTTCCCTGAGAATCTCCTCTACAACGGTTGCTTATCTTCCCCCTGAACTCCGATGAACTTTATTCCAGGTTCACCTTGTTCTCCTCTGCCTACAATTTCCTTTACGCTGGGTGTCTCTTCTTTATATGGAAAGACCAGCACATGAAATCAATATCAGACTGTGCTGATAGCTAATTACTCTGTTCCTTTTTTAATAAACATAGAAGATTTATTAAATTTCTCTTTGGGATCAATACAATGATGGCATGGAGCTCAAAAGAGAGAAATCATCATGTATGCTTTCCTAAAAATATTGGTTTAATTATGCCAAATGAAACATCAAGCAACTACAAAAATATTTTCTTCATAATAGGAGTACTATCACTTTCCCCTCAATCGAATGAGGCTGAGGAGCTAATAAGGACAAGATTCCATGTTGCTGGGTGTGCCCAAGGAATAAACACAACATGGAAACTGGCGTCTTTTCTGAGGCAGAAGACTCCTGGGATGGAGTTTCTAATTAGTCAGCATGACTTTATGGGCAGGAGAGGGTTGCGGGAAGTGGAGGGCTGGGCACAACAGGGCACGGCCACCTTAGTTAGCATCTTAATTTTGTCCCTTTTCTGTTACTATAACAATATGGGAGCCTCAATAATGTGTAGAGGAAAGAGGTTTGTTTTGTCTCATAGTCCACAGGCAAGGAAGCCTAAGCCTACGGGATGCATCTGCTGAGGTTTCGTGCTGCTTTGTGCATGGTGGAGGTTGGGAGGGGAGAGGGAGCTGGACTGGGTGAGAGTAAAGAAGACCGCACTCTGTAGTAGCTAATCCATTCCTGGATAAAGGCAGCAACCCACTCATGAGTGTTCCACCCCTATGACCTAAACACCTCCCTCCAGGACCCACCCTCTAACATATCTACTTTAAGGAGCTGAGGTCCTGACAGTGAGTTATGAGACATGTATTCAAAACAGTTCATCTTGAGACAGATCAGAGGGACTCAGCCCTCCTCAAAGGCACATGCTTACTGAGTCGGCACTCTTAAATACTACAAAGAACGGTAATTTCTTAGGCTTTTACTCTAAGTGCCCTCTAATTTTTCCTGAGTAGCAATGAGTGATCCAACCAATCGAGAGTAGGCCATTCCTTCCCTTACATGACAGCTGACAGGTCCTTCCCTGTGCTTGGCTACGTTAAATGGGAAGCTGTCAGGCTAAGCAGCCTTTCCCCTTCTCCCCCCTCAGGAAGTCTAGCTATTTTGCACATTCATGATCACTCTCAGGAAACTTCATTCTAGCTTCAAGGGCCTCTCAACCACCATTGCTGCCCAAAATGCAACTCCTGCTTCAGCAGGCCTTCCAACTGCCACAATCACGCCAGGCTACTAGTACTAATTTGGAAGACTCAAGATGATGTTGCTCATCTTGCAATTGTTTTCACTTCAGAATGGAGGATTAGAATAACCTTGGTGACACAGCAGAAAGCTTCTAGTACACCCTACCTTTCACGTTGCAATATTAAGTGCAATGGAGGTTGTCCTAAATCATCTTTTCCTGCTTACTTACCTTCCTCATGGGTAAAGTCAGGTAAGATTGTACCCTTCCCCACAGCCTTGAGCTGGCTGACCAAGTCTCTGACACTAAAGCCAGGCAGCTTGGTTTGCTACATTTACATCTTCCTGCCAGAGAACTGAGAACTGCCTGCCCACTGAGCTGTGAAGATCCTGCTTTGCAACTCAGTCCATCTGAAACAAGCAACAGAACCCAGCAGATACAAAGGGACATCTCCTCAGGTTTTCCCATATATGTTCAGTGCTGTGCATTAAAAATTGAGCCTAGATCAGAGAACTTTGCCTTGGCTCATTATTTCTCTCACCCTGTCCTTCCCATCCATCCCCAACTTTCTTTTCAGGAACCCAGTAACCAGTGGCAGTTGGCAGCTATAGGTGGCACCAGAACGAGTGGCCTGAAAATGGAAAGACCAACTGAGTGACACTGTCTTGATGGGGCTCCACAGAAAACAGAAGAAGATGGTATCCTGCATGGTAAACAACATACAGCATTAATGTTAGCACTACTAATTTAATCTTTTGAAGGCTGTTGATTGCAAGGGTGCAAAAAGCATAGATGCTAGACTGAGTCAGCATTGGCCAAGTACTGATATCAGCTGGAGGTTGACAGTGGAAAATGCGGCTGGAAAATTCTAAACAGGCATTTGCCCACAGTCAAGAACTGCATCAGGTGAGAGGAGTAGGGCTTAAAATAAAATGAAATAAAATAAAAAGAGAAAAAAACACAAAAAAAAACAACAAAAAGGGGTGAAGCTAGATATACAAGTGAAATGAGAGAGAGAGAGATCAAAAGAGAAGGAAAATGGATTTCAGAGCTCTCCTAGGGACAGAAGAAAATCAGGAGACATCCTGCTTTCCCTCTGGCCAATGAAAAAGTGAAACTCAATGCTCCAAGGCATGCTAGTCATAAAACAGATAGCGACATTCCTCCACCCACCCGCTTCCTGGGTTCAGGGAGTGTTTGTTCAAAAAGGACCACCCTGACCATTCATGGAACCCATTATGCAAATGTACTATTGTTAGGGGCTCATAGAAACTGTCTTGAGAAATAACCCACAGAATTACCAGGCATTCCTTGTGACTCTTGTGACTTTGCACTTCCTTGTGACTTAACTGGTATTTTTGGTATTTTCCAACAACGCCCTCCCCACCCCCTTGAGTTGTGGTTTCTTCCTTTAAATACCCCCTTACCCAGCTACTCAGTGCAATGGTCCTCTACCCCTGCGTGGTATATGAATGTGGGCCCGAGAGTGCTCTTGAAATAAAAGTCCTCCTGCAGTTTGCATCAAGACCGTTTCTCATGAGTGATTTGGGGTGTTGCCTCTCCTGAGTCAGAACGTGGGGGAGTCCTCACATTGTGGGTCTTTCACCCCTACAGGAGACATCTTTAGTTCTGGTTACATCAAGTTCTCTACCCTCTCTGTATTGTCTGTGTTTGGTGCACTAATCTGTCCATGTGTCAATTTGTATCTATTTTTGTTTTATTGTCTGAATGGCTGTTGTTCTATGTTTCATGTTGAAAGAAAAAAATGGTTAAAACTTTATCTGCTGACTATCCACCTCTTGATTCAATCTCAGTTTGCACAGTGGAGGCGGATTTAATTTGTCCAGCACCCCTTAGCCAGGAGTCAAGCACAGCAGGAGAGGTCATGCTGAAAAGCTGCTTTTAAAAGAGGCCAGCAGCTTCTTAAGTTCTAAGGCAAATAAGCTGATAGTTGTGTTTTCCTAGAAAAATCTCAGCAATTGTGATTGTTGAGTTCAGCAAATGACAAAGTGCTTTTCTCTTGAAATTATAACTAGGAAAGTAAAAATTCTTGATCTGGTCTAAATTTATAAGAATCATGTAGCCACATCATTTGGTTTCTGACTGGTCTTAAAGGTATAAATATGCTCTGTATGTCTTGGTCATAGAGTATTGGCTTATAAGTTAATGGGTATGATTAAAAAGGTATAACATTGGTAACAAGAAAGTTAGCTTAAAACTGGTAACTCAGGGTTAGAATCATTTTAAACAACAACATATCACATGAACCAGACCAGGAAGCCAAGCCTCTAAAGATACCAGTCAGAAACCTAAATTGGGATGATACTTTATGTAATTCTTATCCTAGAAACTAGACTTATAAGGGATAAGATTTAAAGCAACGTCTCTTTAATGAAGCATTAAAAGTTGCACTGTCATGCATTCATATATAAGGATTGGCAGCCAAACTTTGTAATGTGAAAGTAATGCTTTTGGTATTGATTTTAAAGAGAATGGATTATTTAAAATTGGGTTTTGCTTTCTAAAAGTTATGGTTATGCCTTAATATTGCAAAAGAAACTTTAAAATTATAGTTTAAATTGCCAGTGTTCCATTGGTTGCAGTTTGCAGTTTGATTGTAAGCTTAGGATTTTTAACTCACCTGTATTTTGCAATTAGGATGATGGCAAGAGTAGTAAAAGTATGGGCCTGCTGCCCTTTTTACACAAGCTTTATTGGATACAGTGGTAGGAGCAATTTTAACCCCCCAAGATTGGAAAGAAGATCTCTGTGAGAATTTATTTGGTATCAAACAGGCTCCTGATGAACTTTTTCAGAATTTTGTGGATATGCTACTAAAAACAGCTAGTAGAACTTTTGGAGATTCTCAAGCAGGTGCTCCTTTTTTTACACATTTGTCTTATGAGAATGCTAATGCAGCCATCTGGCCATACAAATCAAAGACAGACTTATCTGGATATATTCATGTTTTTGCAGAAATTGGACCCTCATACAATCAGAGTTTGGCTATGGTTGCTGCCTTGCAGAGGACTACAGTACGTACAAGCAATGCTTTCACAGCAGTAAGGTTATAAGGAATGTTTTAAGTATAAATCATCTTAGGAAAGAGTCCAAAAATCAGAGGCATAGACGGAGAGTAGAATTGCTCCCCTCGAATCTGTCTTCTCTGCAGGAGGGGTAGTCACTGGGCCAAACCTCAGGAAATCGGCTCAGATTAAGAAATTGAGTTAATGGAAAGCTCAGAGCAACCTCAGTGAGGCTTGTGTGGCTTTTCTATTATTTTAAAAACCCTGCCTAGGGAAATTTGGGGGGCCTTACCTCTCCTTGCCTCCGGGGAATTATTTTTGAGTCAAAAGAGCATTATTTCAGATCTATCCAGGTGTTGTTCAAAATAAAGTTTAAACTTAAGATTTATGAAAGGTCAATGAGGCTGTGGAACTTGTAGAGACATTACAATCTGGCCAGCCTACTCCATATAGACTTATTATAGATTTAGAAGGTTGTTTTTTCTTTACATCCTGATAATTGGGTTTGCTTCTAGTGAGCTTGTAATCACTGAAAAGTTTTGCCTCTAGGAATGACTAATAGCCTTATATTATGTTTAAAAAAATGTTTTTGTCTCTGCTTCAATACCAGAAGCTAGGACTTTGAATCTTTCAGTGCATATTGTTTATTATGTGGAGCATATTTTATTACCTAATCCCTCTGAAGGGGAATTTTACTACCTTTACTCTTTTACAACAAGCTTTAAAGTTTTGGGAGTAGTTGTTGCTCCAGAAAAGATTCAGAGGCAACATCTTTTTCAATATTTAGGGCCTCAGTTATATCTTAGAAAAGTTATGGTGCAGAAAATTCAAGAAAGAAAAGATGATTTGCTTACTTCAAACTATTTTCAAAAGCTTCTAGATGTTAATTGGCTAAGACCTCACCTTAAGCTCACCACAGAACTTAAGCCTTTGTTGGATGTTATCAAGGGAGATGCAAATTAACAGGTGAGAGAAAAATAGCTTTGCAGAAAGTAGAGGAAGCTTCTCTGTAATAAATTGTTATCAATTGTAATCAATGGTAATCAAATGTTAGCTGCTTATTTTAGTTATTGTTATTCAATGTGCCCACAGCAATTCTTTGGTAAAGGGAGCATTAACGTGGATTCATCTTTCTTTATTTCCAAGTAAAGTTTTAACATCCTATTATGAAGCTCTTGTGGTGTTAATAAAAAATTGTAGGATAGAATCATGAAGGTATAGTAAAAATTTTAGGCAAAATTGTAATTATCCAAAAGACAAGTTGTTAAAATTTGCTTCTTTACATGCTTTTGTATTTCCTGTAAATTTATGCATGCATCCCATAAAGAATATATCTACTGTATTTAAAAACAGCCCTACTATGGGAGAGAAGTATATGTGATTGGATCACATGTTTATTCTTTTGAGTTTCCTCCTGCTTCAGCATGGATAATTGAATTGCATGCTCTAGCCACTGTTTTTGAAATGTTGTAAAATCAAGCTTTTTATTTGAATACTGATAGCATATCATATATCATACATCATATATCATACATCATATATCATATCATATATCATCATATATCATATACCATATATCATATATCATGATTCTACCCTGATTCTATCTCCAGTCCTGCATTTAGGGGTTAATCCCCGAGGCCTTATGCCCAATCATATTCAGCAAATGGATGTAACTCATTAAGCAGAATTTTAAAAATTGAAATATATACATTTGTTTTGACAAAAAGGAATTGTTTTGCTTCTCTACATACAGGAGAAGCCTCTAGAAATGTAATTGATCATTGTTTACAAACCTTTAATGCTATGGCATCACCTAAAGTCGTTAAAACAGATAATGGGCCAGCCTATACTGACAACAACTTTATATCATTTTGTAAGGAATTTGGTACTGAACATAAAACTGGAATTCTTTATAACCCAATGGGACAAGGAATTGTTGAGTGTGTGCATCACCCTCTGAAAATTGGCTTTTAAGTACAAAAAAAGGGGGAATTATATCCCCCAAGGTCACTAAAAGCACATCTTGCTTTTGTCTTATTTGTTTTATTATTAATATTTATTATTATTTTTACAAACTGATGCTAAAGGTCAGTTTGCAGCAGATAGCCACTGGCATCCAGTCACTTCTAGCTCATATGCCATGGTCAAATGGTGGGATCCCCATGGAATGGCCCAGATCCCATTTTAATATGGGGGAGAGGTTCTGTTTGATTTATTTATTTATTTTTCACAAAAAGAAGATGGAGCACGATGGCTGCCTGAAAGATGGATTCCTCAAGTGGTCACATGTTCTGAGTCTTCTAGTAAGTATGATTCCAATTATGATGATGGCTAAAAATCTTTATTAGCCAGCTGAGTTAATTTCGAGCATAGCCACCACTATTTCCTGAGAAGTAACATTTTTTCTGCTGATTCTCAAATCCACCTCCCCCACACTGGGAGGCAGGACCTTGGGTCTGATAGTTGCTAATTTGCAACTGAATTGAGTGCCTGGGACATCCCCACAGACAACCTTAATCCTGTTGCATTTAATTTTGGATTTTGTATTTCAAGCAGATCTGTTACCTCCTTACAGCAAAGCTCAGTTATGGAAGTTATTCATCTCTCTGAAGAGATGCATTGAGTGCATATTGTGGCTTTTGTCTGAATGGGAAAATGGTGTGCTATGAGGGCTACTGATGATTCTATGACTTTTATCAACCTAAGACAGGCATGTGCGAAAAGGTCATGTTTGTTCATAATAAACACTAAAATTCCATGTTTGTGCAAATAAACACAAACAAGCTGCACGTGTTCCCGGGACAGGTCAGAAGGAGTACAGACATTCAGACCCAAGCCAGGTGTGGTCACCAGCCACCATAATTCCCAGAGAGGACCATGGAGCATAGGAAAATTTTATGCACCAGTCCAGCTAATTTTCAATAAATAAAAAGGGAGGAACTGTGCCCTTCCCCCACAGCCTTGAGCTGACTGACCAAGTCTCTGACACTAGATCCAGGCAGCTGGCCTTGCTACATTTACATCTTTCTGCCAGAGAACTGAGAACTGCCTGCCCACTGAGCTGCTGAAGAGCCTGCTTTGCAACTCAGTCCAGCTAAAACAATCAACAGAACCCAAACAAAGGGATGTGTCCTTGGGTTTTCCCATATATATTCAGTGCTGTACATTAAAACTTGAGCTTTGATCAGAGAACTTTGTTTTGGCTCATTATTTCTCTCACCCTATCCTTCCCATCCATCCCCAGCTTTCCTTTCAGGAACCCAGTAACCAGAGGCCATTGGCAGCTACATAAGATGGTTGTTCAAAACTCACAACTTCTAGAAACTTTAGTCCTAGACCACTTTAGCAGCAGCACAAAGGGTCCCTGACAACTGACAAAAATTAGAAGGCAGGGATACCAATACCCAAACTTTGGGTGCTTTAACACAAACTGTTGTGTGCTTGCCTATTATCACTCAAAACTCAAAGCAATAGCTTTTGACTTAAGTACTTACAGCTATATGTCTCTGACTGAAATCTTACAGCAATGAGCTTTGCATTCTCAGGGTCTTAAAACCATAAGACAATGGCTTTGAAAATCCAGAGCTTGCTTTAATCTGAGCACCTAGATAGACACCAGGCTTCTAAAGCCCCATGACCATGAGCCTCAATTTCTCAGAGCCTGGTGCTGCATATTTCTAGATTTGTGAGTCTAAACTGTCAGGTTTTGGAGATAAAAACCTCAGGTAACAACACTAAGGGAGCTGTGACTTTCCTATGTATGATCTCTATGTGAAAGAACAAAACCATCCCCAGTAAAATGCTGATGACAATTTGATATAGACAGAATGCTCTTCCAAATGGTGAGAGGGCTGGCCAGAAAAGGCTTACAGACAGAGCAAAGATCAAGGTCATTATATGGAACTGAGGCAAATTTGAGGGACTAGCATTGAGAAACTGTGAAACCCTAGAAGGAGAAAACAGGAGGGAAGCAGAGGACGAGGCATAAGCAGAACGATAGAATATTTTCCAGAAGCTCATAAACTGGGGAAAGATGCTGAATATCAGAGCCACATCTGGTTGCCCAGGAAACTGGACCTTATAGTGATAAAGGGACATGCACAACTAGCAAGTAAGTATAAATATTGAGTTGTTTTGTGAGCATTACCTTGGAAAAGTATCTCAAAGTGGCTTTGAGCCACAGACAAGAACAATGTCCTGAGATTAACTCTTTGTCCATGCAATTGGCATCTAAGTACACATGGGTTGTTGCATCTATTGACAATGGTGCCATTAATGTTAAATAATAATGTTAATAAATAACCAGCCTGGAGTTTAAGCATACTCCAGTCTTACCCAGAGTAAATCCTAAGAATCAGAATCTCGGGGTATTAAACAGCAGGTACGTTTTTCTTCATTTTTATAGTTTCTGGTTTCTTATGAGACATTTTTGTTTGGTTGGTTTGGTTTGGTTTTTTCGAGACAGGGTTTCTCTGTATAGCCCTGGCTGTCCTGGAACTCACTTTGTAGACCCTGCTGGCCTAGAACTTAGAAATCTGCCTGCCTCTGCCTCCTGAGTGCTGGGACTAAAGGCATGTGCCACCACACCCGGCTTCTTATGAGACATTTTAAGGTTGACTTTTTCATCCTACTTTAATTAGCATCAGTGTCTAAAGGAGGCATTGTCAATGTCCTAACCATACCCTTTGAACGTTCACTGTCCTCTAGCAGGTTCTTACTACTGTTATCTGCAATTCTAGGGCTGGGGTCTCTTTCCTAAAATAGCTTAGGACTGCATGAACTATGATATCAGCATGTCTGAAATCTTGGGTGCTGGTAGATTTAAACAGTCAGTTTATAGACATACTAGTCCCATTACTTCTCACGTAGAACTATCCTGATACATGTTTCTGGTACAACATCCTATAGCTTTCTACAAGGGTTACTGGACTAATGTGGAACTGTCTACAGGTTCTTTCCCTTCTCTAATTCCTGACCAGCATCCATCTTTACTCTTCAAATAAACTGCTATATCCATGTATCTAATATTCAGCTCCTAAGAGAGCCAAATTTTAAAATGTGTTTAAAAGTCTATGGCCTACAATTTAATAACTACAGTGACTAAGAAACTCTGGGTGTCATCTCAAAGAAGAAAAACAAACAACTGGCATGACCAAATTCAAAACTCTCATTGGACTTCTAGTGTATCTGTGAGTGTCTGGGTTACCTCTGTGTGATGGATGCTCATTTGAAGTAGATTAATATTCTTCAACTTCCCAGGAATCTATGTCCTGATAAACCCATTGAAAAATAACAGTGTACCCAGTTGAAAATGCCCTTAGTTCATGACCTTCTGAACATCATAGTTTTGGAGTATAGTTTAGAGAGTCTCAGTTGTTTGTCATTATGACTATGTAATTAGTTGTGACCTATTATCATTGCATTATAAGAGAATATATTATATGTAATATATATATATAATTAAGGAATGATTTCAATTGAATATCCATTTCTCATCACTTTGAAGTAGAAAAATATAAGTTGAGTCATCATAAAAGACAATTTGTATATTAGGGGGAGGGAGATCTGTCCATATATAATTCTTCTAGAGTAAATCTACATTTGCAGGTAGATTTATATCAGATTCCCTTTCTGCATATTCTGCAGGTGATGGAGATCTGGTGACATTTAAAGTCATGAGATCATACATACACTGAATATAGAGAACAGAATTTGTCCCAAAGCTAAATCGAACATTTACACTCTCTGGCCTTGGTAGGAGAAAGAAGCATATGATTTATACTGTTCAAATACACCCAGGGACCAGAATCATCTAGTGACAGAGGGAGATATCCCATGAGAGTGACATAATGAAAATAAAGGAGAGGGATGTTTGATGAAAAAGCAAAAACAAACAATCAAAACTGCACAAATGTCAGATGAGCAGAGGGTGAGAGATGGTCACGGGAGGTAATAGTGGAGATTAACTGGAAACCTCAGAGGTTTCAGGGAAGGGGAGTTGGGGAAATGATGTCTTACCAGAGTTGGTCTGAGAGAATGTGAGAAAATACATGAAGAAATCAAGTGACAGCAATGATGGCGTGGATGTGGGCAAAGAAGAACCTTTGTTCACTGCTGCAATGATTATGGAATTCAGTATGGTGGTTTTCCAAAAGCTAAAAATAAAGCCATCATGTGGCCATTCTATATCACTTCTGGGCATATACCCAAAGGACTCTATACCCTACTACAAAAATACTTGCTTATCCACATTCATTGCTGTTCTATGAATAACAGCTAAGAAATGTAATCAGCCTAGATGTCCATCAATGGAAGAATGAATAATGATAATGTGCTGTGTATACACAATGGAATTCTATTCAGCTATAAGTAAAGGTGAAATTTGAAGGCCAAGTGAGGGAACTATTTTTAAAAAATCCACCGAGTAAGGTTATCTAGACCCAGAAAGACAAATGCCACATGTTCTTTGTCTAATGTGGATTGTCACTTCGACTCTTTAGATCTGTATGCTGAACCTGGAGCTCCCCAAGAAGCCAGGGAAACAGAAAGGGGTTATTGGGTGGTGAATGCCTTAAGACAGTAGAGTTAGGTAGATGGAACAAGGGGACTGGAGGTAGACGGGATTAAGCAGGTATGTAGGTTTGAGGCAATATGGGGAGAAGAAGAATAAAGGTTATATACAGATGGTTCTGTGCCGCCTGTTCCAGGAAACGGCAACCATGCCTTTGTTTCAAAGGTTGTTATTGGCCATCTTGTTAGGACTATCTTGCTACGGCCACGCTGCAACCAGGTCTTTGTTTCAGGAGGTTGTTATAATCAACTTGTTATGCTTACATTCTGCTTCTGTAACCCCTCCTTTACCTCCCAAACCCTGACTCCTGAGCTATGAAAAGTCCATTTCTAATGCTGATCTTTTGTACCTGGCCTTAAGGTGAGACAGCCTGTGAACATGAGTATAAAATATTTCTTTAAAAAAAATAAAGATTATATATAAAAAATACAGGGAAACCTTTTATTTGTAGGCTGATTAAAATATAAATTAAAACAAAAAATAAACTAGAAAAGTTATATTGTATGATTGGATTGCACTAACCCTAGAAGCCATGGGTTATTAAACAGTCCCCTCCACATCATCAGATATGTTGTTTGTTTGGGTTGCTTTTTATTGGTCATAGGTTCTCTAGAGATCTTTAAAAATATAACCTCTTGTCATTCCTCTTGGTTAATCATTAGGATGAGGTAAGGCTGTACTGCTGAAAACACCATACATCTTGGTCAAAAAACACAAAAGCCAAGCCCTGAACTAAAAGCTTCCTCCTTTCTCATTAGCTTTCATAATGCTGATACTGGGAGAGAAAAGGCATCAGGGGTCTTAACAAGTGGTTCTATGAACTATAGTTCTTACCCAGGCAAGATGTGCCTACTACTACAATAGTGGTTCAACCAACAAGGCAGCAAACAACAGCTCTCTTATTAGAATCGAAGAACACTTGCTGAATGGAATTCATGTCAGGTATGTAATCCTTATAAAAACCTATGCTTGTGAAGACCATAGACCCTAGAGCGGAACCAAATAACATCATTTAGCTAAATGGATATTGAATCAAACTATAATGGCTATTCTTGGCCTAATCAGAAAATTCTCTCTTTACAGTGAATGGTCTGAATACTGAGCTCTTGGCTGCTCAGTGTGCTGAGAATAAGGTAAAACTGAATGCTCGGCCCTATACATTTATGTCATCCAGTTTAGGCTCAGTACTATCACAGAAGATGAGGCAAAAGAACTCAAGAGACAGAAGAAAGGGAGAAGGGCAGTAGGGTGCTATTTTCTAGGCGTGACACAGACATTCAATCATGAACTTATAGTAGCTGAACTTTCATGCAATGGTAAATCAGAATACTGTACCTACCAATAGCTAATGATGGATAGGGGAAGGGCTTTTGAAGCAACATCTCTCCCCGCTGTACTATTTGGCTACTAATGGATACAGGGGCTATTAACTTCAGATTTATTTATACTGATAAGTCTATCAGGCTCCACAGGATACTTCCATACCTGTGGTCACAAGACAAGAAGGTCCTAGTTAATTACATCTATTGGGTCACAAAACAAAACAAAAGGGAAATAAAAGTTGTAAATGGAGGATTGTTGACAAGGTTGGGTAGGTAAGAAAGAGTATACTATGAGAGTAATCAGAATGCATTGTATATATGCATGAAATTATAAAATAATCTTCTAATTTCTATTGCTGTGATAAAATGCTAGGACAAAAAGCAACATAAATGAGGTATATTTGGCTTGCAATTTCAATTTATTTTCGATAATTTCAAGGAAGTCAAGCAGGAATACAAGAAGCTAGTAACCTCACATTCCAGTCAAGAGCACAGACAGAATCTATCTTTGCTTGGTTGATTACTCTGGACTAGTTTTCTCCTTTCTTACATTGTTTAGTACCCCCGCCTAGGGAATGATGCTGCTTACAGTATGCTAGATTATCCTTTCTCAATTAATCAAGAGAGCCCTGGATAGATATGCTCATAGGCCAACCTGATTTACATAATTCCTCAATAAGGCTCTCTTTCCAGATGATTTTCAGTTGTGTCAAGTTGACATTTAGAATTAACCAGCAAAGAAAACACATTTAATTAATGAAAATATAATATAGAAAGAAAGATGTTCATTTTAAGAGTCTTATAATAAACTAGATCTGGGCAGTAAATGAAGGGGAAGGTGTTTTTCATTGTCTTTCTTTTTGTTTTTAGGAAGGAGGTGTTACCAGGATGTTTTTAGTATAGGATCCAGATAAACAAACTTCAATGAAACAGTACAGAGAAATAGAATTGCCAGAGAGAGAGAAAAGTTTCTCTTTGACACTTGAGTTGAAATAGGATCTAGTGCCCCTTGGAGGAAAGGAGTTGAAAAGACTACAGGGTTGTACAACCAGAAAGAGGGAGTAGAAGGACTGAAGTGGGTAGAGATAACCTTTCCATGTTTCCATTTTTTCAGGGATGGAAGCTTCTGGAATGAGTTCAAACTGAGAAATATAAAAGCAGCCCTTTGGATGTAATAGACAAGCCTGGGGAGGTGACAAGGGGCACCCCAGGCCCACATAATAACCAGAGTGAGTCTATACGGGCTACAAAACTTGCATAGTTGAGTGGAGAAACATGTGCCTTACTAATATGGAAGAAGGTTGTCTGGGTTTTACACAATTATGGTCTGTTCTATTGGCTTTAATATGTGAACTTCATCTCCTGTGTCTGGTGTAAGCAGAGTCAAACAACATGTTCTCCAACCAAAATGGAAAGGCAATCTGCTGTTCAGTTCCAGGGCAACTTCCTTAATCTCAGTTAATTATTCTGAAGGAAATCCCAAAGGAAATCATGAAGCATGGAGTGTTCCTGTAACTTGTCAATTGAGAATCGAGATGGGAGTTTAGCTAATGAATCAGTTCAACCTTATTCACACGAGCAAGCCCCCTCAGTGCATGCAAAAATTCAGTTAAATCTTGGTAAGCTAGACCATGGTGAGATCACATACCCAATGTCCCTAGGAAAATTAGTAAAGAGACTATCATATTCATATTACTGGGTTTAGTGACACATCCAAAGACCAGGCTGAAGGACAAGCATGGGCTTTAGGTAATGTGCAGAATTGCCTCATTGAAAATAGCAATTAAAATTATATATCTGTAAACAAACTTACAAATGTACAATGACTGTATAGAGAAAATAAGTACAAGATAAAACTGTCTGAGGGACATCATGTTACAACAGGGGAGTATGTTATTGTATTTCAGGTTTTAATAATGTAAACAAACCTATTTACCCCCCCCCCCATAAAATCTACAAACTCAGCTAAATCTAAAATATTGCCATGGCTTAGATGTGGTTGTCCCAATCAAAGCTTATTGTCCAGTGCAATGACATGGGAAGTGGTAAAGCCTTTAAGAGGTGAGGCTTTTTGGAAGGTGACTGGAGAAGGCCCTGTGAAGGGATCATGCAAGTCTTATGAAGTGGATTTGTCCCCAAGGGCAGTCTGTTATAAATGGGCAAGCTATAAACCTTTTCCCATTATTACTGATTCTCTTTTACCTAGTAGCCTGCTCATCTCGCTCTGTGTCCAATCCCACGGACCCTCCCCTCCACTCCACTCCACGTACGATGTTGGGATCTACCCAGGAGATCCTTGTCAGATTTTTGCATTATATTGTTTCTTCTTCTAGAATTAGAGTTATGAGTCAAACTTACCCATCACTAGGCATTCTGTTATAGCTCCAGGGAAGGAGTTAAGATAGTGTGGGGGTTTGAATAGGGTATGGTTCCCATAGATTCAAGTATTTGAACGTTTGGCCACAGAGAGTGGCACTGTTAGGAGGTGTGTTCTTCTTGGAGTAGGTGTGGCCTTGTTAGAGGAAGTGTGTCACTGTGAGGATGCACTTTTGAAGTCTTTTATGCTCAAGTTATATCTAGTATAGCATAGAGTCTCCTTCTGCTGCCTTCAGATCAAGATCTAGAACTTTTTGCTCCATCAGCGTCCTGTCTGCCTGCAAGCTGCCATGCTTCCACCCTGATGAGTAATGGACTAAACCTCTGAAAATGTAAGCCATCTCCAACTAAATGTTTGCTATAATCATTGTGTCTTTTCATAACAGTAAAACCCTAGCTAAAACAGATGATTACAAAACAATATGAACTAATATTTCAAGACAATATTAATAGTAACAAACAATATTAATTAAAATTATGCCTCAATACAAATAGGCATTGTATCCTAAACACTGTTCAACCGCTTTGTTTTTTAATCAATGTATACCATATGTCATGCTTACAACTTTTTGAGGCCTGAACTATTATGATCATTTTATAAATGATACATTAGCAGCATAGATGAGTTGATTTTCTAGAGGTAACACAGATGCTAAGTAAAAGTAAGAAGATTTTACTCAAGTTCTCTAGCTCCAGAGCCTGTGCCTTTAACTATTGCATTCCATTGTATCTACATGGATGGCAACAGTAATTACAGTGGGCTTGCTTTGGAGGCAGAATCTGATAGGCTTATTCTAAACATAATACGAATAGTACAAATGGACAATTGTGAAACAGCTGGAGATTATTGATAATTAGGGGAGATGAATGTTTTAAATATTCAAATTCAGTTACTTCATTCATATATATATATATATATATATATATATATTTTTTTTTTTTTTTCCTGTCTAGGCTTTATTGGACAGATGACAACATCAGTCTTGACTGGATATATCCAACATAATAAAGACATGGTCCCTGATGACTGAGATTCTGTTTCCATCACTCACAAAGGAAAGGCTGATGAACAAAGTTCTGGAAGCCAGGAAAAAAATCTCACCAAGCAGTGAACAAGCCAGAGAAGCCTGGGAAATGAGTTTCCCACTCTATTGTCCACTGCCTGATGCTGCTTTTGTGAACAGTCAGAGGGTCTCATCACCTACAACCCCATGAACCACTTTTAACCAAATGGTATTACACAGGAGGTATGATACAACACAGCATGCTGGAGATATGGTGATCATAATGTAAGATATAAAGATGAAGAACAGAATCAGAAGTCTGGTAGCATGCACAGGGTTGTAACCTGAACATCTGCAACCCAGAGTAGCTTACATAAGTAGCACAGGCTGTGTAGCTGGTGTTGGACGTTTCCAGATGGCTCTGACAGCCAAAACAGGATGACAATGCTGAGCTGGGGGCTGGGGACTGGGGGCTGCGAACTCCCATTGATGTTAGCAACAGAAAATTTAACGTTGACTTATGTGATGGGGCCAGACCTGAACTGGTGCAATTTACCTACTGGTCAACACTCTGTACAGATCTGAGATTCTCTGAAAAGAGAAAAATATCATTTTGACATCATGAAAGTAATGTGTCTAATTTGTAGCTCCCCACGCATGGTGGCACAGTTCCACATTGCAGCATCTCAGGAGACTGAGGCAGAAGGATTGCAAGTTCAAAGCTTTTCTAAGACACATAGTGAGTTCAAAGACAGACAAGGAAACTTAGTGGGACTCTGCCTCAGTGTAAAAAAGTAGAAAAGGGAGTCAGGGTGTGTGGTTCAATGGGTGAGCCACTGCCTATCATGTATATACCAAGACCTACATTCAAGTTCTACAAATTGAAGAAAAAAAAAAAGAATATCATGGTGTTGTCTACTCAATAAAAATGTTGTGTTCTGGAAAAAAAACAGACGCAAATTTCATCACCAAATTCCCACAAATCCACATGTTATGGTGTTCATCCAGGCCCAATCAAGCAGGGTCAGTCTTTCACAGTTTTCTTTACAATGCACCACAGACAGACCTACTGAATATCAACTCATGATAGACTCACGATTTCACTCAGACTATCTAAGTAATATAAGATATTAAAGACTTTGTTAGGTATTCCTGGGAATCCTGGTTTGCTTAACATGCTGACAATACTCTTCTACAAATAAATTGAAATGCTGCCTCTGACTGAATTTATTTTTATTTTTTTTAGTTTTTAGATAAGACGATGTAGTTTTATTAACTATGCAACCTCTTTGAGTCAGAATTTTCTGTTACTTGAGACCCAGAGAATCCTAATTGTATGTTTTCCTTTTATTAATGAAATATACTGTACATATCGAAGGCGTATACGACCTTCAGCACACAGTAGACAGTGAGAAGGTCAGCGCAGTAAAACAAGCATATCCATCATCTCAGAGTTACCCTTCAAGGCAAGAGCAACTACAGCCTGCTCATACAGTGTAGATCTCACATGCAAAGTTCCTAACACTAGTTCCTGTGTTGTAAATTGACTCTCTAGACTTTATCACCCTACACTTATTCTACTCTGTTCTCAGACCTCCCTATTCCTCCTCATTCCCTCTGTATATTTGATTTTCAGAAACATAGAAGTAAGTTTGTATTTGTTCTTTCTGTGCCTGGCTTGTCTCACTTAGCATAATGTCCTCCAGGCTTGTCTACCCCTTGCCAAATGTGCATACATATACCTGTGTATGAATATACAACAGATATGATATAGATCTATAGAATTTATTCAATTTGCTCTTGGATATATACTGAGATTCTTACAATATGTTTTAATACTCCAAGGGTTTTCCTTAGTAATTATAATGCAGGCAAGACTCATGCAACTACTAAGTAAGCCAGCAAATTCAGACACAGGATATATCTCTCTGGATTCAAGATCACTACTTTAAATGTTTCAGTGAGAGGGAACATTATGAAGATGTTAGCTTTAAGTAGCACTGACTTTAATCATGATATAAATGAAGTGAGTTCTATTTATCAGCATTGGATGATTTTTAGAAAAAAATAATTGTTGTTAAGTTTATACGCTTAAGAATAAAAAAAAGCACTAATTTTAGGCATGAGTTCTTTATTCTCAGAAGTCTGATGTCAGGCCTTCTCTTACCAGTGACAGAAGGTGGCTGGTCTATATGTGGATGCCTTTCCCATGATTTTTAAAAGACAATCCTTCAAAGAAAACACTAAGTTTACTACTGAAGACAAACCAGAACCAGCTCTACATGGTCTGCCTGCATCATCTCACCTCTATTCTTTTCTAAAGAAGCCATTTGCTGCGATTTTTATCATGAAACATTTAGGCATCTTTGAAAACAAGAAAAAAATCCTAGTCCTCAGGAGGCAAGGGTAAAAAGATCCAGAATTTAAGTCTCATTGGGTCATACAAGTAAGACTTACTCCCAAAACAACAATGATAACAAAAACTACCATCACAAAAGCCAATGTAAACAAGAGGAAGTGTGTATTTAAGACACTCATAAGCAGTGACAACAGAGACTTTTTGGTTCCATTGCCTGCCAACCCGAACAAGGGACCAAGCCATGTCTCTAGCTTTCCCTTTAAGAATAGCAGTTATGATTTCACCTTCGCCTTGTCAGTTACACTGGAAGTTTCCAAATAAACGGGTGGAGGTTGAGGGGAGTTGATGCTCATGGTATCACACAAATGTCTGTAATGAGTGTGGAGGTAATTATGTGTTCTTTCAGATTTCCCTGTAGATACGTTCTAGTTAATATAGACCACATGATCCTCACAGTACTGTTTGTTATTTTCTTCCCTGACAACACATTTTACTTTTTATTTTTTCCCTCAGAATAAAAATACATAATTGGTTACCTTTGGTCAATCTGTTGGGAAATTGACTATGAAAAATGAAGTTCTATTTAATCATTATGAAAGCCTTATTGGTTAATCAAATTTATATACTTCCTTGCAGACACCCCCTCCTCATTATCCTTTCTTTCCCTGGCAAAGGAAATCTGTTGCTGGTTTATCTATTACTCTTCTGGAAGCCTAAGGGTCACTGAAGAAGGTAACTCTACCCTAGCTCAAAGGATGAGGTGTAATGAGAAAGATCAATAAAATGGCATCCTACCTTTGGCCACATTGGTTTCATCTTTCAAATTGAAGCTAATCGAAACTAAATGGGCTATCTTCATTTAATTGAACCACTTATTCTGAAGGGGTTTTGTTCCAAGGTGATAATAGATTCTCTCCCCGTGTCTTTGATTTCTGCTCATTTCTATTTCATGCGAGGTGGGGTGGGGTAGGCAAGAAGTGTGCTGGTTAGTTCCTGTACTCATCTGATAAGAGAAGTTTGTCTGAAAGTAATCTGACATTCGAGAATGACCCTGGCTCAGCCTCTCTACTTTCCTATGTTCCTCTAAAAGACAAAATCGTTTCTTCATGGTTAAAGTCAGTTTTGGAGTGAAATTCTAAAAAGGACAGCAGAAAACATTTTAGCTCACTCAGATTATAATAAAGAATTTGAACACTTCACAGGCACAAGTAAAAATTTAAAGTCAGACTCCTTTAAATGGTTTTCAGAGTTCTCATCCATGTTAAACCTATCACAGTATCAAGCTCAACTTTGAGATCAAAGGAAAACCATACAAAAATCTGAAAGTAAACAGAGATAATCCTTCCAGTCTTTAGAAGTTGTAAATGCTAGGACTTTAATCTACCAGAGAAGCACAGACTGTATATTTATCTTCAATTTCCACTCAACATTCAAGGATTCATTTATAAACCATCTATATCCTCAAAGCCCACCCTTGGCTCTTCATCCCTAGCTTGTTACTTGGTTCCCATTTTGAGCAACATTTCCAAAAACATTTGTCTGCAGTGTCTGCCATGTTTTTGATTCGGAGAGTTTTCTCTGTCCTGCTGAGATGACTGTCACCAAGGTGGCCTCCATTTTGACAGTTAAATGAACATGTATGTGTTCTTCTCAGACTCAGCTTCCTTCTTGAAAAGGTTTATTTTGTAGACTTCCCTGATACTTTGATTTGTCGATCTTCCCAATTCTTTAATTACTTATCATGCTGCATGCTGGCTCTTTCCTCAACCTCAAACTGTGTTCCCTCACAGCACAGATTTCTCACTACATTATTTTTTTGAGCCAGTTTTTCCATCTTTTGATTCTTAATCCATACAGAAGGTAGAATTTCTGCCTTAAATCATGTCAGGGGACTGAAAAGATGGCTTAGCAGTAAGGAGAGTATACTGCTCTTGCAAAGGACTGGATTTCAGTTTCCAGAATCCATATATGGAGGCTCACAGTTAGATGTAATTCCAGCTCAAGGACATCTGATTCCCTCTTCTGACCTTTTTGGCTTTGCACACACGCACACACACACACACACACACACACACACACCATTTAAAGAAATAAAATAAACATCCTTTTAAAAACAGTTTTTAATGCCTGCTGAAGAGCTACCAATGGCTTGGATTTTGGACTAACACCCATATTCCTTGTTATAGCTCAGAAAGCTGTGTGGAAGGCCCTTCTGCTAGCATTTCTGACATCTTCTTTCTACTGTATTTATTATGCTTCAATTATTCTATATTTTAATGCAGTAGCCTGATTCTATTATAATGTCATTTTACTTATTGTTCTTTCTACTTATTGTCATCCCTTCTATATACATGGATCAGATACACCATTCAAGTCTCAGTTTAAATGGTGTCTTGGTTGCATGTTCTACGAAGAGACATGACCAAGGCAACTAGTGAAAGAAGGCATTTGATTGGGAGCTTGCTTAGAGTTTCAGAGGCTTAGACCATTATCATCATGACAGGAAGCATGGAGTCACACTGACAGGCATGGCACTGAAGAAGTAGCTGAGACCTCCAGACAGAACAAGAGAGACCCACAGGACCACACCCCCTAGTCCTTTTAATCCTTTCCAATAATTACACTCCCTGGTGGCCAAGCATTCAAATAAATAAGCCTATGGGTGCCATTTTTATCCAAACCACCACAAATGTCATGTTTATATACGCGCCTTTCTTAATCCTTCCATCTAAAAGGACTACTCATACATATTCAGTCAAGCCTCTTAATCTTAATCTCTCACATATCTTGAACACAGGGCTGAGCTCAATCTAAAATAATCTTGTTTGTTTACTTAACTCTCTGGGGTCTCTTAGTTCATTCAGTACCTGGAGCAGCATCTGGCTGGATGCGAGTATGTACCCATCATGTTGAAGAAGTAATCAAGGTGGAATTGTTATTTAATTTGGATTTATCAAGGGGCTGCCTCTGATTTTTCCAATGTACCCACAATGAGGAATTACATCAGAATGATACTTCAGTCTTAGGTCACTGATGTATTGTCTCCTATATGCCTTCTGGTCTTCTCCTCTCTGACATTTGTCCTCTGCTGCAGTCACACAGACTTGCTTTCTGGTTCCATACTGTTTTTACCTTTCTTGACTTCTTGATATTTAGTTGTTCTGTTTCCACGAATCACATTCAATTGACCATTCATAAGTGGTTATACATCTCTTCTCTACCATACTATTCAGTAACTCCACTATTTCTACCACATTTCCATGAATTCTTCTCAGACTGTAGTAAAGTTATATGCTTATAATTATCTCTCCCCATTAAAATCAGTAAAGATATAAAGTTTCATATTCATCTTTAAGCCAGGAGTTGATACTAGGCAGGTTTTAATAAACATACTGAACTGAATCAATGTGATCCAATACCCTATGAAAATACAAAGAGTGTATCAACTGCTTTCCCCTCAATGAATAAAGTTTAAGAAAAACTAATGTGTATATTGTATTATAAAAATTATATTACTAAGATCATGGAGTACTATCTGTATTGTGAGTTCTGTTCACATTTATGATTTTTAAAAATCGTAAGAACTAGAAGCCTGGAAGTGTTGGTAACTTTCCAAAAGTTACAAAACGATTAAGCTGAATGCTTAGAAATGCAGTATCTTTAGAGCATCAAGGCCAGCTAGACTTCCAGGCAGCAGACAGGATGATCAGGACCAGTCTCACTTAGAAGAACCATGTGATCTATCTCTCCAAGTGCTACCCCGACTCTGGCCTGCAGAGCTGGTCAACTTTGAAAGTCACCTTGAGCTCTAGTCACACCCCAATGTTTCTTCTCAGGGGCCTTTTTCCTTGTACATGAGCAGATGTGAGAGTATTTCTGCTTCTCTCAAGTAATGTCACCCTGATCAGAAGTCATTGTTAGCCACAAGTCACACTCTTTCAGAATCCAACACACTCAAACATGAAGTTTGTCCAACTGCCATTTTCTACCTTGGGCATGCAGATCAGCAAATGTCCTGTTGTCTGGGACCTTTTAGCAGAGCTGCGGTCAGGCTGGACCTCTGTAGAAAGGGCAAGTTGAAATGGCTGGAAATGAGAAGAAAGGGTAGAAAAAACAGGGGCATATTATAAAAGCCCCCCTCAAGGGCTATTTTCATTACAAATTCATCACACACGTGTTAAATTAAGAAAACTGTTTAAATACATTAAAATCTATTCTAAAATCTATTCTTCATATACATGAACCATGATAGCTGATTTTATGTGCAATCTAAAGAGTATTCACCAGCCACAATCAGTGAAATGTTCATGAGTCCACCTAGGGTGGAAAGATCACTTATAGACAAAGCATCAGTACACTTCCATTTTAATGTCTCTCTGGGCTAGCCCAAATGCATACTCAGAATCAGGGGGAAAAAATCCTCGTTCAAAGTGATAAAATTATAGTTTCCATGAATGAACTGAGTGATCATTTAGAATGGTCATTCAATTGAACTTTGCAGCCATGTTATGAACTTGTTAGAAAAATTACAACACAGCAGGTTCAGGTTTAAGGCACTCGTGTTCCTGAGATTGTGGAGGTCACAGCCATGTCTACTGCATACCATCCTTGTGGTGTGGAAGGACATGCCCATCAAACAGTGCACTATCTGGGTTTCGAGTTTTTCAATTAGAATTTTTAAAAACTGGGACCACATGGCTAACATCAAGACTTATCTTTAAAAATGGCAATATTCGACAGTTATGCCTACCTTTCCTTTGACCATTACTCGAACGTAAGTTGGCTGCACATCAACCTCAATCAAAGAGGTATCCATGTACCTTCAAAATCAAGCATACCACATCTTGTAATTGTCACAAAAAACCCCAAAACATTCAGCTCAAAAAAGTAAAAACACGAAGACAAGCTTACAAGACCACCTAAGATGAAGAAACTTTTAAATGTCCACACTAAACTGTCCCTAAAATACTAGCCTTAAATTATTCCTAGTCCAGAGGAAATTCAGTATTTCAGCAATTTCATTTTTAGACATACGAGTACACTTGGCATTGATTGCCCCTAGCCCAAAAATATATTAGGTCTGAAATGCCAGAGGTTTGCAAAAGGAAAAATGGCTTGTCATGTTCTTCCATGAATATTTTATTTTAAGCCCCCAGGATTTCAGCGGCAGGGAATGCTGAATCCACCACACTCTGGGCCAACAACCACTGGCTCTGCTCTTTGGATGCTTCTGCTGCCCTGCAGCTGTTGCACAGCTGCATTGGACCAGTACTGCTGGAAGGGCAGCTTCTTTCCCCAGAACGGACAAGCTACTGAACAGGGATGGCAGCCAACCAAGGCCCTTCAGATTTCACACCACACATCAAAATAAGTGTTGCCGAGTAGCTATATTTTAAAAACTGATTTTGAGCAATGATTCAAAATCTACAAATTTTAAGACAGGGAGGGTCATCTAAGGGGGTGCTGGTGGACTTTAGGGGGGCTGGTAGGCTTTAGGGTTAGACAGGATTCTGAGAAATTCACTCCACAGATTCCTGCTTCAAGCCATTAGACCACATATCTGAACTCCTCTCAGCCTGTTTCTTCCTCTGTACAATGAAGAACATCCTGCCCTCCAAAATGCTCTGAAGGCACATGAGTTGTGTCCCTTAGACTGTTCATGTTAATTTAGTATTATGTCATCCACATTTAAGTCATAAAATTAACAAGAAGACAGTCCTCCACCACTCTCAGGCTTCTCCTATATTTATCTGCTTCTGCTTTCAAGGTCTTCCTCTGTCTGCTTTTTTTTTTTCCCTACCACTACTTTATAGGGCAAACTACTTCTCATCTCCTTGTTTCCATTGCTTAGGTCAACAAGTTACACTGGCCACCCCACTGTCAATCACCAGCCCCACATACTGGCATTCTGGATCCCTGCGCTCTCTTTCTAGCTTACTGTCCTGCACATAGCTTTTCTCCCTCTGTAGTAACTCATGAGGACTCTGACTGTTTAGTGCCTGTGTCCCCTGCCAGGGTATAGATAAACGAAAGCCATGGGCATCTGAAATATGTGGGTGACAATTTCTTCACGCCTTTTGCAGAGGAGGCATTCTGTAAGTGCTTTTGAATAAAGACAGAGTAATCCATGACGCATGAGTTGAATTTCACCTATAGTCACATGTGTCAACAGATAGTAAGGGATTTTAGTGCAATTCAAACGTCAGAAATAATCTCAATAATATGAGATAGACTAAAAAGGGTAGAACCATGAATACTCCCCTACCCCACCCCACCCCCACCAAAAAAAAAAAAAAACCCAAAAACCAAAAACCAAAAAACAAAAATAAAACAGAAATGGAGGCTGGAGGACTGTAAGAATAGATGAGATGAAACCAGTGAGGGAAAGATGGAGTTTCCTTCAAAGGCAGGGCGGGGCAGGCATCGAGGAGGCAGAGAATGGAGTAGAGTAGGTGGTAGGCAAGAACATAGTGAGGAAAGAGGAGAGCATTTAAGTGTAACTACCACTCAGCACAGCCAAAGTGGAAGGAGCACAAACACCTATAACTTAAAAAATAAACAATGTGTAGAATACCCATACCATGGAATATTATGTAACCATAAAAAGGAAGGGAATTCTAACACATGGAAAAGTAGATAAGCCATGAAGTCAATATGGTAAGTGAAAACTGTCAGACAGAGGCCATGCTTTGTGTGACTCCATCTATATAAAATTTCTACTGTGTGCTCATTTAAGGGTACAGATCTTACATGAGTGATGACCAGGAGGAGGAAGAAATGAAGAAGGCTTGGTGGATAGAGGGTTGAGGTGACACTGTCAGATGGCTAGACCGCATTGTGAATTTACCAAGTGCTACTGAATTGTATACTCCCAAATGTCGTGGCACAGTACATTTTATGTTATGTGTATTTTTGCCACAGTTATAAAAGCAAAGCTGGAAGAAGACCTGGACAATTCTGTTCTGGCTTCATCAGTTACTGTTTACATTGAGAGAAGTCACTCTGAAAGCATGCCTTCTCTTAGATCATTATAGAAAAAAAAACTGTCTCGCTCACCTTCCATGGCTACTGTAAAATGGAATGTAACCAAGAGCATGTAAGAAGTCATTAACAACACACTGGCTTTTACTGGAGCATGCCTAAATATGTCCATGGACTTCATTATTGCTATTCCTTCACTCATTCATTCACTGCATCTGTGGTCCTCCTCATAGGCTACTATTTGAGGTCCTGGAGAAGTACGGCCCAATGAATGTTGACATCAGAATTTTAAGACACAAGGAAATGTCGACTTTATCAGAAAGCAAGTGAAGGACAAGGAGTGGTGGAAGTTCTGGGGAAAGGCAGGCTCTGTCTTTCTCAGAGAGTAGGCAGGTCCACTCTCATAAGATGGCATCTCATCAGAGGCTGAAGGACAGAGATATTAACCATGACAATGGCATAGGCATAGGGAAGTGGATACAAATGGAATGAGGCACACAATGATCAGAGCCAGTCATCGGGCCAGTGGGTCAAATCTAACACTATCAAGCAATGAGATGGAGTGACCTGGACACCTTCAGATTCGTGTTATAGGAAGGGTAGGTGATAATACAGGCAGGGTGTTGAGGCTCAAAACCCAGCACCTTTAGAGAGAGTAATAATGCTCTGGCATCACTAGGAGGGGCAAACATGTCACTTTGCTACTGTGGTCATGCCTGTCTGCTGGAATAAAGTACAGCTGAAAACCACCAGTCATAATGTGGGGATCTTGGAGCAGAGGACATCTTGTGATCATGGGCTCTAAGATGGAATAAGGCAGAGAAGGCTCACCACCCAAGGCTCATTTTTTTTATTAGATATTTTCTTTATTTACATTTCAAATGTTGTCCCCTTTCCTGGTTTCCCCTCCAAAACTCCCTAGCCCTCTCCCCTCCCCCTGCTTACCAACCCATCCACTCCTACTTCCTGGCCCTGGCAGTCCCCTACACTGAGACTTAAACCAAGGCTCATTGTGTTTTGTAAAACAAAGAGGGCCATCAGAGTAACAGCCTTGGAGCAAAGGGAGCCTGGGGTATGCATATCAGAAAGCAATACAGCTCTGAGAATCATTTTAACCCGGTCTGTAGGGTTTGAGTTTTCATAGCCATGGGACTCTGTCTGGGGTAATTGATTCCCTCCTCCCCTTTCATCTTTGTGTGTTTAACATTACAGTGGGGGATGCAGACATGGCTCAGTGGCTAAGAATGCTTGTTGCTCTTGCAAGAGGAGCTGAGTTCAGGTTTCAAGCACAATGGCTCCTGACTGCCTGTAACTCCAGCTCTAGAGACTCCAGTGCCCTCTTTTGCCCCTCTGTGAGCCCCAGGCATGTACATGGTATATATACAGCCATGCAAGCAAGCATTCATACATAAAAAAATTAAAAATCTGTTTTAAAAATTACAGTGAGCATTCGAATTCTTCGAAGCAGGGAACCAAGTTCCATCTCTCTGTTACAGAACACAATGAGTTGCTATTTAGAAAGAGATCTGATGGGAAGGCCCTAAGATGAATATATAATAAAAATGCTTTACCTATAGACAGCCAGGTCCAGGATGATCTGATTGTGTTTCTCATCATCTTTCAAAGAGAAATCAAGTCTAAAAAGGATGAATTTGGGGATGGGGCATGGGGGGTGGGGCGAGAAGGGTCGCTTTAGTACATTGGTTATATGAAGATATCACATAATATCATATAATTACCATATAATCAAAGTAAAAGACAATGAGTATATAAAAATCCTCAATGAGAACTTACTTTCACTTATCAGACAGTAAGACATCTATGCTGATTAAATTTTTTAAAAAAGAAGCCCAGAAAGCCTATGGATAAATTTACTCTTACTGACGTTATTGACATGTAAGGCTTTGGTGCAGAGATGGAGACACCTGGTGGCTGAAGTGCTCTCTCGCATTTCAGTTGCCTCTGCTAGAACCCAGCATGGAGTTCTTTCTGGGGACACACATGCTGCCTCTGTGTGCTGTGCTTCCAAAGTCCTACTCCTCACCTCCCAGCATCCTTCCTTCCTTTTTTTACTTGCCACATGTTTTCCCCATCTCCTTTCTTATTGCCACCCTTCCCGAAGTGGGAAAGACTGAGATAGAGCTAGTAGTTTATGACGTCTATTTATTTTTATTTTTAAATTTTTTTATTAGGTATTTATTTCAGTTACATTTTCAATGCTATCCCAAAAGTCCCCCACACACTCCCCCACCCTCCCACTCCCACTTCTTGGCCCTGGCATTCCCCTGTACTGGGGCATATAAAGTTTGCACGACCAACGGGCCTCTCTTTCCACTGATGGCCAACTAGGCCATCTTCTGATACATATGCAGTTAGAGACATGAGCTCCGGGGGGTACTGGTTAGTTCATATTGTTGTTCCACGTATAGGGTTGCAGATCCCTTTAGCTCCTTGGTTACTTTCTCTAGCTCCTCCATTTGGGGCCCTGTGTTCCATCCAATAGCTGACTGTGAGCATCCACTTCTGTGTTTGCTAGGCCCCAGCATAGTCTCACAAGAGACAGCTAAATCTGGGTCCTTTCAGCAAAATCTTGCTAGTGTATGCAATGGTGTCAGTGTTTGGAAGCTGATTATGTGATGGATCCCTGGATATGGCAGTCTCTAGATGGTATGACGTCTATTTTATAAAGAAGCAGAGGTTCTCAGAAAAGGACATGCTTGGAGAAAAGACAAAGAAACCCACATAGGTAAGAGCCAAAACCCCTGACCCTCCAGCTATATCCCCTGGCTGAGCCCTAAGTGTAACTGACTTGATGCCAGTATATTCCATAGAATTACTTTGTCAGTTTCATTTTGAACAACTAACTTATCAAACTGTAATCTGTATAATCTAACATTAAACAATAGATACTAAATTCTTTGGGAAATACAAATTAACCTTTACATTTGGCTATTCACCATAAGTCTACTACAGCAGGGACTCTTGTTGTTCCAAACAATCTAACCATATAGGGTTCTATAGGGTCTCAAACAAGCCATGCACACCTTATCTCTTGGGAGCCTTCTATGTATTATCCTCTCTGCATTGATTGTTTATCCCACAATTCTATAGTCTGCCAATTTGAACTCTCCTTCTATGTTACTTAAAACTAGCTTTAGAAGTTTGTTCTGGGTCAAAGATCACCAGTTAGGTCCCTACTATTTCCCCTTTATCTCTAGTAATAGAATCCCATGAAGTCCGTGGTTATACCAAATAAAAACAGCATTTCTCATCATCCCTTGCACCAAGGAATGTGTTGTAGGCACTTTCCAGAAGTTTTTCTTTAAAAAAAAAAAAAAAAAAAGCAACATTTGTGTCCTTTCTGAACTGACTCTTTTTTCATCTGAGAATAGCAAAGCATGCCAAAAGATGAATCACAGAGACTCTTATCAAGGCATTGAACTTTCTAGGTAAAAGGAAACATTGACTCACCCTAAGATAGAAGTGGAGGAGTTGATGAATAGTTGGACTCTGGTAATGTTGATATAAAAGCATATGGAGATCAGTAATAAAGGCCAGGGAGAGGAAAATCAGGAACCAAGGGATTTGGGTTTTAGTGCCAATGGGTAGATAATTGTTACTGAGATGGAGACAGTGGGAGGTAAGGATGTCTGGGTGGGGGGATGGAGAGGAGAATGTAGGGAGCTGGAAAGCAGTTGTTGTTCTTCAATCATGTAGGTCAACAAACTAATGCCACCTAGCTAATTGAATCTAGATGCCTTGAACTCAGGGAAGAGGCAGAACCTTGTTCTGAGGAATGTGAACACTGTAGTCAAAGCTAGACTACATGGGTTTTGGTATTTACTTTTGCCACATTTAATTTTTTCATCATTTTTCTCCCCCATATTCGTTATCTCTCTCTCTCTCTCTCTCCTCTCCCCCCCCCTCTCTCTAAAACGAAACAAAACAGGGGGGAGAAAGCCATAGTAACAACAGTAAAAGCATGGAGTCTATTTTGCGTTGGTTAACTATTTCTGAGCACAGGGCATGTCCTGGAGTGTGATTGACACACCCAGGGCCACCCCATTGGAGAAAACTG
The DNA here is from genome assembly GCF_000001635.26 of Mus musculus. Lineage (NCBI taxonomy): Eukaryota > Metazoa > Chordata > Mammalia > Rodentia > Muridae > Mus > Mus musculus. The sequence continues at coordinate 66,444,665 of NC_000081.6, forward strand.
ATTTTTCCTCTCCTAGCGGGTATCAACTGCAAATAGCTGCTTGGTTAGGGGTGGAAGACTTTGTACCCACTGTCCTTCTCTGTGCTTAGAAAAGTCATAGGATTTGAAGAAGTCGTGGCCCAGAAAATACAGGACAAAAACAGGGACAGCTAAGAAACTAAAGCTCATAGCAGGTAAGGCAGAAGATCTACCCAAATATAATAGCAAGAGCCTGCTTTAACAAGCAGGAGACTCTCTGTTCCATCCAAGTTCCCAAGGTAGAATAAGATGATACCTGGGCTATAAATGATCACTGTGCAAATGATGCGACTAAAGGAAGTTTTTGGATAATGCAATATTCAGAAGTGGCTTCAAGATGAAATATGAAGTAAAACGTCAAAGACTGAGTACTGACAAGTCTGCTAAGAAATTTGGCTGCAGCTTAAGGCAGAGAAGCAGAGGCTGACAGAAACTGGAGAGGTGGGGGGAGGGCATGTCTTAGTTTTGTTCTTTAAGATTAAAGTTACTAAAATATGCTGGTATGCTGGTACTGTTGGTCCAGTGAAGTGGCAAGGAATGATGCTGAGAGCAGGGGACCCTGGGAAGCTAAGTCTTGGATAATTAAAGAAGCTGGATAGTGAGCTAGCAAGGGGGCTGAGTTTTGACGGCAGAACCATCACAGCATGAGCATGCTGTCTACCACAGGAAACACAAGTTGCCTGGTTGATTTTGTTGTTCCAGTGAATAAAGAAACAAGGTCTTTGGTTAAGTCTGTGGTACTTAAGACAGTGCTGGAGATGAGGAACAGGAAGAGGTGTGACCTTTGCCTGCAAGTGACTGAGCAAATGTTTACAGTGACAGTACAGGAAAACCACGGGTGACTTGAGACCTGTGGTACCTGCACCTACATCAAGGGCAGTGGGTAACGGTGGATGCTTTACTCCAAGCACACTGAGCAGAGGAGGATGCTCAAGATTAAACAATGCCGGGATCTGTGGCTTGGGGATGGTGGACAGAGGGAAAGATGGGAGCTGAGGAGTCAGCTGAGGATGAGTTTCTGTGAGGGATAGAAGATCCAAAGCAGCAAGAGAACCCAGTGTGAGGACAATGAGCAAAGCTATAGAGTGAGTGGGTTTCTGTGCGGATGGAGCCTGACTGTTAGAGTGGAGGGAGTTTGAGACACTGGGAATGACGATCAGTGAGTTGACAAGGTTAAGGCTCAGGACGTGGCAGCAAATAGAAGGTTGAAAGGAGAATCTTATGGCTAAGCTGAAGGGAGAAAAACAGGTCAAAGGTCACCAGGACAGAGGATGGGGTTGATGCGGTAGAGAAATTGTGGTCTAGGTGTTAGGACCTTACTTGAGCTGAGAGGCCAGGTGGTTAGGAAACTGGGTGGGCTTAAGTAGAAGACTAAAAGGGGGGTGAACATTCTACAGACACTAGAGGATTTTAGGGAGAGGGAGTCAGGTAGACACCATGTTGCTGTGGGCTATAATTTTACTAGAGGTTAGTGAAGAGTAAGATTGTGGTCAATGGTGGAAGCAGAATCTCTGGTCCTAGTCACTAAATATAGATACAAAGCGTCTATGTAGGGAGTGATGCTGGATCTTTAAGCTCCAGAAGATACAGGTAAATGGTAGAAAGGGACAGGAAGAAAAGAAACTGGGATAGATATAAGGAAATATAAGGGAATGAGGACAGATGACCTGGCACATGAAGAAGAAGGGATGTCCAAGACCTTGAGGGACTAAAGGGCAATGAAGAGTAATTTCCTGTAGAGACTTTTAAGAAAACTGGCTTCAGGGAAGGGAGGGTGGTTAGCGTGGCAGGAAGAACGGTGCGCTCTCCCAGAATACCTATGGCTCTGGGAGTCTCCCTTCCCTGTTGAAGCTGAAGATAAATTGTCTTCCCATTGGGACCTTCAGATGTGGTGAGGGTGGCTCCTTCCACGTGCACTGCCGCATATGCTGTACCTGACCTACTGTCTGGAGCTGCATTCCTGTGTGCAGGGTATTCCAGGTGGGAAGCTGGAGCCTCAGTTGTGGACATCGTTACAACTGGGCCAGTGTGGACAAGTCAGATGAATCAGCTTAACCGTGTGACCCTACTGCTGACCTAAGGAACTGATATTCTGTCTGCCAAGCTTGCTTTCTGTGAAGATGAGATGTGCCTGGGATGCCTCTAGATTGTCTTTGTTGTGGTAATGACATAGCAAATGAAATGATGGCAATAAATGGACTTTGAGTAATGAAATGAAGCTAATGAGATTTAGCCTATAGGCTTGTTATTTGTATTGAGATTATAAAAGGCACTGTGGGTATGCTCACTAATTCTCAGCTTTCAGACAGACAGACAGACAGGGTAGCTCAGGTATTATGAGACTATGAGACTTAAGGATTTTCATCTCTCTCTCTCCTCCCTCTCTCTCCTCTCTCTCTCTCTTCTCTCTCTCTCTCCTCTCTCTCTCTCTCTCTCTCTCTCTCTCTCTCTCTCTCTCTCTCTCTCTCTCTCTCTCTCTCTGAGGTATTTTTAGCAATGCCTTTCCCTAGCTTGTGAATCCTTTCTAGATGTGTTCCAGGGAAAATGTAGACGTGAAGGAAATGTCTTAGTGTTTTCAGCCAGACTGCTTGTGGCAGAGTTTCAAAGAAAATATCATAAACAGGACAATGACGCAGTGACAGTTTTCAGGCATAAAACTGTATATGGTCCAAGATTTCATGGGATGCACGGATAACTAAGATTTCCATATGCCAGAATCGTTTTCTAGAAACCAGGAGAACTGTACACTAGAAATAAAGATGTCTAACCTTCAATCGTTCCTAAAATGACATTATGGTACACTCCTCAAACTCCTTCACAGGGGTCAACATGTTCTAGTCAAACCAAGCCTGTGGCTGAGGCCAGAGCAGTGTGTGCTCCACCGGCAGTGTCTCTACTTGGCCTCACTTACTTGGCTTCGTTGACATTCAGGACTTTCCCATCTTCTGTAATCAAAGTGCGGGGTGGTTTCGCTTTCTTTTTCTTTTCACTTAAGGTTTAGTGAGGGTGATGGGAGAGACCAAGGGGAAGACAAGGGAAATAAAGAGAGGATAAACGTTATTAATACATCTTCGTGTTAGTTTTAGATACTTAATCACAAATCATAAACATTTTTAGACATTTAATCAGGCATTTGTTACCATACTCACAGCTCATCGAGAGTCTGTCCCCTTAATTCTTCACTCCTTGCTAAAAACCGCACCAAGTTTTACTTGGTTATATTTGTATCTCCAAAGACCAAAACAATTTGCCAGGGAATTTGAATTGGGGAAGTAAATTCCTTTTCATGAAATACTCATGAATATTTAAATGAGTCTATTTTATGCATGGTTTACTCAGATAACTGTCAATTCTCCACGTGTGTGTATAGAGCTTCTGCGTTGGTTGAAATTACCATTTTTGAAATACAAGTGAAATTTATCCTGTGGAAATAAAAATACTGGTGCATTAGGAATGTGTAAACTGACACTCCTCACAGCATCATTTCCAGTGGCATGTCCAGAACTGCTCAGACTCTATCAGTGGAGGATTGATTGGCTCTACTGTGGTATGTAACATTGGAAAGAAGCTCACAGCTGCTAAAAAATGTGTTTTCTCTTTACACACTGATGGAGAAAAATGTTGACGGTGTATCTTGCAAGCAAATATATACCACTAAAGTTTAGGGGTTTGTGTGTGTATAGTGCTGTGGGTTAAATCAAGGATGTGCATATGCCAGGAAAGTGCTGGACCACTGAGGCTGGTCCCCGAACACTTTTTTTATCAAACACAAACCATGTTACAGGTTGATTTACTCAGAGGTTAAAAGTGATTTACACAGCTACAGGGAAAGGAGAGAAAGCGTAGAGCTAGCAAACCAAGTTTTTTCCTTTTCACCATGATGAATGGTGGCATAGGTGAAGCTGAGGAAAAGAGACCGTGCAGAGCAAAAGGTCAGCACATGGTTTTCTTTACTGCAGATAACATTTGAACGTGTGAATAGGCAGATGTGGACACAAGGAAGGATGATGTAACCATAGGTAACCATGTGCCTTGAACTTCTACAGTCTTTAAATAGGGATTTTGTGTTCATTGACTTTATTGTCTTAATCTTACATTCTTTCGCACATTAACTGAGCCACCTGATCTGATCAAGGAGAAAAAGAAGAGGAGGAAGAGGAAGACAAAGGGAAGGAAGGAAGGAAGGAAGGAAGGAAGGAAGGAAGGAAGGAAGGAGCCATGAGATAAGGGTCAAGAGAGTGTGGTCCTAAGTGCTGCCCAATCAGGGTTAAGAGCAGCTCAGATGGAACATACTAAATAGTAAGTAATAAGGTGGAGTTATTGATAGGGAAATAGATTCTAACTGCTTGAAGGGAGCTGCCCAGCTTTTGTGCTGCTTGGGACATATTGAAAATATAAAGGCCTTGTGTATATCTTTCATCTGCTAAATCAATGATCAAGGTGGGGTAGAAGCCCCAACCTGGGAGTTTTATTAATTTCCACTATACCTAGATCATACTATTTGTGGTATGTAAAGTGACTAAAAGGAAACAAAACAAAACTGTATCTCAAATGTCATAATTCATGGTGTTCTAAACTTCTATTTTTATGTTAATGAGGTCAGCCAATAAAATTCAACAAAAAGCTGTACTTGGAAAAGGCAAGACTCATACATGATGGTTAATAATTGTTTGGCACAGACAATAAGTATAGCATGTGCAATGGAGAGAATATAGAGTCCACTGGAGATTGATTCACTCAGTTATAGGAAAAATGAATACCTTAACTTATCTTGGGCTTTTCGCTGTTTTTCCATGTGTCTGAGAGTTTCCAGTCTAGATTCAGGGGTGAACAAAGACGGTTTGTTCCAGAATGCCAGATCATCTTCAATGTCATCTGATTCCTTTGTGTTGTGTTGCTCTTCTTGAGTTTCTGGTACCTGGGGGTAGTCTTGGTTTTCTGTGGCAGATGGGCTGGGCAGAGCAAACAGACCCAGAGCATGTAAGCCCAAGAATGAACATAGGAGTTTCATCATTAATGCTTCCTCTTATGTGCCTTATGCTTTCCTATGTTAACTTCATGCCTGTGAATGACAAATGCCATTGGGAGTTCACATGAACTAAGGTGAAGGAAATCATTGCCCCAGAACCAAGGCAGACCCTCAGTTTCTATCCTTAAAATATCACAGTACCCAGTCTGAATGTTCATATGCCTAGTTGATATGGGTTACTTGGGAAGCTTTGATTTCTGATTTCTCATCAGAGTCTATTTGCAGATATAGAGCAGGGTCCATGGGTCCATGTGGTATCTTGTCAGAGGTACTGGTGATCAGCTGAGCATGGAGATCACTGGACCTTTGCAATTTCCCCCATATCCAGCCCTCTCCTATCAGATTCACTCTCTACACTGCTCCAATCGAGTTCTGGCTCTAAAAGACAATTTGATCATTTTACTTCTAGGTTCTTCAATAATTTCTCCCTCTAAATGCTCTTCTGAGACATGAGCCTTTCTGCAGTATGGCCTCCACTTCATTTTTCATGGTTAACTTCTGATTATGTTACTTTGTATGGTAGCAGCTCTCTGTTCTCTCTTTTACCCAGTCTTTGTGTATTGTCTGGGAATTAAATGATCTCTCTGTGTAATTGAATGTGTGTTTTATGAACTATTCAGCATTTTTTTTCAGCATGGATTTAAAAAACTTACTGAGCCAGATTCCTGGGCAAGACAGACCATGAGGTCATTTTCAGGGCATAGTTCTGTTCTAGTAGAGAGGAGATGATATCAGTGAACAATAAGGAAGCATCTCTCTCTTATCACTCCCTGGAATACACATTCAGTGTAAACATATCTGAAGCTAAGTATATTAAATAATAACTCAGTATACATCACATCATTCTATATCTGAAGATCATTAGCAAAAAACACTTATTTAGTTGATCTTCAGGAAGAATGCTATTTTTATAAAAGCATCTATTGGACAAAAACACTGAAATTCAGATAGTATGGACAAATCATAGGAAAAAGTTCTGCTTGTTTTTAAACATGTTACAAACTGTATATTTCAATGAATAAAATCATGAAAATAACTGAAAAAAAAAAAAGACTTTTCCCTACACCTAAAGTTCTTTATGGTACAGAAACATCAACCTATAGGAGAATCAGTAATATTTTACAATATTCTGCTGGATTTCTACCAGAATAATTAGCTTACATAAATTTTCCCTATAAAGTTGGCTTACTTTCACTTTTTACAATCTAAAATTTGAAATGGTTCAAAACCTCTACCTATGAAAAAACGCATACAACTGTTCTGCTAAATGAACACAGCAATAAATGACTTAGTGGAATATAGCAATATTCATGGATGAGCATATTGCTCATCCAACTTCAGAGACTTCTTCTTGCAGCAGATGGTAATTAATACTGTGACCCAGAACTGGACAATATACAGAGAGTAGAAACTTTGGAGCACTCAGCTGTAAATGTAATGTCTTATCAGTCTCCTCTCCTAAAGGCTAAGGGAGATATGTGGAGGAGGAAGAGACAGAAATATCCAGAGGAATGAATGACCTCAAGGAAACAGTGTCTTCCATTCATGAGAAAACTGACAAATATATGAATTCATAACAACTATGACAACAGGCACAATACCTGCACAGGTTCAAGCCAGACAAAGTCCAACACTAAAGCTGGGTGGACACAAAGTTCCACCCCTAACTAAGAAGCTATTTGCAACTGGTAGCTGCTGGAGAGGAAATACCAGTTGGTTTTTTCCCCAATAGAGTGTCAATGAATAAAACAATGCAAATCATTGAGAGGAGTTATTTGCTCTAGAGCTAAAGTATATCAACCACACACCAGGGTGGGCCCCATGACTAGAAGTAGCTGGTCAACACAAATCAGATTCCATGGTGTGATGGAGTACAGTATGGGGTGCATGCGTGTGTGTGTGTGTGTGTGTGTGTGTGTATGTGTGTGTGAGTGTGTGAATGTGTGTGTGTGAGTGTGTGTGTGTGAATGTGTGTGTGAGTGTGTGTTTAAGTCTGTGTGTGTGTGTGAGTGCAAGTGTGTGTGTGTGAATGTGTGTATAAGTGTGTGTGAATGTGTGTTTAAGTGTGTGTCTGTGAATGTGTGTATGAGTGTGTGTAAGTGTGTGTGAATGTGTGTATAAATGTGTATGTGAATGTGTGTGTGAGTGTGTGTATGAATGTTTGTGTAAGTGTGTATGTGTGTGTGTGTTTGAGAGAGAGAGTGAGTGAGCAAGAGAACTGTTTTTGCTCTTGCTTTTTAAGAAAGAGAGAAAGAGATTATGAAGTGGATGAGTAGGGAGAGGGAAGATATGGGAGTAGTTGGAGAAAAGGAAGGACTATCATCAAAATACATTAAATGATAATTTTCAATAAATAAAAATATAAAAAAGATTTAAAAAAATAAAATGCTAAGTATCTTAAGAGCTTCAAGATCAGATTGAATCTAAATGTACGTAGCTGGTGATGAGCTCCTTGGTGAATGAACAGAATCTCCTCTTAATCACTGCTTTAAGTTCATTCTCTTTCTCCCCTCCCCCACTCATCAGCAGAACCCACAATTACATAGATACTGCTCAAGAATAGTTAATTTCATCTAAGACTCAAGTCCAGGCCTTAAAAGTTCCAAAGTTTAAACAAAACTCAAGACTTATGTCTAAGCTGAAGCCCCTTATTCCCTGTCCAAGTTCCAATCTGTCCTGGTCCATCTCACAGTTGGGTTTTACCTGGGAGACATGCGCAGTCTACTCTCACTACCCTGCCTCGTCTGCATTTTTTTTTAAAACCTCTGTGCCCATCATTATGCCTGGTTAGATTATCCAGCCTTATGTTTGACCTGAGAGAACAAGTAGAAGTAGGTGAGTATCAGCAACGTGACCACTGCTCCTGTAACCTCGCTGGTGCCGCCTTTCTGTCCAGACAATGAGTTCTCCAACTACATTGCTCTCTGCTGGGGTGGTCAACGTGCTTGGCCAATCCTTCTGGGACAACTCCTGAGCTTCTGACACTGCTGATGATTCAGGTCACAGTCTCTTTTGAGGCCACTCTCTTGAGTAGGATCCCTTTACAACATCTCAAGCCTGGTTCCTCCTAACATCAACACTTAGCCTGTGAGATGGTCAGATTGTCACCATGTGGAATACTGGCAGTACCTCCCTCATGATCCCTGGCCTCTAGCTGCTGCGACTCACTAATGCATCTTTTCCACTCTTCATGAAGCTGAGAGGGAGGAGGTTCATCTGTATCCTATGAATCTTAATGATGGTTTTTGATTTTTTTTCCCAGAAACCTTGAGGGATGGGGCTGCTTTCTTTTCTCCCCAGCTAAGCCAATGACTCAATAATAGCTCAAGAATACTCTAGCCTACATCACTGACAAAGCTTGAGACCAGATCCACAGATATAATGCCATGAAATATTTCACAAGCTAGACAAAAAATACAACAGTAAGTTTTATTACATTAAGATATTTATAGGCAGATGCCCCTAGATAGCCCTGGCTGGCCTGGATTCACAGAGACTTGCTGCCTCTGCTTCCTAAATGCTGGTGCCACCATTCCTGGCCACAGTAAGATATATGTCGACTATATGCAGGATTCAGGGCAGCAGACACCACTGAGGGTAAGGAGGGGAACAAGGATATTCTGTAGGCTTCTAGCATTTTCCTAACAGTTCATTATTTCTAAAAGATTTACTGCAAGCATACAAATGACTGTCGCTTCTTCTCTCTGGGTGGTGGAACAATAGCTTCTTGCTTAGTTGTTTATAAAGCACTTCTATCCATCTGAAATATTTTATAATTATTGTTTTCTCAATAAGAAATATATTATGTAAATATTTGAAACTTTATATAGAATCAAATCAAGTGACTATAGTTGTGATTCACTTAAAATAAATACCATGAAAAATTCAGATTCATAAAAGATCAATTAGAAGGTTATTAATCACATTTAAAAATGTATTCACCATGTAACTCACAAAATAGAATGTTTCAGGATGCAATCAGAATTATTCATTTTATTATTGTGTGATTTGCATTTAACTTTTCTAAACTATTCCTGCCTTTGAAATCAAGGTACACCTGTTAATTCATCTTTCCGTACATGTTTAAAGAGACTTCTCTAGGGATAATTTCAGATGCAAATGCCAGTTGCTGGTAAAAAAAAAAAAAAAAAAAAAAAAAACTGCTGGAAATGCAGTTTTTCTAAGGGAAAAAAAGTCCTTTTAGAATCATCATTATGCGATATTCATATCGTTCCCAGCCAAGCTTACTGTGATGTCATGTTCTGGAATATAACTGATGCTGTGAACACCTTGGAGAGAAAATACTGCAGGTGTTTTAATGGGAGTTAACAAGAATGCAAACCACTGATGGACGCACCAAGCAGTGTGGATGTCTGTGTACCAATGCCCATCAAAGCCTGTGCTGCTCTTCTTCTTGTCTTCACTTTCATTTTCTTCCTCGAGTTTCCTCTGAGCTTCCTCTTTCTCTTTGGCTCGTCTAAGGCAGTAAGCTTTCTCCTGCTCTCTGATTTGCTGCTCAACTGATGTGTAGTTCTGCAATGCCTGGATCCTTTCAGAACGCTCTATTTCTTTGCCATCCAACCACTTAAACAAAAAGCAGCAGATAATACAATTATTCACTTCAGCTGAGCAAGGTGATTCATGCCTGTAACATTAGCATTCGGGTGGCTGAGGCAGGAGAATTTCTGGGACTATAGGGTCACATTATGTCAACTTTCAAAGAAGGAAAACAGAAGGGGAAGAAATAAAGAAAGAAGGATCAGCCCCATGATAATTTTGATTGATATATTTTAAAATTAGAAATAATAATGCCATAGCAACAAAGAATCAAAGTAATTAATGGGAAATCAGAAATACTAGTCTAAATCAATGTTTATTTCATACAAGCCTTATAGTTTACAAAGCACCCTTACTGGAAATAAGTAGGTCTTCTGTCAAAATAATTAATGAAAAGCTCTCAAAATATTTCTATTAATTTTATAACTGCTCACTATATTAAGCTGTTGGGGCTTAAATCAAATCACAGCTCCTGAAACAATAGTATTCTCTGAGCCTCTTCATGGAAAGGGCTTTTCACAAAGAGCCCCAACTCAAGTCAGCTCCTGTGCCACCCTTGGCTATATTAGCAAAGTGTTCATTGTTATAGACAGTGTTTACATGATAGTTATATACTTTTTCCAAATTAAAATGTAAATAGAGGGTGGGAAGATAGCTCGGTCAATCAAGTCCTTCCTGCACAAGCATGAGGACTGTGTTCTACCCTTTGTATCCATGTAAACAGCCAGGTGTGGTGGTACACAGGTATCACTCCAGCACAGTGGAGCTGAAGACAGGGAGCTCTATGGCCGGTCAGCTAACTGGTGAGAACCAGGTCCCTGTGACAAACCCTGTATAAAAATAAACAATAGGGTTCTGGATCCCTCAGAGACTAGTCTGCACAGGTGAGAGTGTGGACTACAGAAGCTAACAGCTTCTGGGACAGGCAGAAGCCACACAGCTTCTGAGGCAGACCCCGTTTCAGGCTCCAGACATCTGGGCACCTTCCCTGCCAGAGGAGAGGTGTCCACCCCGCCCGGAAGGGCTTTGCTGGAACACCTGGGGGAGCCATCTCTGGTCTGGGATCTCTCAGAGACTAGACTGTGTAGGTGAGAGTGCCGACAACAGAAGCTACACAGCTTCTGGGACAGGCCCTGTTTTGGGCCTTCATCTTCTGCCAGGAGGAGGTCCGAACACCAGATATCTGTGCACCTTCCCTGCAAGAGGAGAGCTTGCCTGCAGAGAGTACTCTGACCACTGAAACTCAGGAGAGAGCTAGTCTCCCAGGTCTGCTGATAGAGGCTAACAGAATCACAGGAGGAACAAGCTCTAACCAGAGACAACTATAACAACTAACTCCAGAGATTACCAGATGGCTAAAGGCAAACATAAGAATTTTACTAACAGAAACCAAGACCACTCACCATCATCAGAACCCAGCACTCCCACATCAGCCAGTACTAGATACCCCAAAACACCCGAAAAGCTAGACTTGGATTTAAAAGCATATCTCATGATGATGGTAGAGGAAATCAAGAAGGACTTTAATAACTCGCTTAAAGAAATACAGGAGAACACTGCTAAAGAGGTACAAGTCCTTAAAGAAAAACAGGAAAACACAACCAAACTGGTAGAAGTCCTTAAAGAAAAACAAGAAAACACAAACAAACAGGTGATGGAATTGAACAAAACCATATAAGACCTAAAAAGGGAAGTAGACACAATAAAGAAAACCCAAAGTGAAGCAATGCTGGAGATAGAAACCCTAGGAAAGAAATCTGGAACCACGGATGCGAGCATCAGCAACAGAATACAAGAGATGGAGGAGAGAATCTCAGGTGCAGAAGGTTCCATAGAGAACATGGGCACAACAATCAAAGAAAATGCAAAATGCAAAAAGATCCTAAGTCAAAACATCCAGGAAATCCAGGAAACAATGTGAAGACCAAACCTATGGATAAAAGGAGTCGATGAGAATGAAGATTTTCAACTCAAAGGACCAGCAAACATCTTCAACAAAATTATTGAAGAAAACTTCCCAAATCTAAAGAAAGAGATGCCCATGAACATACAAGAAGCCTATAGAACTCCAAATAGACTGGAGCAGAAAAGAATTTCCTGCCCACACATAATAATCAGAACAACAAATGCACTAAATAAAGATAGAATATTAGAAACAAACTAAAGTTATCACAGAAAAAGGAGCCTTTCTTGAAGAAATGCCTCTATGAGATACAGCTACAAGGCTTTTCTTAATTAGTGATCAAGTGGGTAAGGCCCAGTGTGGTGGTGCCATCAGTCTTGGGATGTATAAGAACACAAGCTGAGCAAGAAGGAAAACAAGCCAATAACATTCCTCCATGACTTCTTGACTTCTGCATCCACTCCTGCCTCAAAGTTCCTAACCTGTGTGAGTTCCTGTCCTGACTTTCTTTGGTGAACATCAATGTGGAAGTGCAAGCTGAATAAACCCACCCCACCCCCAAAAAAAAAGATAGAATATTAAAGGCAGTAAGACAAAAGGGTCAAGTAACATATAAAGGCAGGCCTATTAGAATTAAACCAGACTTTTCACCAGAGACTATGAAAGCCAGAAGATCCTGGACAGATGTTATACAGACACTAAGAGAACACAAATGCCAGCCCAGGCTACTATACCCAGCCAAACTTTCAATTACCATAGATGGAGAAACCAAAGTATTCCATGACAAAAACAAATTCACACAATATTTTTTCCACAAATCCAGCCCATCAAAGGATAATAATGGAAAAAAATAAAACAATACAAGGACAGAAACTACGCCCTAGAAAAAGCAAGAAAGAAATCCTTCAACAAACCTAAAAGAAGACAGCCATGAGAACAGAATGCCAACTCTAACAACAAAAATAATAGGAAGCAACAATTAGTTTTCCTTAATATCTCTTAATATCAATGGACTAAATTCTCCAATAAAAAGACATAGACTAACAGACTGGCTACACAAACAGGACCCAACATTTTGCTGCTTACAGGAAACCCATCTCAGGGAAAAAGACAGACACTACCTCAGAGTGAAAGGCTGGAAAACAATTTTCCAAGCAAACAGTCTGAAGAAACAAGCTGGAGTAGCCATTCTAATATTGAATAAAATCAACTTCCAACCCCAAGTTATCAAAAAAAGACAAGGAGGGGCACTTCATACTCATTAAAGGTAAAATCTTCCAAGAGGAACTCTCAATTCTGAATATCTATGCTCCAAATGCAATGGCAGCCACATTCATTAAAGAAACTTTAGTAAAGCTCAAAGCACAAATTGCACCTTACACAATAATAGTGGAAGACTTCAACACACCACTTTCATCAATGGACAGATCATGGAAACAGAAACTAAACAGGGACACAGTGAAACTAACAGAAGTTATGAAACAAATGGATTTAACAGATATCTACAGAACATTGTATCCTAAAACAAAAGGATGTACCTTCTTCTCAGCACCTCATGGTACGTTCTCCAAAATTGACCATATAATTGGTCACAAAACTGGCCTCAACAGATACAAAAATATTAAAATTGTCCCATGCACCCTATCAGATCACCATGGACTAAGGCTGATCTTCAATAACAACATAAATAATGGAAAGCCAACATTCACGTGGAAACTGAACAACACTCTACTCAATGATACCTTGGTCAAGGAAGGAATAAGGAAATAAATTAAGGACTTTTTAGAGTTTAATGAAAATGAAGCCACAACATACCCAAACTTATGGGACACAATGAAAGCATTTCTAAGAGGAAATCTCATAGGTCTGAGTGCCTCCAAAAAGAAACTAGAGAGAGCACACGCTAGCAGCTTGATAACACACCTAAAAGCTCTTGAACAAAAGGAAGCAAATTCACCCAAGAGGAGTAGACAGCAGGAAATAATCAAACTGAAGGGTGAAATCAATAAAGTGAAAACAAGGAGAACCATTCAAAGAATCAACCAAACGAGGAGCTGGTTCTTTGAGAAAATCAACAAGATAGATAAACCCTTAGCCAGACTCACTAGAGGGCACAGGGACAGCATCCTAATTAACAAAATCAGAAATGAAAAGGGAGACATAACAACAGATCCAGAAGAAATTAAAAAAAAACCATCAGATACTTCTATGAAAGACTATACTCAACAAAACTAGAAAATCTGGATGAAATGGACAAATTTCTACACAGATCCCAGGTACCAAAGTTAAATCAGGACCAGATTAATGACTTAAACAGTCCTATATCCCCTTAAGAAATAGAAACAGTCATTAATAGTCTCCCAACCAAAAAAAAGCCCAGGACCAGATGGGTTTAGTGCAGAGTTCTATCAGACCTTCAAAGAAGACCTAATTCAGTTCTTCACAAACAATTCCACAAAATAGAAACAGAAGGTACTCTACCCAATTCATTCTATGAAGCCACAATTACTCTGATACCTAAACCACAGAAAGACCCAAAAAAGATAGAGAACTTCAGACCAATTTCCCTTATGAATATCGATGCAAAAATCCTCAATAAAATTCTCGCTAACCAAATCCAAGAACACATCAAAACAATCATTCATCCTGAACAAGTAGGTTTCATTCCAGGGATGCAGGGGTGGTTTAATAAACGGAAATCCATCAACGTAATCCACTATATATACAAACTCAAATACAAAAACCACATGTTCATCTCCTTAGATGCGGAGAAAGCATTTGACAAAACCCAACACCCATTCATGATAAAATTCTTGGAAAGATCAGGAATTCAAGGCCCATAACTAGACATGATAAAAGCAATCTACAGCAAACCAGTAACCAACATCAAAGTAAATGGTGAGAAGCTGGAAGCAATCCCACTAAAATCAGGGACTAGACAAGGCTGCCCACTTTCTCCCTACTTATTCAACATTGTACTTGAAGTCCTAGCCAGAGGAATTCCACAACAAAAGGAGATCAAGGAGATACAAATTGGAAAGGAAGAAGTCAAAATATCACTTTTTGCAGATGATATGATAGTATATATAAGTGACCCTAAAAATTCCACCAGAGAACTCCCAAGCCTGATAAACAGCTTCAATCAAGTAGCTGGATATAAAATTAACTCGAACAAGTCAATGGCCTTTCTGTACACAAAGGATAAACAGGCTGAGAAAGAAATTAGGGAAACAACACCCTTCTCAATAGTCACAAATAATATAAAAGACCTTGGCATGACTCTAACTAAGGAAGTGAAAGATCTGTATGATAAGAACTTCAAGTCTCTGAAGAAAGAAATTAAAGAAGATCTCAGAAGATGGAAGGATCTCCCATGCTCATGGATTGGCAGGATCAACATTGTAAAAATGGCTATCTTGCCAAAAGCAATCTACAGATTCAATGCAATCCCCATCAAAATTCCAACTCAATTCTTCAATGAATTAGAAAGAGCAATCTGCAAATTCATCTGGAATAACAAAAAACCTAGGATAGCAAAAACTCTTCTCAAGGATAAAAGAACCTCTGGTGGAATCACCATGCCTGACCTAAAGCTTTACTATAGAGCAATTGTGATAAAAACTGCATGGTACTGGTATACTGACAGACAAGTAGACCAATGGAATAGAATTGAAGACCCAGAGATGAACCCACACACCTATGGTCACTTGATCTTTGACAAGGGAGCTAAAACCATCCAGTGGAAAAAAGACAGCATTTTCAACAAATAGTGCTGGCACAACTGGTGGTTATCATGTAGAAGAATGCGAATTGATCCATTCCCATCTCCTTGTACTAAGGTCAAATCGAAGTGGATTAAGGAACTCCAGATAAAACCAGAGACACTGAAACTTATAGAGGAGAAAGTGGGGAAAAGCCTCGAAGATATGGCCTCAGGGGAAAAATTCCTGAATAGAACAGCAATGGCTTTGCTGTAAGATCCAGACGAATGGGACCTCATAAAATTGCAAAGCATCTGTAAGACAAAAGACACCATCAATAAGACAAAAAGGCCACCAACAGATTGGGAAAGGATCTTTACCTATCCTAAATCAGATAGGGGACTAATATCCAATATATATAAAGAACTCAAGAAGGTGGACTCCAGAAAATCAAATAACCCCATTAAGAAATGGGGCTCAGAGGTAAACAAATAATTCTCACCTGGGGAATACTGAATGGCTGAGAAGCACCTGAAAAAATGTTCAGCATCCTTAATCATCAGGGAAATGCAAATCAAAGCAACCCTGAGATTCCACCTCACACCAGTCAGAATGGCTAAGATCAAAAATTCAGGTGACAGCAGATACTGTCGAGGATGTGGAGAAAGAGGAACACTCCTCCATTGTTGGCAAGTTTGTACAACCACTCTGGAAATCAGTCTGGCGGTTCCTTAGAAAATTGGATATAGTACTACCAGAGGACCCAGCAATACCTCTCCTGGGCATATATCAAGAAAATGTTCCAACTGGTAAGAAGAACACATGCTCCACTATGTTCATAGCAGCCTTATTTATAATAGCCAGAAGCTGGAAAGAACCCAGATGTCCCTCAAGAAAGGAATGGATACAGAAAATGTGGTACATTTACACAATGGAGTACTACTCAGCTATTAAAAAGAATGAATTTATGAAACTCCTAGGCAAATGGATGGACCTGGAGGGCATCATTCTGAGTGAGGTAACCCAATCACAAAAGAACTCACACAATATGTACTCACTGATAAGTGGATATTAGCCCTGAAACTTAGAATACCCAAGATACAAGATACAATTTGCAAAACACATGAAACTCAAGAAGAACGAAGACCAAAGTGTAGACACTTTGCCCCTTCTTAGAATAGGAAACAAAACACCCATGAAAGTAGTTACAGGGACAGAGTTTGGAGCTGTGACGAAAGGATGGACCATCTAGAGACTACCATACCTGGGGATCCATCACATAATCAGCTCCAAACACTGACACCATTGCATACAAAAGCAAGATTTTGCTGAAACGACCCTGATATTGCTGTCTCTTGTGAGGCTATGCTGGTGCCTGGCAAACACAGAAGTGGATGCTCTTAGTCAGCTATTGGATGGAACACAGGGCCCTCAATGGAGGAGCTAGAGAAAGTACCCAAGGATCTAAAGGGGTCTGCAACCCT
Organism: Mus musculus; assembly: GCF_000001635.26. NCBI lineage: Eukaryota > Metazoa > Chordata > Mammalia > Rodentia > Muridae > Mus > Mus musculus. Next base: position 66,461,357 of record NC_000081.6, read on the forward strand.
ATAGGTGGAACAATATGAACTAACCAGTACCCCTGGAGCTCATGTCTCTAGCTGCATATGTATCAGAAGATGGCCTAGTCGGCCATCATTGGGAAGAGAGGCCCCTTGGTCTTGCAAACTTTATATGCCTCAGTCCAGGGAAATGCCAGGGCCAAGAAGTGGGAGTGGGTGGGTAGGGGAGGTGGGAGGGGGGGTCTGGGAGACTTTTGGGATAGCATTTGAAATGTAAATAAAGAAAATAACTAATTAAAAAATAAATTAAAAAAATAAACAATAAAAACACACAAGGTGTTCCTGAGGAGGAATAACTCTTGAATTGGTCCTCTGACCTGTATCTGCATACGCACATTCCTCCATGAAAACATAAGTACATACATGCATGTCCCCCAAATATACATTAGCAAAAGGGAGAAACAAAAATGCTAACTAAAATACAAAATGTCAAAGGTTCCAGTACAAAGCGATCTGTTAGCCCAGCCTTATTCCACAGAAAGAGGTTGGAGATTTAGATTGATGCTCTTGACTGAGAAAGTCTTTGGTGCCTGTGATCCAGGCATTGTGAATGTAACCTCATCTGGTCTAAGGGACTTAGATGTGATATAGTTAAGAATATTGAATGAACAGATGGCTTCTCACTGACTTACAAAGAACCTATAAGTAAGAAAGTTGGGGGCTCAGGTACAAGCTTCAGAGTTGGGGAAGGAGGTGAAGACTGAGGATGTTGAAAACCCAGGAAGTGGCTGGCCATAAACACAAAGGGATGGGTGCCCTCTAGAGGAGGCAAAGAGGCAGGCACACACTGTCTATACCTCCTCCTTTCCACACCCCAACCCCCCCCCCCCCCATGACTAATAGCCCACCAACACTTAGATTTCTGTCCAGGGAACCATTTCTGACCTCTGACTTTCAGAACACTAAAGTGAACTTGTTTTGTTTTAAGGCACTAAATTTGTGTTAATCTGCTGAAACAGGATATTGCAAACTGCATTTAATGAAATACAAGTTTAGTAAAGTATAAGAGTTCTAACTAATGGGATAAGTCATATTACACATCAAAATGCTAATAAAGAGATTAGGAAACATGCTTTCATGAGACTCGTGCAGCTGCTGTGCATCTGGAGGTTTAGTTTTGAGCTTCCGGGCAGCCAAGGTAAAAAAGAAAAACACTGCTAGTTAGATATTTGATTTTCTCTATCTTTAATTTTAAGATGTATTAATTTCTGGCTTTCATCTAATATTTAGCTTGGAAACCTATCTTTAAAGTGATTATCATAATATATACCTTGAGAAATATTACATGCTATTTGGACTGAGATATATTAGAAGTTCCCAGACTCTGCAGAGACTGGTTTTTTGTTTGTTTGTTTGTTAGTTTGTTTGTTTGTTTTTCTAGCATCCTTCCATGAAGACTGAGGGCACGTTAGCTAGTTCACCTCCAGCTGCAGCCATCACTTAAGGTAAGAAGCAGTTGTGGTACAACTTCCAAAAGTGACTCAGTTCATGCCAGAGTTAAGGTTTAGTGAAGCTGGGAAAATGAATAAAATCATGCCATAAATAAAATAAAATAAATTTCTTAAACAAGCACATCATGTAAGTTTTCAAATAAATATTAGTATTTTTATGTAAAGGAGGTCATAAAATATAAATGTAAATATGGGCTATCCATTATTGGATTAGAGTGGGAGAGTCTGGCTAAATAGAATTCTTTAATCTAAGATTCTGATGAACTTTGGAAGTAACGTGCTGTTCTTGGTTATATCTGGAGCACATTTGCCTATTTGATTTACAAAGTTTTTATAAATGTTTTAAAGTTTTCTTTATTCAGTCATACTGATCCTAAGAGCATTACAAGAGATCCCTCTATTACATTCCAGACTAGAGACCTCATACTGGACCTCATTTGTTTGAAGATTCCTGGTAGGCATGGTTCAAAATTGGCTTACATTTTCTCCAAGTTCAAATAAACCCTTCTAAACTTGTCAAGAAGAACAAGGACAATGGAAACTTTAGTATTTCCTCACTTCCCTCCAGGCAGGGTCCCTGAAGCTGGGACAGCAGTGTGTTCATGCTTAGTGATGATGCCTGTGCACGGGTCCATGATTCTTGATAAATATACCTGGGTCCACACTTACTGCTGGTAACTGCATGTGTCCATACTTACTGGGGATAACTGTGCATGCAGAGGAAAGCAACTGAGCTTGCCTCGGGGCTTCATTGAGATCCTCTATAGGAACAACCATCATCCATCTAGACATGAGAAAACTAACCCAAAAGGCCTGTAGCTAATGGGTGGGACTGTGAGTAACACTGTGCTGTGTGCTATCAAGGTCACTGCCATTCACTAACTATAGTGCTGCAGACCAGGGGGTGGGGGGAGAACTCTTGCAAAAGATTTTCTCTCTTTGTACTGCCTCTGTTTTGAGAGGCTGAGTTGAAGTTTAACACCAGGACCTCAAAATCAGACTCTTAGGAAGACACAGGGACATTGTTGGTATTATTCATTTTGGGGAAAAAAAACTATATTGGAGTGGTATGGGCAATACCGTATAACTGGTGTCATTACAAGAAGAATGCCATGGGAAGGAACAGAGGCCTAAGAACACACTAAGAAAATTGGGGCAGAGGTCAGAGCAGTGAGAGCATGAGTCAGAGAATGCCAAGCACTGCAGGCTGATCTATTAGTTAGGAGATAGGCCTAGACGCTCCCTCGAGGACATGAGGGGGACCCACCTCAGCCTCTTTTTTTTGCAACTTCACCTGGACCATTTGTTCTCCAGAGCTATGGGATAAGCGATGGGATAAATCTGTCATTTAAGTCCCAGGCAGATTGTGCATTTCATACAGCAAGCCTAGAAAATCAACACACCTACTGCCACCATCCCTTTCAGACAAGCCTTACAAATCTCGGTGGAACGGTACCTAAGATTCCAAAGTGGTTTGCTTCATTTTGCAGTATCAGTAAGCACATTTAACTGGCACTACTTTTCACAGGCACTGATGTAAAACCTGAGTGGACTGTCTCCTGAAAGACTTGACCCGATGGTTTACATTAACTCAGAGCAACAGCAGCAGCAGCAGCAGCAGTGTGTGTGTGTGTGTGTGTGTGTGTGTGTGTGTGTGTGTGTGTGTGTGTATTGGAGAGTGGAGGCTCAGAGTCAGACACAGGGAGTGCAGGGTCCTAGTGTTCCAATTGCCAGGTGTGTCAGGCCAAACAATCAAGGAGAGGCAATTCTGTGAGCCCCAAGGTCCTGCCTCTAATGTGCTTCACGGTCTCCTGTGTGGGTCCAGGACACCCAAGGCATCATTCCCAGAGTACCTTGCACTACTCGTGGCCATTTTCAGTACATAGCGACATCTCCTAACTCTGCCCTGGGCACAGCAGCATGGGCAAGCCCATCTGTGGTGACCCTGCGGTTCCAGTCTAACCCTGATTCATTCCTTCAGGCTAATGACTCAACAGCCTCCATCTCTAGGCTCCACTTTCAGCAAGTTCTGCCTCACACTGCTCATTTTCCTAGGAAGACCTTGTGCAATGACGACCGCCTAGCTTATGTGTTAAAATGATTTACCGCTTATTCTAGATTCAATTATCCAACTCATTTGCATAGGCTAGGAAATTTTATATGACAAGGTCTAGAATCCAGCAGCCAGCAATTTCTCAACCACAGAAAACACGAAGATAAAGGAACAAACGCCTCTGAGAACTAAGCCAATGGATGCCACAAAATCAATATCTGCCCATAGTCTTGTTAACAAAAGCCTAGAGCCACATATGGACTAAGAACTTTGGACTTGTATGAAAACTAATAGTTTCCCCCTTACTAGTCTCAGTTTTATACTTTCTCTGGAATCATATTTTTACTAAATATTAGGTTTAAAATTATTCCAAATAATATTAGTTCTAAAATTATTAGATTTGGGGAATATGATGGCAAAATATGAGTGTATTATTATATACAACTTGGTTTTAACCACTGTCTCTCACTTATAATTCCTTCTTCAAAGTGAGTCATAGAAAAAACTATAATGTCCCCTGTGTTTAGGAAAGCATAGCAAACTTCTCTAGAGCTGTGTAGCTGGCTCAGTTGGTATAGTGCCTTGTCTCACAAACAGAGAGACACGGATCTGATCCCTAGAGTTCACATAAAAAGGCCAGACTTGCTTACTCCCAGCATTTAGGGAAGTAGAGGCAGGGAGATCCCTGGGTTGCACTTACCAACCTGTCTAGCCTTATTAATGAGCTTCAGCCCAATGAGACACCTGGCCTCAAGAGTGGCGGAATGCTGGGTGTTCCTGAGGATGGCCCTGGAAATGTTCTCAGGCTTTTACACACACACACATACACACACACACACACACACACGCACACACACACACCTGACTTCTTAAGTCCATCATAAGACTCCTTGTTCCAGAAGCTTCCTGCTCCTTATCCTTTGAAGGAGGAAAGGGGAAGAGTCTCAACAGACTGTATGCCATAATGGTACCATAAAACCAAAAGGTAGCACTCAAAGGAGTTCCTTGTAACTGGCCACACGCAGATCTCTGGGAAGCAGCATGTTCCGATAGGGCATTAGACTTCCCGGTTCCCTCTCCCAAATCACACCTGTGCATTTCTTTAGCTGGGTACTTTGGATTATCCTTCATAGTAAACAAATAAATATAAGAAAGTGCTTAGAGTACATGATAAAAGCAATCTACAGCAAACCAGTAGCCAACATCAAAGTAAATGGAGAGAAGCTTGAAGCAATCCCACTAAAATCAGGGACTAGACAAGGCTGCCCACTTTCTCCCTACCTATTCAACATTGTACTTGAAGTCCTAGCCAGAGCAATTCGACAACAAAAGGAGATCAAGGGGATACAAATTGGAAAAGAGGAAGTCAAAATATCACTTTTTGCAGATGATATGATAGTATATATAAGTGACCCTAAAAATTCCACCAGAGAACTCTTAAACCTGATAAACAGCTTCGGTGAAGTAGCTGGATATAAAATTAACTCAAACAAGTCAATGGCCTTTCTCTACACAAAGAATAAACAGGCTGAGAAAGAAATTAGGGAAACAACACCCTTCTCAATAGTCACAAATAATATGAAATACCTTGGCATGACTCTAACTAAGGAAGTGAAAGATCTGTATGATAAGAACTTCAAGTCTCTGAAGAAATTAAAGATGATCTTGGAAGATGGAAAGATCTCCCATGCTCATGGATTGACAGGATCAACATTGTAAAAATGGCTATCTTGCCAAAAGCAATCTACAGATTCAATGCAATCCCCATCAAAATTCCAATTCAATTCTTCAACGAATTAGAAAGAGCAATCTGCAAATTCATCTGGAATAACAAAAAACCTAGGATAGCAAAAACTCTTCTCAAGGATAAAAGAACCTCTGGTGGAATCACCATGCCTGACCTAAAGCTGTACTACAGAGCAATTGTGATAAAAACTGCATGGTACTGGTATACTGACAGACAAGTAGACCAATGGAATAGAATTGAAGACCCAGAAATGAACCCACACACCTATGGTCACTTAATCTTTGACAAGGGAGCTAAAACCATCCAGTGGAAAAAAGACATTTTCAACAAATGATGCTGGCACAACTGGTTGTTATCATTTAGAAGAATGTGAATTGATCCATTCCTATCTCCTTGTACTAAGGTCAAATCGAAGTGGATTAAGGAACTCCAGATAAAACCAGAGACACTGAAACTTATAGAGGAGAAAGTGGGGAAAAGCCTTGAAGATATGGCCTCAGGGGGAAAATTCCTGAATAAAACAGCAATGGCTTGTGTTGTAAGATCCAGACAAATGGGACCTCATAAAATTACAAAGCTTCCGTAAGGCAAAAGACACCATCAATAAGACAAAAAGGCCACCAACAGATTGGGAAAGGATCTTTACCTATCCTAAATCAGATAGGGGACTAATATCCAATATATATAAAGAACTCAATAAGGTGGACTCCAGAAAATCAAATAACCCCATTAAAAAATGGGGCTCAGAGCAAAACAAAGAATTCTCACCTGAGGAATACCGAATGGCTGAGAAGCACCTGAAAAAATGTTCAGCATCCTTAATCATCAGGGAAATGCAAATCAAAGCAACCCTGAGATTCCACCTCACACCAGTCAGAATGGCTAAGATCAAAAATTCAGGTGACGGCAGATGCTGGCAAGGATGTGGAGAAAGAGGAACACTCCTCCATTGTTGGTGGGATTGCAAGCTTGTACAACCACTCTAGAAATCAGTCTGGCGGTTCCTCAGAAAGTTGGACATAGCACTACCGGAGGATCCCGCAATACCTCTCCTGAGCATATATCCAGAAGATGCCCCAACCGGTAAGAATGGCACATGCTCCACTATGTTCATAGCAGCCTTATTTATAATAGCCAGAAGCTGGAAAGAACCCAGATGCCCCTCAACAGAGGAATGGATACAAAATATGTGGTACATTTACACAATGGAGTACTACTCAGCTATTAAAAAGAATGAATTTATGAAATTCCTAGGCAAATGGATTGACCTGGAGGGCATCATCCTAAGTGAGGTAACACAATCACAAAATAACTCAAATGATATGCACTCACTGATAAGTGGATATTATCCCAGAAACTTAGTATACCTGAGATATAAGATACAATTTGCAAAACACATGAAACTGAAGAAGAACAAAGACCAAAGTGTGGACACTTTGCCCCTTCTTAGAATTGGGAACAAAACACCCATGGAAGGAGTTACAGAGACAAAGTTTGGAACTGAGACGAAAGGATGGACCATCTAGAGACTGCCATATCCAGGGATCCACCCCATAATCAGCTTCCAAATGCTGACACCATTGCATACAATAGCAAGATTTTGCTGAAAGGACCCAGATATAGCTGTCTCTTGTGAGACTAGGCTGGGGCCTAGCAAACACATAAGTGGATGCTCACAGTCAGCTATTGGATGGATCACAAGACCCACATTGGAGGAGCTAGAGAAAGTACTCAAGGAGCTAAAGGGTTCTGCAACCCTATAGATGGAACAACATTATGAACTAACCAGTACCCCTGAGCTCTTGACTCTAGCTGCATATGTATCAAAAGATGGCCTAGTCGGCCATCAGTGGAAAGAGAGGCCCATTGGACACGCAAACTTTATATGCCCCAGTACAGGGGAATGCCAGGGCCAAAAATTGGGAGTGGGTGGGTAGGGAAGTGGGGGGGAGGGTATAGGGGACTTTTGGGATAGCATTGGAAATGTAAATGAGGAAAATTCCTAATTAAAAATATTTTTTAAAAAATTGAAAAAGAAAAGAAAAAAAAGAAAGTGCTTAGAGTTTTGTGAGCTGTTCAATTGAATTAATTAAAACTGAAAAGGGGGTGGGGGATCATGGAAACCCTGAATATAGGTCAAAAGTTCAGATTAAAAACTACTGAGGTTCATGACTGACACCTAGCCCTGGGAGGCATTCTTGCAGGCTTGGGATGAGATCTGTTTAACACTATCTCCTTGTAGTATCAGGAGTGAACAAGATTCAAGATACCCAGATACTGAAGAAATGACCCGCTATTTGATGTGAACACGAAACCCTGGTATATTCCATGTCAGCAATCTATTATTCTGATATGAGAACAGAGGTGAAATATGAAAGCAACTGCTTATGCTAGACACACAGAACAGAACAGAACAGAACAGAACAGAACAGAACAGAGCAGAGCAGAGCAGAGCAGAGCAGAGCAGAGCAGAGCAGAGCAGAGCAGAGCAGAGCAGGACAGGACAGGACAGGACAGAGCAGAGCAGGACAGGACAGGACAGGACAGGACAGGACAGGACAGGACAGGACAGGACAGGACAGGACAGGACAGGACAGGACAGAACAGTGCTCCTCAGGTGAGTGTCCTGAAGTATCACCAATGGGCTTGTTAGATGTGTAAATCTTATGCTGCACATCACTCAGACCCTGCTCAGAAGTCTTGAGGATGGGGTCTGGCAACCCGTTTACTGTGGTTTGATTGCCTGGTTATTTTTGCTGCTTTTCAGCAGGTCTCATTGTACAGGCCTGGGTGGCTTGGAGCTCACTGTTTAGACCAGACTAGCCTTGCTGCAATCCTTCTGTTTCTTCTCCATCTCTCAATTCTGGGAAGGTAACGGTGAGTGTCAGTGATTTTACAGGGCATATTTCAACAGATGACTCAACTAGTCAGAAAATGGTTATATTCATCATTTTGATGAGATGGTAGAGAAATCATTGACTTACCTTTTAACTATTTGATAAAGTTTCAAAACAACATCAAAGGGTAAGAAATCAAATAATGTAACTTTACTCTCTAGAATATTCTAGTTGCTGAAGTAGTAATTTTTGCCCAACAATTCCATGAAGAAACCAGTAATTCTTGTGGTTGTTTCTTCTCATCGTTCTATGTATTTCCTTTTATCTCCTCCATCTTTCACAACTTTACTCTGAGCATACCTTTAACTGTTGTAAGGTCACCACCACAAACTGCCTGTAGCCATCAAAGTCAGCACATGGGTTACCCATGAGGAACAACTCCTTCAGATGAATATTGTGTGTCAGGGTTTTAACGCTGCTCAGTTCTCCAATGAAATTTACAGTCAAGTCAAGTTTTGTCAGCCACTCACATCCTATTAAAGAGAAAAGAGAAGAAGAAAGAAGAGGCAAAGGTGACAGTAGTAATAAATTTGTACAGTACCTGAGAGCTTCAATGGACTCTCTAATACCAGAACACAATAGGCATTCCTTAGATGTGCCTTCATATGCCTCCTTCTGAACTCTTTCTAGTTGTTGCTGAACTAGGGGAAGGCTAATCTGATTTACATGGCAGCCCCTGTAGGCTTAGTTCAGTAAAGGCTGTCTTTCCTTGTGATTTAATTATGCTTGTGTGAATGACACGGCCCAACTCGACAGCCTTCAGTTTCTGAAAATTAAATCCATGCCGCCAGTGCATCCCGGCCCTATGTAAACTTAGTTGGCCAAACTTCTACAGTCCCTCCACACCCCATGCCTTTGATTACACTATTTCTCTGTTGTTTTCTGGTGGCCACATCAGCAAAATGACCTTGACTCAGATAGGTTCATAGCTCTGCAACCTTGTTCCATTTGGTGAGTGTTATCCTATTTCTCAAAAGTACATAGTGGAACTTAATTACTACATGATGGTTTTCCTTCCTCCATCACCTTTCCTTGGTCTCAAGTCTTGACTCCACCTTGTCCTGGGCAGGAGGTCTTTTAAATGGGCAGCTTATCAGTGGCTACGTCACTGATAAGAATGACATCCCTCCTCCCAAATTTTCTCCTAGATCTCTGTCTATGAAACCTACTATGAGCAGTGTAACTTTGGTTCTTACTAACTTTTACATCAAATATGAAAGTAATCTTCTAAACCCATTCAAAACAAGAACGTGTGGAAGGGAGAAAGAAGGAAAAGTAGATCAATGACAGAGAGAGCTCAACACCTTAATGTGCCACAAAGCAGGGAAGTATTCAGAAACTGAGAAAAGCACATGCTGACTAGTTGGTCTGTTTGTAAGAGCTGCTCTGGCCACGCCTGGAACAATGTGAACATCAAACTAAAAAGCAGACATAAGAAATAATGAGCAGATATGTGCAGAAGGTGAGGTTCTTGATTAAAGTTGAATATCATCCAACGAATGTGCAATAAATGGAACTGCAGGATCATTACTGACTATATTAAAAACTACTTAAATGTATGATAAGGGACAGGATGTTCACATGATTTCTTAATATAGTCCCATCAGTTGCTTATTAACTCAAATATAAAATTCGGGGAAATATAAAGTAGAATGACAAATTAGATACTGACTGTCCTTTGCTTCTTTTTGTGACGTTTAGATATTCTCTGATGTTTAAATTCTCTGTATGACTTTTGTCCTTTCTGATATTTTCTTGTAATGTGATTCAATACTTATAACTTATCTTCTTCTGTTATTATCTGAGCTCCCTGGACAGTGGGAAATTGTGTTTAAAACTGATTTGCTTATTACATACATGAAAGTCTTTAGCATAATGCAGAAGGATGCAAAAGGTTAAGACATGTTTGTGGAAGAAGGCAATGGCAGAAGAAAGAGAGGGAAGGGGTAAAGACACTGATGGACGTGGGGAAGGGGTAGTCATGATGGAGCAGGTTGGACACCAGAGAGATTTGTTAGTTGGCCAGATGAAAACTAAGGAAAACACAGCTTTCGAGATAATGGGTCAGCCAAGGAAAGGGAAGAACACTGACAAGGCTAAGTATAGATCAAAGTCTTTCAGAGCCACACAACTGTTACTAACTGTTAGATTGATGCCAAATTATATCCATGGTATAAAATATATTGGCACGAACATGAAACTAGCTTCATGCTTAGTGTGTGAAAGTGGGTAATTATGGATGTGGAGACATGAAGATCTGAATCCACATCCCCAGAACACACGTGAAGTCTGGGCACTACAGTACTCAATTATGATCCCATTACTGGAGATAGGGTAAAAATGGGTAGATCCTGGGGTCTCACTAGGCACCCAGTTCAATGTAAGACCTCATTTCAAATAGAGATATAGAGATAGAGATAAATGAGAAGAGAAGAGAAGAGAAGAGAAGAGAAGAGAAGAGAAGAGAAGAGAAGAGAAGAGAGGAGGGGAGGGGAGGGGAGGGGAGGGGAGGGGAGGGGAGGGGAGGGGAGGGGAGGGGAGGGGAGGGGAGGGGAGGGGAGGGGAAAAGAAGGAAAACACTGGATGCTTATGTTTTACCTCCACACAGGCACACATAGATGAACACTTGCACACATATACATGTGTATGCATGCACACACACACACACACACACACACACACACACAACTATGTAAAACTGGCTAACTAAACACAGTTTTATCTTTTCATCCCACTATTACCAAAGCATTAAGAATGAGGGTTATGGAAGCTATATCAGGACATGGGGACCTGATGTTCAAGGTGAAGAAACTAAGATTAAACCCTAAGATTTAAGATTTCGTGTGCTGTGGCAATGTTGGAAAAACAAGCAAGGTGAAGCGATAACAGAAGTGGTCTTAGAGAGTCGTTATTTCAAAAATTGCCAATATGACAATATCTGATATTTAATATATACAAATAGAAGAAAAATTTATGAAAATGACAGAAAACTAAGACACAGTTTCTGTGTTTTTCTCTGATCTCCTACTACAAGAGAAAATAGTCAACGTGTGCTAAATGCATCTGTTGAAATGCCACAGCAAAACTATTTTTACAACTACTGTATTTTAATGAAAACATTAAAGGACTGCGGAAACAGTGGGAGGGACCTGTGTTTCGAATCCCCAGGACCCATATACAAAGCTAGGCATCACCATGAATGCATGCCTGCAACCACAGTACTGGGGAGTGGAGACAAGAGGATTGTTTGGTCTTACTGGCCAGTTGGTCTAGTTAAAAAAAAAAAAAAAGAGTAAGCTCTAAATTCAATAAAAATGCCTTTCTCAATAAAGATCAACAGAGGAGAGCATTTGATGGTGTCCTTTGACCTCCAGTTACCCACATACATATATGAGTACACACATGAATATAACATATAACTGTGAAAAGATAGCAAAATTCTTTTACAGGCATAAAATGTGCTTATAACCTATATGGTAGTGCCTTATCTAATCCCAACACTGTGCCTATAAGAAAAAAAGATTATGATAACTGCTATTTAAGGTCAGATTGCTAATGGTGACACTTGGCTCTGTGATGTTGCTTTCATCACGGAAGCTGGCATCTAGTTCTGTTCCCTCTCCCTGTACCTGGTCTGATCTGAGAGACTTCCTAACTTATAGACTGCATCCATAATGAAGTAATCCTGACTGTCTCTGAGTATGGGATGCTCAGTAATGCATACACTGTACACATGAATGAAGTATGACATGGTACTTCTTAAGTATGTACAATTTTTATGTTCAAGTTGGAATGCAGAAAACATACACTAAGGCCTGCTCTGAGAACACTGGGATTCTCAGAGGCCAAATGAAAACTCTGGCTACAAGAATTCACTGACCTATCAGAGTTTTAGCTGATATAGAAGCAAGACAGGAACCATCAGCCATGTGCCCTGAAATTCTGACTTACAAAACCGTGGGACGGGATTGTCTATTGAGACATAGCTTCCTTTAGTTTGTTTCTTTGCCACATGAAGGAATTGGAACTCTAAAGTATATGAAGCAAGAGAGTACCAGTGTTCTCATAGCTTTTGAGTGGCTGAGTTGAGGCTTGAACTTAGATCTGCTTTCCTGAAAAGCATTTCTGAGCTGGCATATGAGAATCTCTGCCTGTGTTACTGCTTTACAAATTTCATTTTTATCCTCATCATCTTCATCACGATTGTCATCATTATCATCGTGACCATCATCTTCATCACCACCACAGCTGCCACCATCATCATCATCATGTTAAAGTTCTTAAGATAAAGCTCTTATGCAACACATATTTGGCTACCTAAATAACAGCATTTGTCACCACCAAGCCAGGAGTGGCCTAGGCTGGACTGAACTTGAATGCACAATGGTGGAAAGGGACAGTCTTTTTTAGGACAATAAATTTGGTTTGTTTTATCTTTAGGTTTAAACATGAATGTTCCATAATCTTGGTTTAGCAGTATATTTGTTTCTACATATTACATGTGTGTGTATTAAATCATATATTTTCAAGATTAAAGTCACCCATGGAAGGGTATGATTAAAATTGGATCAAAGAATAACTGAGCTGTCATGTAAAATTAACCTAGACTCTACTTAATAAACTAACATGAGTTTAAGGCTAAAAGTCCCAGCTCCAACAGCACCAAAAGTTTCTGATCAGCCCCTGGTCCCCAAACAATAGAGATGGATAATGGTGATGGGCACAGAGAGAGGGTTTCATCAATGGGGCTGTGTTGTAAGGGGCAAATGGAAAGAACCAGCAACTCCAAGTCTAACCTTAGGGTACTGCCAGAGCTTTAAATTTTAACAAGAAAATGGGATAAAGGGCAAGCGGAGAGTATAAGTAAATAGTCACGGTCAACATGAGCACTCGCTGGTCATGTTATGAGTTCTGATCTTCGAGGTGGTCTCAAGAAGTCCTGCTCGCCCAGGAGGACAAGCTCTTCGGCTGTCCTGGCCACTCAGACTCAACGCTATCATCCTAAGGACAAGGGTTCCTAGTCTATGGGACATAGCACATCTGGCTTCTGAATGCACGGGATGTGATGCTTGCCCACCAGGACAACTGTAAACGGAGCTCCCCAGGGAATGGATGCACTTGTATTGATTGCTGCTGCTTGACTGATTAGCACCTCGTGACTGTGGAGAGCTGGGATACTGTAGACACTAAGCCAGATTGCCTTCAGCTATCCTTAGTCCCTTCAGGGCCATTTAGCACTCACCTTCTGTGTCTGATCCAGTGTCCTTCCAACTACCAGGCAAAAACCTTCAGAATGTATGAAATTAGCAGATCATGAGCTTCCAGCAACTCGGATGCCAGACAGCATCAGAACCTGCAATGTGGTTCTCTCTGCTTTGCTGTAACCCACTGACCTAATTTCCCCATAACATATCTGGTACATGACTTTATGTAGTGACATGGGAGCTCATGGACACTTTCACTATAGACACATGATCTGGGGGACACATTCTAGGTTATTTATAGGCCCTGGCCCTCCTACTTGGCTCAGAATAAATAATCTCTTGCTACCTGCGAGGTGAGAACCATGCATTGTGCTGACACTAATATTACATTTACCTTGGGAAGCTCTGCAAAACATTTAATGCTATTTTTCTTTCATGTAAGAAAAGCCTGATTCACAAGATGCCAGCAAGATGAAAATGTCATGGTTTGGGGTTTTGCTATGGTTTTAAAAATGAAAATCTCAGGACTCTCTATGTGTTCATAATGGTTAAAACAAAAACAAGTTTTTACTTTGCTTAGATGTGGTCTAAATGTAAAAAATATTACACCGCGTTTTTCATGTCACAGATGAGCATGTCCCAAGGTGGCCAACCGTGACCAACCCTTCTCTGCCAAGGCAATCATTCTCTCCTCCACCCTTTGCTTTCTATCCTAAAAAAGACCATCAGTAGTAGACTGACCCATCTACTGGTCACAAACACTTAGTGCCCTTCCCTCCCCTCCAGGTTAGGGCAAGATTGTTCTAGGAGACGATCAGCAGGTACCTCATTCTACCCTGGTGAATCCTAAACGGAGAACAGAGAAGAGGGGGAAGAAAGAGAGAGACAGGTTTCTTTGTTTTGCTTTCCCCATCCTCCCCCTCCTCCTCTTTCTCCTCCTCCTCTTCTTCTTTGCCATCTAGGAAAAGAAGGGGGACGCCATTCCCTTTTTTAAGAAAAGTCTGAGATTTACTGTAGCAGATGGACTGAGTCATCCATCCATCTTCTTCTCTCACATCTAGCCCTTCAAATCAAACCAAAAGTACATGCATGCCAGCAAAAAAAGGGAAAAAAGAAAAAAAAAAGTAAAAAGAAAGAAAGAAAAAAGAGTCCCTTTTCTCTTTATGTTTCCCCTACACACTTCTAATCTTGATATGCATGTCCCCAAACTAGCCTGTACCCAGTTCCCCTTAGGGCTGGGAGGCACAGTACAGAAGGGAGCACCTGCCCAGACAAAGGTTAGAGGCACACAGCTGTGACTGTAGTTTGCAAAGTTCAAACCACAATAGCAACGATGTTGCCCTCTAGTGGTAAATTATCAGAACGTTTGTTAAAAGGGAAGTCCCCGACCAGCAAGAGCTTCTCAACAAAAACAAGCCCTGGATAGCCCAAAACAGGAAGGGGTGTCATTAACTTTCTGACAATTACATTAAAATGTATTACCATGAACTTAGTGCTGAGTGAATGCTGCCATTCCTTTTGGCCACAAGCTAACAGTGACAGAGCTGCCGTGTACACCAGTAGTGACTGACTACTCTTCTAAAACAGGAAGATAGTGATAGAGCTCTGAATCTCAGTGCTGATCCTGATTTGGGGCTTTGACGCTGGCAATTTCCAGGTTTTGAGGATAGAGATTCAAAAGGAACAATGTGTATTTATGACTGTGGGCTGTCACTGAGATTACTCTTTCTGCATGGGGAGGCAAAGAGACTAAAACCCCTGTCCCAAGTGAACCCCTCCCTGTTTTAGCTATTGACAGATGGGAGTTGGGTGGCAGAGCAGCTTGCCTGCCTCGGCTCCCCGCCCCTCACTCTGCAGCAAGGCTGACAGTCAACGCGCTCCACCCACTCACAGGGCACACAGCCCTGCCACACACAGGAGAGGTTGGCCAGGGAAACCACCTCACAGCTGTGAGCCCACACCAGCCACTGGACACACAAGACTCTCTGTGTTTACTGTGTGACACCAAACTAACCACCTCAATAAAATAGCCCCGAAGAGAGAGTGGCGATCAAGGAAAGGCATCCAGGGAATGGGAAAGATTAAAATCAGAGTTCTAACTGCATCAAAAAAAATATCATCCATGATATCATCCATCCAACAACAATCGCACCACAGAAAAGCAGCGATCGGTGCAGGAGGGAGTGAGAAGGTAGAAATTGTGGCCAAATCAGAGTTAATTGAAAATGAAATGAATTCTAGAATGAGAAAGAATTAACATAATTATTCTGGGATTTAAATCTGGTGCGATGTCTCAGACTGCAGAATAAAAAGACAGACTAGTTTAAATAGACATGCAGCTTAGGAGGCATGGAAGTTCCAATGAATATAACCACATCCAATTAATAGAGATGGGGTTATGAGAAAGAGGAATGATTTTAAAAAGACAATAAAGGAAGAAATGATATCTGAAAATAAGATAGGAGAAAAAAAGAAAAAAGGAAGTAGGGAGTAAGGAAAAATGTCAAGAATTCTTTATCTGGGAAACTTCAAAATATTTTTTTTTAACAAGTAAACAAAAACTGATGTTTTTGCCAACAGAAGATCTACCATACAGAAATACATTAAATGGCATCTTTGAGGTTGAAATGAAGACATGAAATGAAGATATGAAGATATTAGAATCAATGTATCAGCTGTTGTGGGTAGGGCTTTTGCAGTCACAGTGGTAAACTCCAGGGCTATAAGCCACTGGGTGGCTATTCAAGTGTCATTCAAGATACTCTGTCCTAACACACAGCCTGTTACCATACAGGGTTGGCAGTTGAGAAGCGTGGACAGGGCATACCAGGCAGTGTGGACCAGCAGTGCAGAGCACCAGAGTTGACCAGCAGTGTAGACTAGCAGTGCAGAGCAGCAGTGTGGACAAGCAGTGTGGGCCAGCAGTGTGGACCACCAGTATA
This sequence comes from Mus musculus, assembly GCF_000001635.26. Classification (NCBI taxonomy): domain Eukaryota; kingdom Metazoa; phylum Chordata; class Mammalia; order Rodentia; family Muridae; genus Mus; species Mus musculus. The sequence goes on from NC_000081.6 coordinate 66,477,663, forward strand.
GACCAGCAGTGTGGACCAGCAGTGCAGAGCAGCAGTGTGGACCAGCTGTGTAAACCAGCAGTGCGGACCAGTAGTGCAGAGCAGCAATGCAGACCAGCAGTGCAGACCAGCAGTGTGGACCAGCAGTGCAGAGCAGCAGTGTAGACTAGCAGTAGTGTTATGAAAAGTGACAAGAGCCACACCAAAGAATCCCTACACACACCTACCAAAGAATCAAGGACCCAAGTGCCCATGTTTAGGGCCTGTGAGGTCAAAGTCAGTGACATCCTGAAGAGACGGATGTTCAGAGGTAGAACATGTATCTGCAGTGATGTATCTTCGGCCCAGAAGGAGATAATGCAACAAAAAGTTAAAGTCATGAAAACACATGTGTTCATGATAGTTCTGATCCTTCCAAACCTGTTATTTAGCATCTTCAAATTCAAATATTACAAAAAGGATCCACAATAGAAGCAACTATGTGAGTAAATGCAAAAGTCATATAAACTCACTTTTTTTGTACTTTTCTCTCTGAGCTTATTTTTAAATGACTATAAAAATCAGTCATCATAAATCTGTACTGAGGGGTAAGTAATATATATATAAAGATATGGTTTGTGGTAACTACAGCAAAAGGGAAAGACAGCAGCATGAATACAATAGCAAGGTCTTGTCTACTGTTGAAATTAACTTAGCATTAACTGGATCTAGACTGTCCTAAAATAAGATACGAATTTTAATTCCTGTGATGCAACAAAGAGGGGAGGGGAAAGGGTGAATAGGGTCAGGTATGGGGAGGGCAGGAGAGAAGCCCAGAGGGCCAGAAGAATGAATGAAAATAAGCAGCCTCAGGGGATGGGATGTGGGAGGACCTTCTGGAAAGCACTAGAGACTAGAGAGGAGAGAGAAACAATCAGAGCTCTATGGAGGTCACTTAGCCAAAATGCCAACATTAGAGAGAAGGAACTCAAAGACTCCACCTCCAGTAGATAGACAAGTCTTCAAGTAGAGGGACTGGGTTACCAACTTATAGTCAAAATTTCTGACCTAGAATTTTTTTCCTGTCTAAAGTGGAAAATAGACTGAAGGATCCCAATTTGGGATCCATCTTAAGGGAGTGGACACTAAAGCCTGACACTACTACTGATGTTATGATGTTCATAGAGACAGGAGCCTGGCATGGCTGCTCCTCTACTGTCAGGAGCCATAATAGGACAAGCATATTACTAGCAGGAATCTTTCCTAAAACTAGCAGCTGACTGAGACAGATGCAGATACTTAGACCCAACCACTGAACTGAAGTCAGAACCCCTATGGTTGAATTAGGGGAAGGATTGAAGAAGCTGAAGGGTAGGGCAACCCCATAGAAAGACCATCAGTCTCAACTAACCCAGACCTCAGGGAACTCCCAGAGACTGAGCCACCAACCAGGAGCATGCATGGGCCAGACTGAGGCCCCTAGTACATATATAGCAGAGGTCTTCCTGGTCTGGCCTCAATGGAGATATGTGCTTAATCTTCAAGAGACTTGAGGCCCCAGGGAAGAGGGGAGGCCTAGTGGTGAGGGGAGCATTCTCTTGGAGGTGGGAGGGGGGAGAAATGGGATGAGGAACTGTGAAAAGGGGGACCAAAAGGGGTGGGTAATGACTGAAATGTAAATAAATAATGTAATTAAAAATAAAAAAGATGATTAAAAAATATATAGTGGGTGTTAGAAATCCAAACGTGGGTCCTTCTGTTTGAGGGCAAATACTTTACCCATTGAGCCATCAGCAAAAGAATTCTTGATAGCTAAAAAGGTGAAGCATCCATTCTGCGTGCCTATCAACCAACAAACACAAGATGTGGTGTCTCTATGGTGTGCAATATTATTTACCCATGAAAGGAAAGGACGTACTGAGACATCCTGCAGCGTGGAGGAGTCATTGTGCCTTAAAGGAGGAAGTCAGACACAAGAGACCACACTCGCTGCTGCTCCATTTGGATTGTGTTCAGAAATATGGGGAAACAAGGTGATCTCGAGCTGTCATTTGTGGGTAAGGAGGGGCACGAGTACAGTAAGTACCGAACAATATGGCATTTCTTTTTTTTTTTAACGATGAAAATGTTCTAGAACATACAAGTCTACCAAAACTGCTGGACTGTGCATTCACAGTGGTGAATTTTATGGTATGTAATTTATATTTCAGTTTTAAAGAGTGTTTCAACCATGATACATTTTTAGAAATTTTTGAGTGTCTTTTGATACAGTTTACATGGTAAATTTGAAATGGATTGGAGAAGATATGTGTGAAAAATTAAGATGTTGAAAGTAGAACGTAATACAAAATAAACCATATTTAGGAACTACAAGAGAAGAGATTGATGAAGTTTAGTGTATTAGAGAATAAAACATCTGCATACTAGTATCATAACTGAAATACACAGAAGAGTGGTGTATCAATGGAAAATATCTGTACCACATGACAATGGTTTAGTATCTAGAATGTATAAGAGTATACTTCCCAAAATGGCAAATCAATAGAAAAACTGGACAAAAGATAGGAAACACCTTAGAATTCACCTGAGGAGAAAGAACTTTTCACAAGCATAGCCAATATCGAAAGCAAACAGTGCTGAGTGGCTCAGTGCTCCTGAGTACATTTCAGTGTTGGGGAGGCATTTTCTAAGCCATACAGAAATGACACTCACAAGGTACAAAGAGGTACAAAGAGGAGCTGATACAATCTTTCAGAAGAAAAAGAAATTGGCAGGATATTCCAAAATCTGCATATTGAAGCCGAGGAGTTTCAAGTCTAAATAAAACCCCAGGAGGGAAGGCAGATGGAAAATGCACAGAGTGGCTGAAGAAGGGTGTGCAGTCGCCAGTTCATTTTAGCAAAGCACTGGAATCCTCAATGTCCATCTGCAGGCAAATGCTTGGCACATCCCTGTGTATTTACGTCATTATGCAGCCTCCAGTCCCTGTTTTTGCATAATAAGATATTGAGGTGATTTCCAGGAAGAAATTAACTTTCAAAATATTATTTATAAGGACCAGAGTGAGAGCTCAACAGCTGCTGCCAAACATGAGTTAGATTCCCCGGAATCCATAGCCATAATATAGGACAAAACTAACTTCTACAAGTTGTTTTCTGAGATCCAGATATATTCTCTCTTCTTCTTCCTCTTCCTCTTCCTGTTTCCCTCTCCTCCCTCTTCTTCCTCTCCTTCTCCCCCTCTCATCACCTCTCTCTCTCTCTCTCTCTCTCTCTCTCTCTCTCTCTCTCTCTCACACACATACACACGTTGTCAAAAATGTTAAGGATGAGATGTACAATATGATCTGATTGATAGGAAGCAAAACTAAAGAGAAATACATGTAACATATTCAAGATGTCAATTGCAGCTACCTCTGATAAGGAGACCAACCGAGGAAGGGATGAAACATTTCTGGCTTTGAATTTACATATCACTTTATTGTTTAAAGTTTTATAAGAACTAAAATGATCAAGATTTATGTAAAATATAATTTTAAGGTAGCCCCTTTGTATCTACACTACCTCATAAATCTACTTCCAAGTTTTTATTTACTCCATGAAAACCAGGAAAATTCTTACCTTCCAAGTTTTCAATTCTTTCAATGTTGTTCAATGCTAAGTTCAAATATTCAAGTTTCTTCAGTTTGCTAACATTTTCTGTAATACAAATAATATAATTAATTGGCCTTCAGTAATATTATTTTATAACTGGTCATGAAAATGATACAGAGAAGCAAAGGATTGCATGTGGCTAGTGGCTTTTCCTATCTTTATGGTCTTAGTCGCGCTTTCCACTGCTGTGAGAAATCACCTTGATGAAAAGCAACTTGGGGAGGAAAGGGTGTGTTTCTTCTTACACCACCTGATAACAATCTAGCACTGGAGAAAATCAGGGCAGGAGGAACTCTCAAGGCATGAAACTGTAAGCGGGAGCTGAGGAGGCATAGAAGGAGTGCTGCTTATCGTGCTGTTCCTCATGACTTGCTTAGCATGATATCTTACACCATCCAGGTCTCCTGGCCCAGGGGAGGCACCACACAGTGATCTAGGCCCTCTCACACATCAATCATCAACCAAGAAAATGCACCACAGTTTTGCCCACAGGCCAATCTGGTGGGAAAATTTTCTCAATTGAGGTATCCCCTTCCCAAATGTCTCAAACTTGTGTCAAGTTGACAGAAAACTAGACAGAACATCTATACAACAGACACAAGGTCACCTGCAAAGCTTTCCTCTCTTCCTCCCTTCTTCAGAGTACTAATGTTTGCACATGTCCCTATCCATCTCCAATGCCAATGGCCTACATTTAGGCAAGCTGGCCAGTGTACAGGACTCAGTAACTCCTGCTCAGTACTTAGGCTTAAGTCAACCAGGCCGCATCATTTCCTGGAAGCTATGTGCTAAAGAAAGGGACACACACCACAAGTATTCAAAGTCAGTTAGGCAAAAACTCCATGTTCTCTGCTTTGGGACTGTATATATCTTTACTACAAGAGGATAACAAGGATATAACTGTTATCTCCTTTAGTCATTCTACTTGGTCATAAAGGAACCAGCTGTAAATAAAGTTTACTCTGAGATGATGGAACAGAGAAAAGGGACCCACTGCCCTTGGAGTCCTCTTTATCTCGTCCTATAGGTGGACAGCCATGAGAAGTAAGCTTTCCTTAACTTAAAGCTAAAATGAACCTGTCATGAGATTATGTATCTTTTTAAAATAAATCTGAAAGGCCATTCACACAAAACAAGTATGAGCTAGACAAAGAACTGCTGTTGAATGAATTGCTGTTTTTAAAATAGTTGATAATAAGACACAGCTAACTATTTGGTATTTACCATATCATATTCTAGGTATTTCACCTATATTAGATTTTAAAAGCCGTTTAATTACGTTTGTGTATTGTGTGGAAATGTATGGGTATGGATGAATGTGTCACAGGATGTGTGTGGGCATCAGAAGACAACTTGTGGGAGTCAGACCTCTCCTTCCACCATGTAGAGCCTGGAAGTTGAACCCAGGTCATCAGGCTTGGAGGCAAGCATCTTACCCCCTGAGGTATCTCACAGGCTGTGTGTGTGTGTGTGTGTGTGTGTGTGTGTGTGTGTGTGTGTGTATACATTCATATGCCAATAGAGTTAATGCACATGTCTGAGATTAAATGGTAGAGTCAAAATAATTAGATTCTAGAGCTGTGCACTGAATCATTACACTTTCTCTTAAAAGAAGAATTATTTGAGGCAAAAAAGAAAGATGGTGTCTTAGTCAGGGTTTCTATTCCTGCACAAACATCATGACCAAGAAGCAAGTTGAGGAGGAAAGGGTTTATTTGGCTTACACTTCCATACTGCTGTTCATCACCAAGGAAGTCAGGACTGGAACTCAAGCAGGTCAGAAAGCAGGAGCCGATGCAGAGGCCATGGAGGGATGTTCTTTACTGGCTTGCCTCACCTGGCTTGCTCAGCCTGCTTTCTTATAGAACCCAAGACTACCAGCCCAGAGATGGTCCCACCCACAAGGGGCCTTTCCCCCTTGATCACTAATTGAGAAAATGCCTTACAGTTGTATCTCATGGAGGCATTTCCTCAACTGAAGCTCCTTTCTCTATGATAACTCCAGCTGTGTCAAGTTGACACAAAACTAGCCAGTACAATTGACCCCTTGTCAACTTGACACACAAAAACATCACTAGTAAGCCTCAACCCTTACAATCTTATTCATCCCCAAGATCTAAATAACTTTAAAAGTCCCACAGTCTTTACATATTCTTAAAATTTCAATCTCTTTAAAATATCCATCTCTTTTAAAATCCAAAGTCTTTTTACAATTAAAAGTCTCTTAACTGTGGGCTCCACTAAAACAGTTTCTTCCTTCAAGAGGGAAAATATCAGGGCACAGCCACAATCAAAAGCAAAAGTCAATCTCCAACCGTCCAATGTCTGGGATCCAACTTACGATCTTCTGGGCTCCTCCAAGGGCTTGGGTCACTTCTCCAGCCATGCCCTTTGTAGCACACGCGTCATCCTCTAGGCTCCAGATGCCTGTACTCCACTGCTGCTGCTGCTCTTGGTGGTCATCTCATGGTACTGGCATCTCCAAAACACTGCATGACCCCTTCAGTCCTGGGCCATCAATTGCAAATGAGGCTGGACTTTCACCAATGGCCTTCCATGGCCTCTCACAGTGCCAAGCCTCAGCTGCTCTGCTCAACTCCTTCATGCCTTCAAAACCAGTACCATCTGGGTGACCCTTACACATTACCAAGTCCAGCCACAGCACAAGGTACAACTTTGGCTATATCTGGAACACAGCCACTGTGCTCTCAGAAAACACTTCCCAGAAGATGTCACCTCAATGATGCTGGTCTCTTCTTAATCACCGCTAATTTCTTAGCTCCAGCTAACCAGCATCAATAGTCCCAGTAATGCAAAGTTTTTGCTTTAGTAGTTCTGGTATCTTGTTAATCACAGCTGATTCTTCAGCCCCAGCTAACCAGAACTACAGAATCTTCACAATCAAAACAGCAATGGCCCTGAAAAGAGTCTTTAATTTTCCCTCTGAAATTTCACAAGCCAGGCCTCCATCTTCTGCTCTGTTCTCAACATTATCTTCCAAGCTCCTACAAAACATCTGACAGAGCTCTTAACAACGAGTGGATCTTCAAGCCCAAAGTTCCAAAGTCCTTCCACAGACCTCCCCAAAACATGGTCAGGTTGTCACAGGAATACCCCACTCTGCTGGTACCAATTTGTCTTAGTCAGGGTTTCTATTCCTGCACAAACATCATGACCAAGAAGCAAGTTGAGGAGGAAAGGGTTTATTTGGCTTACACTTCCATACTGCTGTTCATCACCAAGGAAGTCAGGACTGGAACTCAAGCAGGTCAGAAAGCAGGAGCCGATGCAGAGGCCATGGAGGGATGTTCTTTACTGGCTTGCCTCACCTGGCTTGCTCAGCCTGCTTTCTTATAGAACCCAAGACTACCAGCCCAGAGATGGTCCCACCCACAAGGGGCCTTTCCCCCTTGATCACTAATTGAGAAAATGCCTTACAGTTGTATCTCATGGAGGCATTTCCTCAACTGAAGCTCCTTTCTCTATGATAACTCCAGCTGTGTCAAGTTGACACAAAACTAGCCAGTACAGATGGTATCCCTGACTCACCTAAGCAATGCTGCTCTCCCAGGTTCTCTGAAATATTATGAAATGAATAGCAAGCATAACTTACTATCATTGCATTAAGCACTATTCAGAGTTCATCTAAAATTATTTATATAGCCTTGAATATATGAGAACAATACTTAGTTCTCAGTGCTTCGAGTCCACTTCTTTTCTTTTTCTTTCTTTCTTTTTTTCTTTTCTTTTCTTTTCTTTTCTTTTCTTTTTTTTTTTTTTTTTTTTTTGACAGGGTTTTTCTGTTTATCTCTGGCTGTCCTGGCACTCACTCTGTAGACCAGGCTGGCCTTGAACTCAGAAATCCACCTGCCTCTGCCTCCCAAGTGCTGGGATTAAAGGCATGTGCCACCACTGCCTGGCGAGTCCACTCATTTTTAAAATAAGAATCTGAGGAAGAATTAAGCTTCTCTTAGTGATTAAATTACTCAAGTGGTACTAGTGTTTACAAAAGGGTCTCTAAGGGCAGCTGAGTACTCAGTCATCAACACATTTGGAGGTTTCTGTGTGCCAGCGATCAGGAAAGGCAGAGTGTCTCATCTACATCCTGAACAAAAAAATAGTCATTCCTCTTTGAACTGCCATCCCACAGTGGGATACCTGGCTTGCCAAGAACTCCTTTCCTCACTTCTGTTATTAGCATGGCCCTCAAATGCTGGATTCACCCAGTGGAAATCAATACAAGAGTTGTACAAGTAGAATTTCCTCAGTTAAATTTGCAAGAGACAGGGAGCAAAGTGGCTAGAAGATGGGCAAAGATTCTATAAGTGCCCTCTCTAGCAGGCCATAAGAAGGTTTGAGAGCTCAAGCTCAAAGCACTGGCAGCCCGTGTCCCAAAATGCCACAAGCAGACCCACAGACTTCTTGTTTACCAAATATCTATTCAGGTAAAAGAGGCTTGTGCATCTATGTCCACTCTCCCCGACACCCTCATCTTTAAAATGCCCACAGGAGAGATGTTGGGACAGCAGATCCCTGGTGGCTACCCCACACCCAGGCTCTGCACTCTGGTAGGTCCCCAGATGGTCCTTAGCTCACACTTGCTTCATTGCTGAGCAGAGCCTTCCTCCCACAGCCCATCTGTCCCACTGAGTGAGCCAGGGAGCTCTAGGAAAGGCAGTTGCTTTGAAAACTTCTACCTCAATGGTAGGACAGCATGTGTGGATCCTAGAGAAGTACTTTCACTTGCAAAACACATGCCTAAATGCCCATGGGTGGAGCAGCATTGAAAAGTCCCATTATTAGAATTTAAAAGAGTGTTTAATTTAAGAATACTTCGGAAGCCAAAATTTAAGCTTTCTCACAGCCCTGAAAAGGCCTGAAATACTATGCTGTTAATTAGTAATTGTGATGGACCCAGCTGTGGAGATTAAAATTTTGGGAACTCTTTTGAGATCTGTACAATTAGCACCGTTCTGCAAAGTGCCCATGAATAAAAGCTGGTGGTTTTATCTAACCGCCTTTTTAATTGAACATTTTGCCAGAGTTTCCAGTTCCTGGTAAAGCAAAAGACACCAAGAATATTTATCTGAAGAAATATATAGTTTTACTAAATCTTCCCAAAATGATGCAGATCTGGGCTTTTTATAATCTTCTAGCAAATTTTCAATTATCCGCAGCATGCTACCAGGCTTTCTCGGCCTTGGTAATGTTAGCATTTTGAGCTGGATAATTCTTGTCTTGTAGTAGTATTCCTGGTTCCTGGCTTCTGCTAAGGTGGGACCTGTAACATACATCCCCAACACACACACACACACACACACACACACACACACACACACATACACACATACACACACACACCCCTATCATAATCAAATCAAAATATCCCCAGCCATGGCTAAGTACCTCCTATTGAGAACCTCTGCACATGCATGAAAAGTTAACTATCACCTCAACACTGACTCCTGGACTCCAGAGGTAGCACTCTCTCTATCTCAACTCATTCCATCCAGTCCTCCAGTACTATTCACTTTTCCCCTCTGCCTCTGGCTTCAGTTGGCTAACCAGGACCGCCTGGGCTAAGTAATGGCATACATAGCTTGGCAGCTTTCATTACTGAACACTTAATTCATTGTAAGCACAATAATCCTCACACCCATCTTATGCCATACTATATCCCTTGCTACAATAAGTGCTGTCAGCACTGTTTTATAAATAAGCCAACACAGTCTTGATCAGCTTAACCGACTTGCTTATTTTCACACAGATCACAAATAAGGAACAGAGGAAGGGTTCACAGACAAGACTACCTGATGGCAGAGCCCATTTGCGCTTTTACCATTCAGGCAGAGTTGCTTTAAGAAGTGACTCACCATTTGTTCCCTATGGTTGCATAACCCCATTGTATGCCTCTTGACGCATTATTAGGATGCATTATTAGGACACATTATTAGGAATGCAGGGGACAAGAAACATCAATCTATCCCATGGGTAAATTGGGAGAAGAAACTGAGTATGCACAGTCTCTCTTTCCTTCCTTCCTTCCTTCCTTCCTTCCTTCCTTCCTTCCTTCCCTTTTTCTAGGATGTCCCTGCCAGAGAACATATGATCTAGCTTCTTCCTGCCATAAAACTTGAACCTAGTTGGTCAGGGGAAACCTGTGGCTGCTCAGCTTCCCAATAATTAAAGATTTGCCTGAGGGTCGTATTAGCAAGTCTATGTACTTAATAGTGTATGTTACCTTCTGCTAGAACTTTATCGGTGTAATGGATTGAATAAGAATGCTCCCCATTAGCTCACATGTTTGAATGGTTGGACCCCAGTCAGTGGAACTGTTTGGGAAGAGTAGAAGGATAAAGAAGTGTGGCCTTGGTGGAGGCATGGCCGTCTTGGAGGAGGTATGGCCTTGTCAGAGGAGTGTGTCATTGGGAGTGGACTTTAAAATTTCAAAAGTCCATGCCTACCCGTGGTGCTGACCACATATGTGGCAGAGGATGACCTTGTTGGTCATCAGTGGGAGGAGAGGCCCTTGGGCCTGAGGGTGTTCAATGCCCCAGTGTAGGGAAATGCCAGGTGGGAGGACAGGAGTGAGTGGATGGGGGAGCACGCTCATAGAGGCAGGGGAGAGAGGATGGGATAGGGGTTTCCCAAAGGGGAGACCTGGAAAGGGGGAAACATTTGAAATGTAAATAAAGAAAATATCCACCACCACCAACCCTGGAAAAGTCCATGCCTTTGCCACTGTGTGTCTCTTGGCCTTGTAGTTATTGTCTCAACATGTAAGCTCTTACCTACTGTGCCATGCCTGCCTGCCTGTTGCTATGACTTTGCTGTGATGGTAATGAACCCTCTATAAGCCAGCTCTCAATGCACTCTTCCTTCTATAAATTGCCTTCACAGTAATAGAAAAGGAACTAAGGTCATCAGATACAATACTAACAGTTTGATCTTTTTTCCCCCATGACTTCTGCACTTACCTGTCAATTCCATTCCAAACTAAAACCATCTTAATGTACCAAACTGATCACAATACCCGGTACTCAGCACTGTGGCATAACTGGCTAACATAGTCTGTGGTAATCTGACAGACATTTAAAAATACATACTGACTTCTGAGAGCAGATTTATCGTCATAGAAAAACTGAACAGAACGTACAGCTCTTAAATACCCAATTATTTCCCTGCATGACCCCAACTGCTGGTCCCCAATGCTACTAATATCTTATCCCAAGGGGATAGACTCATCAAAACTGATAAGCCTAATTTGACATATCATCACCTACACACTTATCCTTGGTCAGTGTGTCTCAACCTCCCTAATGCTGTGATCCTTTCATACAGTTCCTCATGTCCTGACCCCCAACCATAAAATTATTTTTTTGCTACTTCATAACAGTCATTTTGCTACTGTTATGAATCATAATGTTAATATTTTTGGAGATGAGAGTTTACCAATGGGGTCACAACTCACAGGTTGAGATATGCTACTCTTGGTATACATTCTGTGTACCTTGTCAAACAAACATGTATCCACATTATCCTACATACTCTGACTATTCATTGTTCATTACTCCTGGAAAGCACTGATCTTTTGTGGTTTTTATACTTCTGCTTTTCCCTGAATATCAGTTAGACTCATGTAGGCTTAGCTTTTGCATATTGGTTGCTCTTGGTTATGTACACTGAGGACTATTTTCTGTGTTTTCATGCCTCAGTAGTCATTTCTTTTAAGCTGTGAATAACACTCCATTTCATGGATATAGCATAGTTGTCTGAAGGATCTCTTGGTTGCTTACAACTTTGGGCATCTGTAACTTTTTAAACCAACAACAACAACAAAAGTATTGGTATACATATATGATAAGGATTTTAAATCCCAACATGATCTTACCAGTTTTGCAGAGAGATATAAAGCTATGGAAAATTCATGACTCATATCCACCCACTTTGAAAACTGGTAGGAGAATATGGGCGCCTCACACTAAACTCTGCTTCCAATTCCATAACAGCATCCCTCTGGATGCCAGGGCCAACTACACACAGGAAGGAGGCCTGGGGAATATTCTGCAAACAGCTACTGAGAGGTGGTGGTGTCTTTTCCCCATGGCCTTCTTATTCAGTTGTTTTTCAAAGTTCTCCTCCTTAAATCTTAAAAAAAAAAAAGTCATAAGAAAAAAAACAAAAACAAATGAGACTTACCAATTTTTCCAATGAGGTTATTTTGAAGATAGAGAATTTTTAAGTCCCGGCACCATTTGTCAATATGTTCTAGCCTTTCTATTTCTTGCTGATGCAAGGAGAGTTCCTCCAGGGAAAAAATTACACAGTCATTGTGCTCAGCATTCCGTCTAATAAGATCTTCTGTGACTGAAAGAAAATTTGCAGCATATTATATTCCCATTCCCATTGTTCTGTGTCGGGTTATTATGTTATTAACATGCTGGAGTTTCTTTGCAGCCAAGCGTCAATTCTTCAGGCCCAAGTAGTTCTCAGACAGAGAGAGTTCAGACAAATCCTGCTTGCTGCCCACCTCATGGGGTCTGTGCAGAGCCATCATGTGAGGCAAAGAAAAGAGACACAATAAAGCCTTCAGTCTCGTTTGTCTTTGCATGTTTAATATCTGTGTTTGTTTGGCTGCATAGATGGAGGAGGACTTGACAGTTGACAGCTGTAAGGACATGAATCTAGGTTCTCCTGGTGGCCCCAGACCAAACTGGGTAAGATCTACTAATGGACCTAAGACGGCGAGAGCAGCTAGACCACAATCGCACTGATAAAGGTCAAAGGAAGGTCATGGGTCGCTTAACCAATAACTGCTCATTTAGAACTTCATAGAAAGAAAAGAACAACCAAGATCCCGGGTAACTGCTGATAAGAAGAGCAAAAATGAGAAGGAGTTCCCATTCTCTAGCAAAAAAATGATGCGTAGCACTGACTACCACCAAGACTCAGGTCCGGAGACTATAATGGTGATGGTACCAAGAGGCTGTGGTCCACTCTTGGAGCCAGGAGTGAAATCACAAATCATATTTATAAGGTGGGTTGGAAGCAAAAATGCAACAACGATTGAAACATTCTGCATTTCCTGTGTGAGTAAAAATGCCTTTGGTTTGAACCTATCTCTCATTTTAATAAAATGTATTAAATGATTCCTGTCAATCCCGGTATGTAATGAAGACTTAAGTACTGTCATCTATCAGGTGCCAGGCACTAACCTAAATGCTTTAAATGGTTTAAAGTAGTGATAAGTAGAGGTATTATTTACCCTCATCTGGAAAGGAACCAAAGCCTAGAGTTTCCCTAATTATTCAGGTCTTGTCTTCCCTAACTATTCAACTGTTCAGTGGCAGACCATGTTAAAACGTACTTCTTAAAATCTTACAAGATCATTGCTTAAAATACCACATATAGTAACCTAATTAAGATGATTTTCTTTGAAGTGACAAATGAATAAGCTAAATGAAGCCTAACATTTACTTGGAAGCTTCATCTTTTGGGTACACATGAAAAATTACAATTTTTTTTTCAATTGTAGTATGGTTGCATGCATCCACCAACTTTTTAATCTTATAATAGATAAATACCAGCAGTTTCTCATTTCACACTAAACCATGAAGGGTTGATGCATCTGGGTAGAGTGTAGTTCGCGCAGGATGTTCTGTGGTAAAGATTTAAGAGAGGCTATGAACTACAGAGGTGCAAACAAATAAAACCAGCTGAGATTAAGTTTCTCCAAAATGATGGGAATGCTTTATGAGAAGCAACTGCCTTGTCAAACGCATCAAAACATAGCAAGAGGCAAGTTCCTGACTCCAGCCATCCAGTGCTAGCATCTGAGAGAACTAGAAAAGATAACACCTTTATTATGTCACAGGGACAAAATACTTATCCTTGTAAGTATTCAACAGGGGTCTGCTTCAGGGATTAGTACTTCTGGCACATACATGCTAAGATCTACAACCTCAACTATTAAAAGTTTTACTGCCAAGAAAAGCAAATGGAATTTTGTGGAGTGTATGGAATCTTTTTGATAGTAGGAGATGCCCAATCCCAGATAAAAGATGCAATAAGCCTTAAACAGCATAAGAGCTTGGCAGATATCTACCCTCGATGCTATTAAAATCCACTTTTCTATTACTTACTATGCTTCATCTGGGCTGGTAGGACAAAGAATTCTGGGAGAGGAGGCAGAGAGGGGAGCCAAAAAGGAGGTGAGGAGATAAATGCATGGAAACAGGGTACTTGAGCACAGGTAACTAGCCATGTGGCAAAATATAGGTTAAAATAAACGGGTATCCTTAGTTATGATCTAGTCAGAGTAGAGCCTAGCTATATGGCCAAGGTATTTATAAATATAATTTGAGTCTGAGTCTTACTTCTGGGAGCATGGAGTTGGGAAGCAGAGCCTGAACTTAACTTCAACAGACACAGGCAAACAGGATCTCTTACAACCCTGGGATACCTGTTGGTTTGTCCTTGTTTCTGAAATGGGACAATGAAGTCCATCCTTCCCAAGTTCCTAGATACCTTTGCATTCGTGTGTCAAGAAATGTTTGGATTGAGAGTAACTTAGTTATATACATGACATTAAAATGTCTTTCTTTGTGTGCGTATTCCATAGTACACCCGGCTTTGTATGTACTGTTGCAATCTAAAGGAAAATTTATCAAGTTATAGAAAGAGGAAATTGAATTTAGCAGAGCACTTATTTTTAATGGCTGTGTGGCACTATCTTCTACTTGAACAAGTAGGAGCCCCTGGACATTCAACGGGCTCCTAAATATGTGGCCTTGTCCAGCTAAGACACTATCAGCTGGCATGTCTCCAGGTCATATTCTGAAAGACAGATTTTTTTGTCTTTTTAAAAGATAAAAACATGTATGAACTCGACTTCTGGTTTGCAGTGTGCTGAACTCTCTGCACCTTCCAGTGGGAGGAGGCAGAGTGGCCTTAGATGAAACTTCCTTAGCAGAACATGGGGAATGCAAGTAGAGAGGTTATAACACTACGCACGATGAATGTTCCTGCTGCTCTAAGGGCCACAGAGGCAGCTGCAAACCCAGTCCTGGGAAAGACAGGCCAAAAGGATTGCAAAGGAGCCTAAAGAGGTAGCCTGACAAGCTCTGATTTGCTGGGATCCATTTGCCGTGCCTGGAATGTCTCTACTCATTTATAGGCCAGCTTCCACAAACTATTTAAGAAAAGATGCAGAAAAATAAACAACAGCAACAAAAAAATTCCTAGTAATCAAACATTAAAAAGGGATATTAAAATTACTCTCCTGACAGCCATGAACACACACACACACACACACACACACACACACACACACACAAAGTTGGGTTATTTTGTTTGTTTCTGTGTATTTTGTTTTGTTTTTGTCTTTCCTGGTAGGTTTAAACCTGAGGCATCTGCCACTAGGCATGTGACTGGTGGAAAATTTAATTAGCCGTTCAGTACCTGAAAACAACTGACAATGCATAAGTAGCGATGGCCAACCTGAGAATGTAACAAATCAGCTGTATAAACTAAAATCATCACCTGTATCTGTAATCTACAAAAATTCTCTTAGAACGCATGCAACTTATGTTCCAGTTTGAGAGGCATAGCCAATATTACTAGAGCTATTTTAAGGTGATGTGGGTATTATTCACCAGAACAGACAAGACTCTCAAGTGCCTAATGGGTATATCTGTGACCTAGAAACACACAGGGGTTGGGGGGAGGGGAATGGGTTGTTGGAGGCCATGTTGTTATTAGGCCTGGAGCCCATGAACCAAGAAAATGTCCACATCTAGAAGTTATGCCATTTCTTTAGACCATGCCTCGAGAGGGAACAATAACATTTGCTACCTAAGGAGTCCCACATCTGCTCCACACTAGCCACTTCCCGGGGATCATTTACAAAACAGACTATGCCACAGGATTTGTGGCTCTGACACCCACAGTGTTCAAGGAGCACCTGTTTGCTAGATACAGGAATGACTTGGATGCATAGGCTAGAGTGAACATAGCATGGAAGAAGAATCGGGGATGTAGACAGGGAAGAAAGAGAAGTGAGACGTGAACCAGAAGACCAGCTTTCTCCCTGAGCCTCTACACTCCAGCAAAGGCTCCTGTAGAGACTGAAGAGTTCTATTCAATGTAGCCTTTGGGTTGTATGAAAGTATACTTCTCAGGGGAGGAGCTTGTACTTTGTTTAGCAGTTTGGTGTATAGCTTGGTGAGCCATTACTTATCTTGTCTGGACCTTCTAGTTGAGGCTTAGCTTGATGTATACATGAATACATAACCCAACTAGTTGGAACACTGATAATTGCTACCCATGGTCAAGTCAAATGTGTGCATGAGAATCCTGGCAGTATCTTAAGTATCACTTGACCCGTGAACACCTACCTACATAGCCCACTCAGGTAACCTGGTTGCTAACAGTATCACTGCCTCCTCCAGATCTGCTGCCTCACACTCTTCTCCAGCCCTGGAGGCTGAGAGGATGGACTACTGGCACCAAAAAGTTCTTCTCTGGCTGCATCTCCCACAATATCATCGCGATATTATATAAGTAAAACAGGTTGCCAGCATATGATTATCAAAATTTCCCTTTTAGCATTGTGAATAGACAATAGGAAGGGATTATGTTTATTCTTATTTCCTATGTGTAAGAGTTAACATGGTAAGAATTGCTATCAGTTTAAATGGACAGGATGAAGGAAACTTTTTTAGCATGGAAACCAATATCACAGATATGAGAATCCCCACAGTTATGATCAGAACAATAATGTTTCTTCTGAGAAGCAACTACTGTATACAGTTAGGAGAATCTTTTAAAGGGTAGAATTACAAAGGGAGGTGGTAGTACCATGGTTCTATGAAAGTTCTTAGTGGCCATTTTCTGAACTTTTTAAGAAAAGACTAACATTTTAAATGTTTTCACTGAGAATTTCATACATTTTACAATATATTTTTATCATAACCATCCATCACTACTTCCAAGTCTTCCCAGGATCCCCACTCTATCTCCCGTGAAGTTTGATGGCCACTTATTTTGTTGTTAATGAGCACCCTACATCATCCAATTAGCACCACACATGTGGTGTGTGTGGTGGGGGGAGGGGAAGGGGTGGGGGCACCTAGTGGAGCATCCAAGGCTCAGGACACATCACAGAAGAGGAGGCAGATAGACTGGAGGAGCTGTAGTTGGTGGATGGGAGGGAAAGCTGTAAAATGTTGACTTCTGGACATGATAGGTTGTTGTGCTCATCAACCTAGAGCAGCCGTGACCTCCTGCACCAGATCATGCCGGTCAAAACACTCGAGCAGGTTTATAAATGGGCCAACTGCTACATGGCATACTGTTTTACAGCTCTCCAGAAACTGTTACCTAAGACTGTCTTACCAGTCATGGCAAATATCAGTGTGAAACCCGGATTCAGCCCCTGAGAAGAGGGGTCAAGAGTTTCTACATGATGCGTGGACAAGATAGTGTTTTGCACTTTTAAATGGGAAGGAATTTTGCAATTTTACATTTCACCTAGATTTTTTCCATATGTAAATGGCTTGATATTGATGAGAAAAGGTACAAAATCTAAAAAGTGAGGAGAGTACTCAATGGAGAGCCATACATAATAATTTATAAAAACAGAAACATGATTACTTAACTTGCCAGTACTCAAAACGTACCACCTGGATTTTTGTTGTTGTTGTTGGTGGTGTTTTTTTGTTGGTCTGTTTATTTGATTTTGTTTTGAGACAGGGTTTCTCTGTGTAATAGCTCTACCTGTCCTGAAACCTGCTTTGTAGAACAGGCTGGCATTGAACTTATAGAGATCTACTTGCCTCTGCCTACCTGCCTTTCTTCCTCTCTCTTCCTCCTTTCTTCCTCTCTCTCTTCTTCTCCCCACCCCCTGCCCTCTGCCTCTCTACCTCTCTGCCTCTGCTTCTCGAGTGCTGGATTTAAAGGCATGTGCCACCACACCCGGCCACACCACCTAGTTTTAAGCATGCATTCTTTATCTCCAAGCAACACTACCCACCTTCAGAAAGTCTTACACCAGAAATACAGTACTGTGTTTACATGAGATCATTCTAGGACCTAAAATTCCCTTGGTAGCATTAAAAACCTCATTATGCAACACTTTCAAGAGCAACAGTGCTGCAGCATGTATTGGACAGGATAGAGGCCATGCCACATGAAATGCTGCTTCTGAATTCTCGCTCAGAAAACCATGAGTAACAAAACAGAAACCTCAGATGGAACTTTAAAAGATGTCCTACTGGAAGGAGGTCCTCACTGGTACTTGCACACCTGCAGGAAAGAGGGACCAGTGAAGGATATAGACAGCTCTAACATACTTATCTCAGTAAAGCAGGGCACTGAGGAATCCTAACATTGAACTAATACTGATTAGTCAGACTGGGCGTCTTAAAACTTTAACATATATCTGCAAAATGACGTTTGTGCAGCCTCAGTGGATGGTTTAGTGGGTGAACATAGCACATGCTATGGAAACATGAGGATGTGAACTAGAATCCCTAGAACTCAGATGAAATAGCACATGTCTGCAGTCAGTGTTCCTATAGCAAGATGGGGCATGTGGGCAAGAGGTGCCCTAGAAACTCTCAGGTCGGTTGGCTTGACAAACAGCAATGACACCCTGTCTTCAACAAAGTGGAAGATGAGGGAAAAATTCTGAGACTGATCTCTGACCTCCTGCACATGCTAGGGCATACACATATACAAACATATACACATGAACACATCACACACGCGCGCGCGCACACACACACACACACACACACACACACGACCTGAGTGGGGGTGCAGTGTGAAGCAGAATAAAGTTCCTGAGCTATGAAAGTATGTCCCAACATGTTTACTTATGCAAAGGTTTTCAAGGTACTTAGTAAAACTTGAAAAAATTCCAAAACCAAAACAATTTGGCATTTGTTCTTTTAGGATTTGTTTGCTTGCCTAACTTAGGGTCTCTCATTACAGCCGACATCCACTACATAGCCTCGATCTCATGACAATACTCCCACAAGCCTCAGCTTCTCAAGTCCAGGATTCTAAGCAAGAACCATCACATTCTGGCCATTTCTTTATGTTTCCTATCATGTTTTGAAAACAATGCTGCATTTCTTGCTGGACTAGACAAAAATCAACCAGTATGATCACAGCAGACTTCACAGATTTTTTTTCAAACATCTTGAGAAACGTTGCAAATATATACAAGTGCATATATGTATATCCATACATATACATGACATAAAGGATATTTAACAGAAACATGGAACTACAAATAAGTAGTTTACCTTTCATAGTAGTTAAATATTTTCTTATTAGAATTTTCAAGACAACACATGTGCTTTTTCTTACAGACTTAATGGGCATCAGGATGCATACTGATCCCTAATCCAGTAATACCTTTAACAGCTGTTGATGTGGCTGTCTTATTTTAAAAAGCATGAAAAACCATAGCTGAAGAACTCAGAAAATATGGTTTGGGAGGCTGAGTCAAAGAAGGGAAGTCAGAAGAGGTTACATGGAGGAGAGACCTGAGCCTTGAAGTATGTGTAGATGTTTGCCAGACAAACAAATTAGTAAAGGACACTCAAGGCCATTTTGTATATACAATGTGTTGCCTGATTTACCTTTCATCCTCTTCAAAATTAACAGATTAATTCCATCAGCTGCTGGGAGCTCTGCTGGCCCTCAGTTGTTCACTTTCCTTCGAGTTGCTTCACCCCCTGACTCATCTAATATCTGTTCACTAAAGTCCATAAGGGGATGACTGATTGGTAAGGGGTTGTTGAGGCACCATCTCTTATCTCAGTGTGAGAAATTTGGAAAGTCCAATACAAGGCTGGAGGCCCTGGGGTTGATTATTTGAGACTTCTTTTGTCTACCTTGCCCAATTTTGCTTTTTTACCTATCTGCCCCAAGAGTTGCCCAGAGTAAATCTCTAGCATGCTAAGCATGAGGAATTTGTTTTTTGGGAAGCCCAACCCAGAAGTACTGATAGCCATAGTGGCCCATGAAACCTTATGCTAGGCTAAGATAGATGTGGGTTTGAATTGAAGTCTTCTGCCAGAATGGCAACATGGATGCTGGTAGTGGCATTCAGTGGGACACAGGTGGTGTTCCACAGATGGTGTTCCACAGATGCTGTGCATTTGTGCATTTGTGAAGCTCTGCCCGGTGTGAAGCAGTGGGGGACCATCAATGGAAAGGAATGCAATAGTGAGTGTGACCTGTCAGGCATGTCATTTAAATGACAGGTCCATATAGGAGCTCTGACTAAGCACAGCTACCAGGGAAAGTGTAAGAGACCCTAGTGGACTATTAAAAGCTAAATGTGGAGACCAAGGGGAAGGAATTGCAAGTATATTAAAGAGGTTTTTATCTTGAAACAATAGGTCAGGGAAAGCTAAGTGCCAGGACAAGGCTAAAACATAAGAGCAACAGAGTCTAGATTCCAGGATGGGGTCCTGGAGAGGATTCACATTGCCAAACTGCACCAACTAAACTCTAGACTATAGATACATCATAATACATTATAATATCATATATCATGTTACATATAACATTATATATAAAACATATGATATTATAATATATGTTATTAATAAAACATCAGAAACAAAAAGAAGCAAATTTGCATTTTGGGCAGAATGGCCTCATTGGAGACACTGCTAAGACATGTCTGGGAGGAAAATTTATAGCATTGAGTGTCCATGGTCAGAAAGATATAGAGCAGAGACATGACATCAGCTTCCACTTTAAGGTTTGTGGAAAGGACAAATCAAATTCAAAACAAAATAAACTAATAAAGATTCTAACAAAAATCAAATGACAAAGAAACCAGGGAAAAATCAGGAAAAAAAATCAAAGCTGATGAGGTAAGAAAGTGAAATTTGTAAACTTTATTCTGACTTGGCAGAAAAATGGATGGAATAAATTGCCAATTTTTGTAATGGGAGATAATACTACTATATAAACATTAAAGGACATATATAAACATATATATGTATGTATATATCTAATATGCAAATATTAAAGGATACAGAGAATATTGTAAATATTATGCACCTCCCCTAAAAATTAATAAAGATATGTTAAATTGTTTAATAAGATGAAAACTACCAAGCTCATTAAAAACACAAGGGTAGATTAAGGAGCTGTCAGTCACCTCAAGTAGCTAGATACGGAGTAACAAGCCTTCTAGCAAAGAGAATTTAGGCACACATGTTTCCACAGATAAACCATACCAACCATGTAAGGAAAAATAGACTTACCACAAACTCTTCTAGAAAACTGAAGACATGTTAGCAAGCAGAAAGCTATTCAAGGTAGAGCAGGGGTGTCCAAATTTTTTTTTTTTTCTGTGACTAAACACCATGACCAAAACTAACCTGAAGAAGAAAGGGTTTATTTCATCTTATAACTCCCAGATCATGATCTGTCACTGGGAGAAGTCAGAACAGGAGCTTGATTTGACGAAGGAACCATGGAGGAATGATGCTCACAGTCTCGCTCTCCATGGCCTGCCTGCCTGCTCAGTTTACTTTCTTGTACAACTCAAGACTCCCTGACTGTGTATGGTATCAGTGGGCTAGGCCTTCCCACATCAAACATTAAACAAGAAAATACCCTCACAGACTTGCCTGTAGAACAATCTGATAAACACAGTTCCTCAACTGAGACTGTCTTCTCAGATGACTCTAATTTGCAGTAAGTTGACAAAAATTAATCATCACAGAGAGGAGAGTATGTCTAAGAAGGACCCTAAAATCTCTCCATTCTGTCTTAGTTCCTGGGATCAGATATTGGCCAAGGTGGTTCTCAGCTCTGTGTTACCTCCCATAAAAATGGATCCATTGGTCATGGTTCCCTGACCCTGACTTGGAACATTGGAGAAAGAGAGAGAGAGAGAGAGAGAGAGAGAGAGAGAGAGAGAGAGAGAGAGAGAGAGAAATGCATGGAAAACATCTGAATCTGGCATGAAATGTGTGAGCACTTGTGACAGTGTCATTCATCTTGTTCTCTGGACTTCATTTCAGGCCACTCTCTTCCGCCAGTCCTACATGGCTAATTAGGTACCTGGTGAAAACTCTCTAGCTTCTCAACAGGACATTTGTAAAGGTGACCTCTTGCAGATTTCCAAGGCAAGAAGAAACCCCACCATCTTACTCTCCTTCATTATTTATGTTTACCATCTTACATTCATTCAGTAAACTCTCCACAGCCCCTTCCTTCCTCCCTCTCTCCCTCCCTCCCATCCTCTTTCCTCCTCCTCTTTTTCTGAGACTCCCAAGTGCTCTACTGCTGAACTGTGCCCCAGCCCCAATCACAGTCTCTTGACTAAAAAATATTAATTATGGAGGATGAGATGACTCAGCTGGTAAAGAATGAAGGCATGAGTCTAGATTACTAGCATCCATGGAGGAGGGTATGTCTGTAATCCTAGCACTAGAGAGGCAGAGACAGTCAGGCCCCTCTAACTCATTGATCAGCCAGTTTAGTGAATTTACTGAATAGAAGCTCTATTTTAAATGAGAGATCCTGATTTAAAGAAAATACAGTGGGAAGCAATTGAGATGTTAGATGCCAAACTCCAGATTCCATATGCACACAAATGTGAATCTGCACACATGTATGCATGCACACACACACACACACACACTTATACACATATGGTGATACTTTGACAATGATAACTGTATGCAAATGCCATTTGTTAGCATCAAAAATTCCTTGATAATAGAAATGATTCAACCTAATCTAAAAACACTTACTCCTCACATCGCTTTGAGGACAGTTATAATAGCTTTAGATAAACACTTTTACCTATTTACTAAGACTGTAGAATAAAACCTTGCTGTGGAAATGAGGACGCTGAGGTTCAAAGATGGGGTTCCAGAGCAAAGTTATAGAACTCTTAGGATGGCCATAGAGAAGGGTGTGTACCAAACCATGACTCTGAAAATTGGTGCCCTCTTCCATTAGACTGCACTATCTTATTCAGCGAGATGGTGGCACACAGAATGTGTCACACAGGACTTCACAGCCTAACCAATCATGTGTTAAGGCTGAGCCATCCCGTCTTCCCGAAGTCCCTTTCTCCCTAGAGCCCACTTCATAGACTGGGTAGCTGCTGGCCAGTGACAAGTAGAGAACATGGCAGGCACTTGAGAGGACATAAGGAATCTGAGGGGACCTCAAGAGACCTGATAAGACTTAAGGGACTTGAAGGGACCCAAGAACTCCTGAAAGGATTTAGGAGGACCTATAGGATAATGAAATATCGTGGTGGGACTTCAGGGGGTCTTACGCAGACCCAGAAGGACCTAAGGGATCTTGAGGGAATCTGAGGAGTACTGGGCAGAAGACAGAGAGCCTGGTGCAGCTGAGGCACCTGGGGGCTGGCCCTGCGGTGGGAGGAGGGGAACTGGCTGGCCGTGGGGAGCGGGTGCTGAGCCCACCGAGGGTGAGGGTCGCTTACTTCGGCCCATGGTGCTTTTCTGGATCTCTGGTCAGGGAAACAGGGAGACCGGCAGGCAGGATTTCCCTCAGCCCTAGCAGCTGCGCCTCTCAGAGTGTGGGACGCAATCCGGGAGTCATGGCAACAGGGATTCTATGGCAGCCGCAGGAGGTCAGGTGGCGCTGGGTTTCCTGACTTCCGGAAGAGAAGCAGTAAGAATAGCAGTGGCAAGCTCCACTGTCCCTGACCTAATCCTGTTCCCTGTCCCCACCTGTGGCTTTCTTTGGAGCAGTCCTGCCCAGATCAAAGAGTCACAGGGAGCCTTTACTTCCTAATGGGATCTTTCCCTGGGCGTGTTTTCTGCCTGTTTTCTCCGTACTCTCAATTCTATTTGACTTGTGAAAAGTCACGAAGATTTGATTTGGCTCCCACTCTATTTATTAGAGTTGTGACCTTAAACGTCTTTAGCATTTGTCCCTGAGTCTAAGACAAATAATAAGCTGAACTCAAACAAACAAACAAAAAAAAACTTTGTGGAGCTTAAATAATATGTCTGAACTGAAAGACTGTTTTAATTTTGTTTTTCTTTTTAAATTATTGTTTAAGAACTTAGGACTTAAAAAAAATATGTTCATTATAGATTAGTTGTTACCATTCAATTACAACCTTTTAAATCATAGCTCTACGTTCACTCACTCCCTACAATTATATATATATATACACATTCATACATATTATACAATTATATTTTTATGACCTGTCCCACTTCGCCTACACACCACCCCTTTAATTCTAAGGCACAGAAGTGTCCTTCTAAGCTCACAATGCATGTCTGGTATTTTCCTAGTCCCATTTCTCAAGTGTCTGAAGACTCTAAGAAAAGTTGGGTAAGATTAATCATTCCTCCTCAAATGTTCAGATAATATTTAATGTGGCACAACTTAGTAAGCGAATGTAGGTATGCCATAGTTGCAAACGTAAATATAACTCTCCATTTGCTTTTTAAAAATGCAATTTGTAAAAGGTTTTTATTTTTTAAATCCTCTAGTCACAGTAAACCAGTACAGTGCATTGCGCTTAATTTGTGCAGTCTGTATGCATTTTAAAAGATTTATTTAAAAAAAAAGATTTACTGAGCATTGCTAAGTGCAAAGAAATTTATGATTTCAAGAGGTGTCTGTTCAGCGTTGGCTGTTGGCCATCATAGGCTGGGTCAGGTGTAGATGAGGGTGTGGATGTGACAGAGACAAGAAACTCAACAGGCATGGCATGGAGGAGGGCAGATGATGGTCATCAGTATGGCCTAGATGGAATTGCACAGAGGAGTTTTGAACAGTAATCCTGAAAGAGTAGATAAGAAATAGTGTGCCTCACTGGCCAAGCCTGAAGTACTGAATCGGAATGATAGAATTTTAGGCACCATGTCCCCTTAGTGGGAGAAGTACTTTGGAATTCCAGGAGGTAACCAATAGCACTCAGAATAAATTTAAGTGACATCTACTATCTCTACAAATATGCCCAGTTCTTCATTTCCTGGGGTTTTTGTTGTTGTTGTTTGGTTTGGTTTTGGGTGTTTTTTATGCAGAACAATGTAGAACAGCTGTCTTTAGACATATGATTCAAACCTATATGCTTATCTCTGCTTGGCACCGGTCAGATGACTCCGTCTCTGAGAGTTACACCTTCCCCATTTCCACCTGACGACAGCACTGGCAATATCTCTGGCTGTGCCTGTGAGTACTGAAGTCAGATTACTCTTGGACATCAAGTGCCAAGAGAGCTTGAAATATTACCTCTGCTTGAACTTAGGAGTTTTGACAGCAGGGGCTTATAGAAGCTAAAAAGATCCAGATTCTCAGAAGAAGCTGGTACCCACGTATTCCAGGTAGAATGGTAAGTTTCTAAGATAACGAAAGCCTGAGATCAGGCTCAGGATAAAGGATTTCAGGACTCAAGAGCAACAGTTCTCAACCTTCCTAATGCTGCCACACTAATACTGTTCCTTATGTGGTGGTAACCCCCAACAATAAACTTATTTTGCTGCTACTTAATAACTGCCATTTTGCTGCTGTTATGAATCAAAATGTAAATATCCTATATGCGGGGTATCTGCTATGCCACCTCTGTAGGGATCGAGAGCCACAGTTTGTGAACCGCTACTCTAGAAGTTTCTCCAGAGCTTCTGTAATTTATGTGTGTGATATGTTAGCTCTGAGCTTCTATTCTCACCCTTACTTACACCCACTGGCAATGATCTTTCCACCTTACTCTGAAACGCTCTACTTGTCACAGAGGCTGATATATTTTGATTCTCTTGGGAGCTTATGTCTGAGCTTAATCTCCAATACAAACATTATTAAGAGGTGTGTCCTTTAGAAGATGGCTGCACAATGAAGGTAGACAAGGTGCAGTGTTACAATTTGACAGAGGCAGTTACCCCCCCCCCCCATTCCTTCCATCCATTCTACTGCCCAAGAACTCATGATGCCCCTTGCAAGAGGACACAGTGTCACTAGGGCCTTAGAATTGTCCTGTGAACTCTGATGTCTGTGGGACTGAATTATTTCATTCCTTCATTCACAAGCAATCGAAAGCTTGAGTGTCTACCCTGGTTAAAAATCCTTTAGATGTTGTCAGCACCCTTAAGATGTTTAAGTGTGCTCAACCTTGCCTGTATGCTTTGAGATTGCTAACTACTCATTCTCATAGAGGGCTCCGGATGCAGGCCATGCTAGTAATAGCACAGAACAGGCAAGGAAGCAAAGACCTAATGAAATTATACTACTAGAACAAGGTGAATCAGAATTTTGCCTGCAAACCTGAATTCCATGCCCCATCACATTCTCGGCTAAAGCCTACTTGAGAGACTTCTTTTCCTGATGCTTTGTTTCTATCTTTGAGTCCTAGCTCTCTGCACAGGCACTGGTACGTGGGTGCCTAATAAATGTTTTCTGAGTGAGTGAATAAATAAACTCATGGGGCAGTCTATCCAAAAGTTCTGTTGTATCCTCTGTTATGATCATGTGTGTGTGTGGGTTTGGTAGAATCCAAACCCACTCAGGTGTCCTTGTCAGGAGGAATCTAGAACATGAACCAGGAAGATCATCAGGCAGTTTCTCACCTTGGGACACGTGCAACAAAATCTAGCAGGAGAGCTCTTCCACAGGCCGGCAGGGGCTTGACATCTTTGAAAACAGGACTGTTTTTGTTCTTTTGTTAACCAGGCTCGGCTGCATTTGCTTTGCCTCCCCTGAGCTGACATCCCAGCACTGAATTTTTCAGAAACAGAGGACCCAGGAGGTATGAGGACATTGTACAATAGACTGTGGTTGTTAGAAAGTTCACTGACAGTGGGGGAATTGGGAAATGGTGTGGCAACTCTGCGTGAAGCTATTTTCTTCAAAGTAAATTAGTTTAGGCAGTCAGGATGAGCGTCTGCTTACGCAAGTCCTGATTTATATAGACTCATTTTGTTGACTCCTGCAAACCTAGCAGGATGAGCAGTGCTTTCCATGCAAATCACTGCAACATTTTGTGTTTATAAAGCAGATGAAATAAATCTTGAGGAGCAGTTTTGTTTTAAGATTCCAGCAACAGCAAAATAGACCTCCTACTTCTTTGCTTTTCCTTTGGGGGCTGGATCAGTTTCAAGGACCCTGGCCTAAACAGATATGTGGCTCTTATTTTCTATTGTTCCATGTAATATAGTGTTTTCATAATGTGTAGTCAATGCGGTGGCCATTGTATTCGGTATGAATTGTCCTTCAAGGGGACTTCTTTATTTCAACATCAATTTCTTCACTCTAAGTTCCTGAGGTTACACACATTCCTTCCTTTTTGACTCCCTCCCTTCCTTCATCTCTTCCCTTTTTATTTTCTTCTTCTCTAATTCCCTTCTTTATTCTTTTCTTCTTTCCACAGATGAGTCTTTATGGGAAGTGATTGACATAATTCATGTAAAACTCTTTTCTTTTAAATATTTTTAAATTAGGTATTATCTTCATTTACATTTCAAATGCTATCCCAAAAGTCCCCATACCCCCCCTCCACTCCCCTACCCACCCACTCCCACTTCTTGGCCCTGGTGTTCCCCTGTACTGAGGCTATAAAGTTTGCAAGACCAAGGGGCCTCTTTTCCCAATGATCGCCGACTAGGCCATCTTCTGCTACATATGCAGCTAGAGACATGAGCTCTGGGAGTATTGGTTGATTCATATTGTTGTTCCACCTATAGGGTTGCAGATCCCTTTAGCTCCTTGGGTACTTTCTCTAGCTCCTCCATTGGGGGCCCTGTGTTCCATCCAATTGCTGACTGTGAGCATCCACTTCTGTTTGCCAGGCACCGGCATAGCCTCAAAAGGGACAGCTATATTTGGGTCCTTTCAGCAAAATCTTGCTGGTATATGTGATGGTGTCTGTGTTTGGAGGCTGATTATGGGATGGATCCCCGGGTGCGGCAGTCTCTAGATGGTCCATCCTTTCATCTCAGCTCCAAACTTTGTCTCTGTAACTCCTTTCATGGGCGTTTTTTTTTCCCATTTTTTATTAGGTATTTAGCTCATTTACATTTCCAATGCTATACCAAAAGTCCCCCATATCCACCTACCCCCACTCCCCTGCCCACCCACTCCCCCTTTTTGGCCCTGGCGTTCCCCTGTACTGGGGCATATAAAGTTTGCGTGTCCAATGGGCCTCTTTTTCCAGTGATGGCCGACTAGGCCATCTTTTGATACATATGCAGCTAGAGTCAAGAGCTCCGGGGTACTGGTTAGTTCATAATGTTGTTCCACCTATAGGGTTGCAGATCCCTTTAGCTCCTTGGGTACTTTCTCTAGCTCCTCCATTGGGAGCCCTGTGATCCATCCATTAGCTGACTGTGAGCATCCACTTCTGTGTTTGCTAGGCCCCGGCATAGTAAGAAGGGGCAAAGTGACCACACTTTGGTCTTCGTTCTTCTTGAGTTTCATGTGTTTTGCAACTTGGAACTTCGGTATTCTAAGTTTCTGGGCTAATATCCATTTACCAGTGAGTACATATCATGTGAATTCTTTTGTGACTGGGTTACCTCACTCAGGATGATACCCTCCAGGTCCATGCATTTGCCTAGGAATTTCATAAATTCATTCTTTTTAATAGCTGAGTAATACTCCATTGTGTAAATGTACCACATTTTCTGTATCCATTCCTCTGTTGAGGGGCATCTGGGTTCTTTCCAGCTTCTGGCTATTATAAATAAGGCTGCTATGAACATATTGGAGCATGTGTTCTTTTATAAAATATTTTTTATTAGGTATTTTCCTCATTTACATTTCCAATGCTATCCCAAAAGTCCCCTATACCCTCCCCCTACTCCCCTACCCACCCACTCCCACTTTTTGGCCCTGGCGTTCCCCTGTACTGGGGCATATAAAGTTTGCAAGTCCAATGGGCCTCTCTTTCCAGTGATGACCGACTAGGCCATCTTTTGATACATATGCAGCTAGAGTCAAGAGCTCCGGGGTACTGGTTAGTTCATAATGTTGTTCCACCTATAGGGTTGCAGACCCCTTTAGCTCCTTGGGTAGTTTCTCTAGCTCCTCCATTGGGGGCCCTGTGATCCATCCAATAGCTGACTGTGAGCATCCACTTCTGTGTTTGCTAGGCCCCGGCATAGTCTC
Source organism: Mus musculus (assembly GCF_000001635.26). NCBI lineage: Eukaryota > Metazoa > Chordata > Mammalia > Rodentia > Muridae > Mus > Mus musculus. The sequence goes on from NC_000081.6 coordinate 66,506,411, forward strand.
AGGAGCATGTGTTCTTATTACCAGTTGGAACATCTTCAGGGTTAGGGTTAGGGTATTACCAGAGAATCCTGCAATACCTCTCCTGGGCATATATCCATGTAAAACTCTTATAGGAGCTAACCTGAAATCTATGCTGCAACATACTCTAGATTGAAAGTCACTGGAGGACAAGAAGAGAGGGTTTTGTTTTGTTTAATTATTCTTTCCCAGTGAGTTTCCAGCTCTGGTTCCTAGCTTTCTGTATGAGAATAGAGAGTAGCATGTCCAATAAATATTTGCTGAGCGACTGAATTATTGAAATGCATTATGTAGCTATTCTATCCAGTGTTAGCAAAGTAATTGAAACAATAGATGGTAACCCTATAACATGAATACTAATATTATCCCTATTTTTCAGATAAGGAAATTTGGTCTACTTTGTCCTAATCTGATAGAAAAGACCTAATACACTCAAATTACTTCTTCCTCTCCTCCTGCTCTCCTCCCCTTCCTTCTCCTCCTCTTTTTCTTTTTGAAAGAATATCATTGTAATCCAGACTGGCCTTAAATTCTCTATATAGGTGAGAATGAACTTAAACTTCTGATTTCCCTGTCTCTACCAGCTGAGTGATGGGAATACATGCTGTTCCACCATGCCCTAATGGGTATAGCACTAGAGGACTAAACCCTGTTCTCAAGCGTACTAGGCAAGCACTCTACAAGACGAGTTTCACCTCTAGACCTACATCATCCCATCATTATCCCTTGCACAGGCACCTAGAATGTCATGTTCCCTTCCAGGTCTCCTGTCTCTGATGGTACTCCTACGTAGGCTTCACTCCTCCCAGCTCCATTCTTCCAGTGCCTCTGGGTAAAGATAGGTACTTGGTGTGTCTGGCTCCTCCTAGCCTCAGTGGGTAGATTCTTCATATTCTTCTGAGCAGATAATCATTTATACCATGGAGATAATCATTTGTTCATGTTAATCACGCCTTATAGTTGTAGTACACATTTGTCATGTTTTGTAATCTGATACCTTTCCCCCAAGTCCTGTGATAAGGCAATCTCATGCCATAGTTTATTGCTGTAAAAGCTAAAACAATCTGTTTTTCTTTCAATCCAGGAAAACCAGCCAATGTAGGAGACCCATGTGAGCCTTTCCTGGACAGAGCACTCACAGATGGAGACACTGGGGAAACCTGTCCACTTGGTGTCTTCGGCAGACTGTTTCATCATAGAAAATGGCTGCTGTCATGTCAGACTGTCAACCGCTGCATGGCTGCATATTCAGTGGTTGCAGCATCCACTGAATATATAGTTCTTGACATTGCAAACTCGCTTGCCTCTTTTGTACACTATACAAGAGCAAGTACAAAATTCCCTATAACTTTCTTTAATTATAACACTTTAAGCAAGTTTGGGCTGGGGGATTCCAAAACCACCCTCAAATTCAGAACTTTTCTGGGAGGACTCACAGATTTTTTTTTTTAAACCACAAGCTGTTAGACTCTCAGACACAGTTTCACATAGGAAGAGTGTAGATAGAGATCTACTGAAGGAGTCCTTGGGACAGAGGGCAGGACTTCCTGTTGTTCTCCCTTGTGGTACAGGATATGCCACTCTCCCAGCGGCTGTGTTTAGAGTAATACATTCCATGGTGGAAGGTTGATCTGAGCTTTGGTGTCAGGACATTTTTATCTGTATTCCACCACATGGGGGTGATTCACTGGCCATGTGGTTAATCTTGGCCTTCAGATCAACTGATATCATATGACTCAGAGGTTTTAGCTCTAACCCCAAGTATAAAGTTGGTATATCTGATGTGGAAATTCTTTACCCCAAACTACGTGGGTGCAATCAGCTCCCTCCATAAATCATTTTGTCAGACTAATCACCTGACTCAAGGTCCCCAAATGAAGACAAGAAGAAATTATGTCTAACATTAAGGACAAATGTCAGACGTCTCTTTGATCAAAGCCAAATACTTTAGTGCATCTCTCCCTCGATACAGGAACTCTCCAACAGTTGTCCAGCTCTGTCCAGCTCTCTCAATTCTGTTGCCAGGGTAACTCTCACTGGTGGTAATAAAGAACCCCCTCACTGATTCCAAATTCATGCCTTATGAAACTCAAAGATGTTCTTCCCATTGGAGAGGAATACCAGTATCAGAAGATATGAGAGACAACATGTTTAACTCTTCTCTGGGTGCCAACAAAGTTGCCCAGAATGCAGACATCACTGATCTGAGCAAGGCAGTGCTTCAAATTAACTGGTTTTGTCACTTCTTGGCATTTCCTAGAGACAAGTGGCACCAGGTGCTAAAGGCCTAAAAAAATATACAGAAGGAGAAAATTATAAAAACATTCTTTTTAAAAAAAAATCATTATCTACTAATTTAATGTCCTCTGAGAATTGAGTAAACAACAGCTTTATTCAGACTCAGTGTGTTGGTCAGCTCACACACACACACACACACACACACACACACAAACCACCACCACCAAAAAACCTGATAGCTATGGATTACTATCACTGGACCACTGAACTTAGCTAACTATAGATAGGGACAAAAGTAAATACAGTCTAAATTAAAACACTGTCTCCAAAACTATTAATTCTTTCCTAATTTAATCTACAAGAAAAAAAAAAGTGAAACATAGAAACATAGCCCCTGGGGAAAATGCAAGTAGCTGCCAATTTTGCTAATGATAATAAGTTTATTTTACTTGCTAATATATTCCTAATTACTCTGGATCTAGAATGTTTATTTTGCTGTCAGTCATCGCTGTTGATTTATATTCTTTGTGAAAAGCCTCAGTCGTGGTATCAATCAACCCTTTTCAAGTTTGGTGGCAGCAGCTGAACCTGATCTCACCTTCTCTGTTACACAGCCCTGCTGGGCACCAATTGCGTAAAGAAGAGGGAGGTATGGGCTATGGATACTTCCAGAATTCACAGCCGTCCATTCCAGCTTGGAGAGATAAAAAGCATTTTCAACGCTCGGTTACAGCAAGAGGACTGATATTGTCCACACTGAAAACTGTTTTGATATTTCTGTGTTTCTAAAATACTGAGCCAGCACGTGCATTTTCCAAACTATCATATAATATTTGCACTTATTTAGGCAACAGAAAAGAATTATTCAACACATGATATTGAATAATATCCAATAATATCCAATGATGGTGTGGGCTTGTACTCTAATTTTAAACTTATTCTGTATTTTACCTACTTCCTATGTGCACAGGCTATACATATAAATCCTTCTTATATCATGTGTACATGAATAGTTGTGTATATAAATAGTTGTTTGAAAAATATCATATTTTGGGCTATGGAGTAATTCATCAGGTAGATGTGCTTGTGGTAAAAAGCCTGGCTACCAGAGTTGCACTTCTAAACCCATATAAAAGATGGTATATATTCATAATAGTACTCCTCTATGGTGAGTGGGAGTTGGAGAGACCTGAGAATCACTGAGAGCCTCACAGCCATGCTAACCTGGAATATGAGGCATAGCAGAAACAAAAGAGACCCTGCTTAAACAGGGTAGAAGAGAACATTTGAGTCATGAAAATTATCCTCTAATCATCTCATGCACACCATAGCACATGCTAGCCTGCAACCACATACACTCATGCACACATGCATACACACACACACACATGCATACACACAGTTTATTAAAAAAAATCAGCCTTAGAGTATCATATTCTTGATGTAAATTTCTCTAATTTGGATGGGTAGGAGGAACCCATAACTAATTTCAGAAGTCAGTATTAAGGCCCTGGGACCAAACATAGATACCAAGACTGAAAACGTTTTATCCACCTTGGAACTTCTATTCTTCTGGGTAGGATTTCAAAATCACAAACAAATGGTTGCTACATAAGATCGAGGACTATGAATAGGGTAAGAAAGAAAACTAAGGAAGGAGAATAGAGGAGGGATTCTTTGAGTAGTCAGAGTAGGCCACCAATAATCCATGGGTGAGACAAGGAAGTAAGAAGGTACCAGCTGTATGGAGAACTTCCTTGGAAAAGAGCAAGACAGAAAGCTCTTGGTATAGAGAGGACTTAGCCTTCTAGAAGGACGGGAGTGGGAGGCTGATGTGGACTGACTGGTAAGTGAGTATGAGATGCTATGGGGAGGCAGACAATCAGACAATCAGAGGGGAGGGGACAGGGTATGACTCCAAGTGCAGTGACTGGAGTGTCCTTTATCCCAGTTTTGAGGACAGTTGTGGCTGCAGCGTAGCCGTGAATACTAGGAGGTCTAAAGAGGGAGGCAGGAACAACAGACATGAGACAGATAAAAGGGACATGATAACAAGGTGGGTGGTGTATCAGCTGGTCTTCAGGGAGAACCGTAGTTGTGGAAAGAAGCAATTGTGGCCAGGATGGTTTGGAAGAAGAGACCTTGGAACCTACTGAGGAGGAAAGGAGGGGAATCTGTGAGCTTTAAACTTTCCTGGGTGCCTCACTGGCTGAGATAAAGAACAATGAATGGAGAAAAACAGAAAGAATGAACTTAAGTGTGGATTCAAGGTCTTGGATCCTTTAAGATTGTGATATCTGTTTCTGCCCTCCTATCAACCCTACCCCCACCCCCACCCCCCACACTGCTATTTCTGGGCTTAGTACTTGTCAAATTTGATTTAAAATGTTTCTAGCCTGTATTTCTCCCGAGCTGTGAAATTCATGGGGACAGAAAGCATTTATTTTCTATTTTTGTTTCCATAGGACCTACCATAAATTGCTATTCATCAAAAACATTCGGTAGCCAAGAAATGTTTGCTGAATGAATGATGCAATAACACAGTGTTTGAGAGTCCATGCTCAATACTAATGCAAAGCAGAAATCAAATAGGGAATATTTTCTAGACATTGGCTTTATATTCGGACCACTAGGTGACTTCTTGTGCTACACTGGTGACCAGATAGCACAATAAAAATGATTTCTTCAATTACCCAATGAGCATTTTGGGAGCAGCTCCTACATACAAGCCATCATTCTGAGCACTTTGATGTTCTCAAAAGCAACGCTGACAAGAACTCCCTACAGAAGCTTACATTCAACACAATGGAGGTGCCACTGTCACCCTGCTCAGCCAGAGTGTGATTATCTCAATGAGTAAGAATTAGGTCCAGGGTAACTGTGATTTCCCAAAGTAAATTTATTTCACTGTTGAAATAAAGCAGTCATCACCAGTCTTGTCATCAGTAGGTAGGTCCCACCTGCATTGACTTATAATCTGGAAGCTTCACCTGTATATAGAAGTTGACTTTGCTGATTTACAGATGATGATGAACTAGGAACACAGCAGGGTGTCTTAGTTACTGTTCTAGTGCTGGGAAGAGACACCATAACCATGACAACTCCTCTTATAAAAGAAAGCATTTAACTGGAGCTTGCTTACAATAGCAGAGTTTTATCAGCATGGCAGGAAGTATGGCAGAAGGCAGGCAGGCATGGTGCTGGAGGAGCTGAAAATTCTACATCTGGATCTACCAGAAGCAGGAAGAAACAGTCACTAGCTCTGCCTTGGGTTTCTGAAAACCTCAAAGCCCACCCTCAAGTGACATAATTCCTCCTAAAAGGCCACAGCTACCCCAACAAGCCTACACCTTCTATTCTTAAATAGTGCCACTTTGACGAAGAAGCATTCAAATCTATGGGCTTATGGGGCCATTCTTATTCAAACAACCACGGGCAATAAGAGCTTTTCCATAGGTGGAGAGTTTATGACCTCAGCTTAAGTGTTCCCGACTCCAAATTTATAAGGTTTTCTATCACCAAGTCATACTACTTTTGCTTTCAATGCACACCACCATTAACTGTATGCTAAGTTACCATCAAATCCATAAAACACTAACTGGGAAGTGGTCCTCCAGGGACTACGTGGTTATCTCCTCTCCCCTAAGCATTTGAAGCTAGATATAGAAGATATACATTGGCAGCTTAATGACAAGAGCACACCCTGCTCTACAGAATGTAAATTCATCAAGAAGATGAAAGTTTCCCATTGTCTACAGTAAAATGTGGATGGATTCCTAGGTACACACACTGTACCTTTGCCTTCAGAATCTCCCTGTGCTCTATTGTGTTGAAGATAGTTGTTAGATGCCCAATACAGGTGCTGGGAACCAAACCCCAGTCCTTTGAGAAAGCAGCACGTGCTCCTATCCACTGAGCATTCTCTAGGCATCCCGGTTTTGAGTGCACATGTGCACATATGTATAGACCAGAAATCAACCTCAGAAGCCTTTCTTGCTTGTTCTCCATCTTATTTTTTGAGACAGGTTCTGACACTGACATGGAATTCATTAATCCCTACAGACTGGATGATTAGTGAGACTCTTGTCTCTGTAACCATAGTGCTGGGATTGGCAGCTTGTACCGCTATACTAGGCTGTTTGTTTGTTTGTTTGTTTGTTTCACATGGGAGCTAGGATATCTGAACTTGGATGTTCATGGTTGCTCTGGAAGTTGTTTATTAACGAAGCCATCTCTCCAACCTCCCTATTTTTGTTAATGAGACATTTGAACTTCAGAGAGCTTGAGTAATTTCCCTGAAGTTGCAAAGCTCTTAGAGAAAACACAGATCTGATGTCTACCACTTCCTGTGTTGCCTCTTTCTTGCAAAGCTTCCTCTCAGGGACAACTCTATTGTGGGTTTTCCATGCTGACACTGTGGCAACAAACTAGACTCAAGTCAATATTCATATTTTTGTTCCTTTAGTACTATGAAAGGACATATAAGATAATTTCCAAAGTCATATTACAATGATGTAGACACCAAGATGGAATATTAGGGAATCTGACAGAGTCAACATTGGAATGTATATGAAAAAAAAATGAAAGAAGCTCTCAGATGACAAGTAAAATTGTTTATATATGCATGTATGCACATGTGTGTATGTATGTATGTATGTATGTATGTATAAGTAACTAACTAGAGTTGAGGAGGAGGAGACACTGGGTGTCTTATTCTGTGGTGTACTTTAACAGCCTGCTTCACATTGGGTAAGAAGCAGATTGTTAGTTCTGGTTCCAGAGGCTGAAAAGTTTAAGATGTAGGTGTTGACTTTGGGCCAGAAGTTTCTTACTGCATAATCCCAGGGAAGAAAGTGGAAAGGCAAGGCAAGAGAAAGTGAGAGTGGGTAGAGTGTGCCCTTTTATAACAGCACCAATGCCACCCACACGGCTTCATCTCCTCCTAAGTAGTCCTACTCCTTGATGCTATACCAATGACACATTTCAATCTGGGTATTATAAGAGACAAATACTCCAACAACAGCACCAGGATCAGCACAAGACAAAATTGATCTGCTTCAAACACTGCCCAGTCAGACATCATTTAATAGATTCACCTTGCCAACATTCCCTGTGCACCTCCTCAACTGGCACCAGACAGGCCCCTGGAACAGAGTGATCACACTCCTGCAAGAGAGAGGATCATAGGAAGAGAGAAAGGAAAGGCACACTAATAACACTGAGTGAAGTAGGTTTTATTATGACCCTTTATCCTTCCGATGGAGTGTCTAAAGCTAATTCCCCATGTGTCCACCTTGCCCCATGTTGAAGATGACATTGGGTTGACAGTAGTGCCATGTAGCAACTGATGACACTGCCTCCAGAATCCTCACAGCAGGGCCTGGGCTTGTCATCTGGTAGATCCCTCTGCTTCCAACAGGGCAATGGCATATGACTAACCACAGATGACAGCTTCTTTACAGTCCAAAGTCGCTCTATGTGGCCTGTTTCCACAGGCCTCCAGTCTTGCAAACCAGTTTCCTTTGATAAACATTAAGGTGTCCATCTTGGCCTGCATGTACCTGCACATATATTCACACATGTACACTCACATCATATATACATCAGTGTATCATTCAGAAGGGAAGGATGATGAGGAGCAAATACAAAAAGAAGAGAAGAGAGAGGAGAAAAAAAAACAACAGGGAAGACTCTGGAATGCAATGTTTGATTTTATTTTGCTTTTTACAGACAAGAGAAAAAAAGAAAAGAAAAAAAGGGATCAACAGACCAGCCACCACTGGGTTTCAGTGAACTCCCATCGTATACAATCTGAACTTGAACTGCATTTACACAAAGGTAGCTACTTTGGTTGGGATGGGCTAGAGAATCAGCTGCCCTACATTTTTGCTAAATGCAAATTCAAATGTAAAATGATTTTTGCATTCGATTGGAGTCTTTGCACACTGTCTTTGTTTCTACCCCCACACTGGCATCTCGCTTTCTTTGTTTTTATTTCCTGTAAAGCTACAAAAGCATGAGAGGGTTTTTGCAAAGCAGTTGCCAGTATTTAGCATCTACCTGCTTATTTGCCTCCATCCCAAGGTACCCTGTCTGGTCCTCCAGCAGGTGTAGCTAGCAGCTGTAGCAGACTTTACCCAGCATGGGCAGATGGATGGGGTGCAGCTCACACTGAGGGATAGTTTTTGAGGGGAAAAAGATAATCAGACCTTCCTCAAGGCCTGCTAGGGAAATGTGGCAGAGAGGCAACATGTGCCAAGTTGGCAGGTGCCTGTGTCTGCTATCGTGTGTGAGTAGTAGTGGGATTCCTGTTGGGGTGGAGGCTGGCATCCTCAGCAGTGCAGGCTGATCATTCTGCATTTCAGTCGCTTGCTGTAACCATAGTGGGTAGGTCTTAGAACAGATTTGCTCTGGGGATAGGATGGGGATGATGGCCAATGAGGCTTAGAGACTTGGGGCAGTGGAGCCAGCTTCTGCCTTCGTTGGGCCATGTGGCTTGGGGCAAGCAAGGCATCCACTCTGACAAGTGACCTCTTCTCCTTTAGTGCAGTAGAGCTATAGCAGACCCAAGTGTTTCCCTAATCTTCCCCCCACTACCATGCAAGCACTTCTCAGCCTGAGGGAATAAGAGAGGACACACCAGACAAGGCTCCAGGCTCCATGTGGGTAGCATTCTTGTAGGATGAAGGGGAACTGTCATGAATGGTTCCTGGATTTGATTTTCATGGCAGCAACATGATACAAAACTGTAGGAGAGATCTGCAGGTGTATTGGGGGAAGCAATTTGGCTCCTGCAGATGCTCCATTAAGGAGGCAGTTGGCTTATGAGTCATTAAAGTCACATAGGCGTCTGCCTGTAGCAGATGTCCTGAAGTGGACAAGACAATGGATTTCTCTCTGCTTTGCAGCTCATTCATGGAAACACTGGGATACTACTTTTTGAGATCAGTGAAATAGAAGTGAAAATGGGTCATCATTCTTTGGGGTGCTTTTGTTTAGTCTTTCAGCTCATGGAGAAATTTCCCTGAGTTAGCATTTTTGATGGGGATGGCTCTTGAACTATTTGATCTTTGAGCAACAGTTCTTCTTATACCCCTTTCTCAGTAGCAATCTGTAGTGGGGAGAACACTACAATAGGTCGGACAAGCCTGACCCACTTGAAATTTAGAGCTCCTACCTTACTTTCTTGGGAAAGTCAAGATGCCTTTATGTTAGCTATGTGATAAATAGAATGAAAATTGTCATACCTGCTGCATTGACAAATTACCCCATAGAAATATAATCAACAAGGTATGTGATGTATATTAACTATGTTTACATATACTATATTATATACTCTACTAATATACTAGACTATAAAATTGTATTCTCTATGCCATGTATAACTATATTATTAGCATTCATTAATAAATCTTGTTGGTTTTATTCTCTGGAGGACTTTGACAGTGTAGTCAATGTGTGTATTTATAAATACGTACATACATACATACATACATACATACATACATACATATGCATGTCCTCTGGAAGAGCAACAAGCTCTCTTAACTGACGAGCCATATCTGCAGCTCTACCAAGAACAATGATTATAATATTTATAGTATTGCTAGTGTTGGCTAATACAAAATCATTTGGAGTAGCACAGCTTAGTGATTCAAGTGAGACACTATGTAGCTGTCTTTGGTCTATGAGCTAAAGAATCAGGCAGGATACTGACAGTACAGGTTGCAGACTGAATTCCTTCTTTTTTGAAAAGCCTCACTCTTGGTTCACAAAGACATTTAAAAAGTGGATATGGCACCTTCACACCGTGGAAGGCAATATGTTTTACTTAATGCCCACCATTGTAAACATTATTTACATTTTAAAAAATATTTTCTCAGCAATGTTGAGACCAGTATTGATCAAGCAGTGGAGCTTCATAGATTAATCAAGTTGACACACAGCATTAACCTGCCAGAGGTGCTGTCAGGGTATTTGATAGATTGTGAAATGCATACCTTGCCAAGGGCAGATTCAGGCTAAAGGCATGTTCCCCAATGGTTCTTTCTGTCCTCACTATCCTCAAGGAGGAATTAACATAAAATACTGAAATTTCTGAACTTATAGTTTTATTAAAAAATGCTTTTATTTATGTATGCATTATCTTGTCTCTGAAGCATTTTTGACACTTGAGATTGCACATTTGATTAGTTTTTCAGATACATGTTCCTTGAGAGATGATTTTTTCCTTCATTAAGAAACTTCAGGGTTTCCAGAAAACAAAGGGTGATTATCAGGTGACCAAGAATTGCAATGATTAATAAAATTTGTTTACAGATTAATAAGTGGCTATAAATTATATGTAGCTTCTAGAGCAACAAAATAATGTCTATAATAAAGTTCTTTAGAAGACTCATATAAGCCAAATGTATTCCTTTTTTAGTAGAATTTGAATCTCGACAAGTGCTGGTGTACATTTTCTGTAAGAGGGTGTTTTAATTTCATTTATATTACTGTGATGAAATGACCTGACTAAATGAAACTTAGGAGAGAAATGAATGTATTTCAACTTAAAATCCTAGGTTATACTTCATCAGTATTAGGGAATCAAGGCAGGAACTTGAGTCAAACTGGTCACGGCATATCTGGTCAAGAGCAAAAAGGAATGAATGCTAGCATGTTCACATGCTTACTTGCTTATGCCCACCCTGATTTCTCTAAAACAGTTCAGGATCCCCTTCTAAGGTGATGGTATCACCCATGGTGGTCTGGGTCGTTCTACATCCATTAATTTAAGTATGATAATCTCATATAGATATACCCATAGGCCAACACGATGAAGAAAACTCCCTGAGACTCTTTTCTCTGGTAGTTTTAGGTTGTGTTGACAATTAAAGCTAATCACAGTGAGTGTTATATCTTTTTTTTTTGGTTCTATTCATATACAAACTCATATTCTGAAGCCCTTGTGCCCAGTGTGATGGTATTAACAAGTGGAGATTTGGGGGTAGGGGGGCAAGATCATGAAGGTAGCCTCCTATAAATGGGCTTTACAGAAAGAGGAAGGCATGGTGTCTTTTCTCCTCTATGTGAGAATACAGTGAGAAGATGGTCATTTTCTAACTAATAAGAGTGTCCTCACCAGACACTGTGACTAGGATTCAGACTTCCCACTCTACTGATTTATAAGAAATGAGTGTTTCTATTTAAATCATAACATATATAATTTTATCTAGCTTCTAAATCTAAGACCTCCAGTGAGCAAAGTCTTTGGTACATCCCATCACCAAAAACATTCTTCTTGTTTTGCACAATACTTTCTTTCCCTATTACACAAAGTTCTTGAAGGCAGATGCCAAGTGTTAAATTATTTTTTGCCTAGTTTAGTTCTTGCAGTACTATGTTCTTAAAAATAACAATAAGTGTTGGCTGAATCTTAGAACTTGAGTTACTTCCTCTACACACATTTTTCTAGTTTGCTTTCCTCTCACCTTTGATACCTTGATGTGATATAAACTGCACAAAGATTGGAGTCTAGAGTCACGCTTTCTGAGAAAAATATGTATATGAAACAAATTTCTACATAGCATCATGTCTGAAAGATAGGGAGAACTATTTGTTTTGAAAATCAGCAAGAAAAATGAAGCATTCATTCTTCCACAATGCATACCAGGTTACCAATAGAACACCACTGGACTGGAATGTCACTTTTATCCTCTAAAGAACTTAAGGCTTTAGCAGTGAGGAGCAATGGATGTTGATGTTGATATATAGTGTGCTCCTCTTAGTGAAGAAACTAGAAAACCTTGAAGTAGTTGTGCCTCCAAATATCAATTTTTAAAAGTGTTAAGCTTCAATGATCAACTCTCTATTAATGGGAATGCAAAGGCCACAAGAGGGGGTTCTTTGCAAGACAGATTATGTACTTTTTCCAATAAACACCCTTCTCTGGATGTAAGGGGTGGAAGCTGGAGGAAGTCTGTGTGTAGTAGAGACCTGAGAGAGGTATTAAATATAAGCAAAGAAAGCCAAGCCATTCTCTAGGACAACATTTAGACTGTACAGTGGTTGTAAAAGTACAAAGCAAGGCACTGGAGGGTTCAAAAAGTCAGGACCCTGGCAAGGGTGTGGTTGATGGTAACTAGAGGTCTGCTAATACAGCTTGGCTTAAAGAATTTACAAATGTTTTATTTCTATCCCACCCACCCCTTTTTCTCTCCCTAGAGCTGCCTGAAACCTGGTCCCTGGAGCCATTTTTTTTCCTGGCAGGAGCCAAGGCTCTGCCTCTCCATGAGTAAATATTTAATCCAAACAATGTTGAATATTTAGATCTCTCCACTATATCAGCCATTGCCCCTGAACTGAGCACCAGAATCAGACATGGTCAAATATGGTCCAAGTTATGTTAGAGGCAGTGGTTTTCTCCATACTCATCATGCTTACTGCCAAGTGTCATCTCTACCACCAATATCATGCCAGTTATTGGCTTCATTCACTGTGGAATCTCATAGGGTGGCATCCCACCCAACAGGGGATGGGAATGAGCCCCGGTGGATGAAGATGGGAACGATGACAGCTTCATTGAAGACAATTGCATTCAGCCTGGGACTGGTGAAGTGTCAACAATAGGAAGCAGGGACCACTTCTCTCTGTGAGTCCCATCTTTAGACAGACACTCCCTGTTCCCCTATGACTGACGGTTTTAAGAAGAGTGATGGCTCAAGCCTTAGGAGCAGAGATGGCTAGTACTTAAAGGTTGACTAGTAGTCTATTTTCTGACAATAGCCTCCAAAGTGACATGACCTTCCATTTCTTAAAAACTTTTAGTGGCTCCCTGCTGTCCCAGGATAAAATCTGACAATGTATGGATGTGTAGAAAGGCCCCTGTGATCAAGACTCTTGAATTCCTTGTTGGCCTTCATTCTCTCTGTGTCGCTAAATGATTACCATATTCGCCCCTCTCCCTATGCTGCTCTGTCCTGCCTCATGATGACAGTTCAGACCCACAGGACCCCGAATTTTTTTTTTTTAATTAGGTATTTAGCTCATTTACATTTCCAATGCTATACCAAAAGTCCCCCTTACCCACCCACCCCCACTCCCCTACCCACCCACTCCCCCTCTTTGGCCCTGGCATTCCCCTGTACCGGGGCACACAAAGTCTGCGTGTCCAATGGGCCTCTCTTTCCAGTGATGGCCGACTAGGCCATCTTTTGATACATATGCAGCTAGAGTCAAGAGCTCCGGGGTACTGGTTAGTTCATAATGTTGTTCCACCTATAGGGTTGAAGATCCCTTTAGCTCCTTGGGTACTTTCTCTAGCTCCTCCATTGGGAGCCCTGTGATCCATCCATTAGCTGACTGTGAGCATCCACTTCTGTGTTTGCTAGGCCCCGGCATAGTCTCACAAGAGACAGCTACATCTGGGTCCTTTCAGTAAAATCTTGCTAGTGTATGCAATGGTGTCAGCATTTGGAAGCTGATTATGGGGTGGATCCCTGGATATGGCAGTCTCTACATGGTCCATCCTTTCATCTCAGCTCCATACTTTGTTTCTGTAACTCCTTCCATGGGTGTTTTGTTCCCACTTCTAAGGAGGGGCATAGTGTCCACACTTCAGTCTTCATTTTTCTTGAGTTTCATGTGTTTAGGAAATTGTATCTTATATCGTGGGTATCCTAGGTTTTGGGCTAGTATCCACTTATCAGTGAGTACATATTGTGTGAGTTCCTTTGTGATTGTGTTACCTCACTCAGGATGATGCTCTCCAGGTCCATCCATTTGGCTAGGAATTTCATAAATTCATTCTTTTTAATAGCTGAGTAGTACTCCATTGTGTAGATGTACCACATTTTCTGTATCCATTCCTCTGTTGAGGGGCATCTGGGTTCTTTCCAGCTTCTGGCTATTATAAATAAGGCTGCTATGAACATAGTGGAGCATGTGTCCTTCTTACCAGTTGGGGCTTCTTCTGGATATATGCCCAGGAGAGGTATTGCTGGATCCTCCGGTAGTACTATGTCCAATTTTCTGAGGAACCGCCAGACTGATTTCCAGAGTGGTTGTACAAGCCTGCAATCCCACCAACAATGGAGGAGTGTTCCTCTTTCTCCACATCCTCGCCAGCATCTGCTGTCACCTGAATTTTTGATCTTAGCCATTCTCACTGGTGTGAGGTGGAATCTCAGGGTTGTTTTGATTTGCATTTCCCTGATGATTAAGGATGTTGAACATTTTTTCAGGTGCTTCTCTGCCATTCGGTATTCCTCAGGTGAGAATTCTTTGTTCAGTTCTGAGCCCCATTTTTTAAGGGGGTTATTTGATTTTCTGAGGTCCACCTTCTTGAGTTCTTTATATATGTTGGATATTAGTCCCCTATCTGATTTAGGATAGGTAAAGATCCTTTCCCAGTCTGTTGGTGGACCCCGAATTTTAAATGTGTCCCAGCAGGAGAAGACTGTGCCAAGTTGCTTACAAAAATAATTTTTATCAATAAAGCATGTGATCTCTTTATAATAATGAAAAAGTACAAATTTTTGTATTAGAGATCATTTTCGATATTTCTAGTATTTTAAAAACAAAATATTTTAAACAGTGGCTCTCTGACTATTGTTTCAGTTATTGAGACAAAACTGTCTACTTTGGTGTACATTGCCTGGATCTTGGCTCTTGACCTACGTTTGGGTTATGCAGAAGGTCATCTTTTGATGCAAACATGTAAATACTCATCAAAAGTTGCAAATAATCAGGAAACAGACTTCATATCATTGGGCATCTGCTATGTATAATGGATAATGTTGATTATCAAATTGTTCTGATTGATAATCAACTAAGAGGTTAGTCTCTGGGTAGATCTTAGAGAGAAATTCCAGGGAGAACTAATTGATAGTATAAAACCTCCTCCAGAGGGGATATTGAAGCTTATGGTAGCCCAGATATAGAGGTCAGAGTGGAGGAAAAAGAAATGATACTTTCCTGCCAGTTTTTATTTCTTCCTAGTGATTGTATCTATCCAATTGTGGTGGCTGTTGCTACCAGACTCCAGCATCGTCTAGTTCCTGCATAGGTTTAGAGACAAGTAGATTACTAAGAAGCCTCTAGGACCTTAGCAGCACATTGGTGTTACTAAGATTAATGTTACCAAATAAACAGCAGGGAGGATGACTCAATGCTACTTCCAAGTCTCTCCAAAACCTACGTCATTTTTGCTTCAAGATTATTCCCATTTAAAAGGAGTTATATGTGAGTCAACTATTAAAGAAAAATCATTTTTCTACTCCTTCACTTAAGATTTCAATCACAGGAAGTAAGTTTTTTTTTTTTATAGATTTTCATGACTTGCTTATACATAGGGATTCACTACTGCTAGCTGTTCATGTTACAGTTTTTAGTAACTGAAGGCAGCATTCAGAGAATCACTTTGCACTTGGCAGTTTACAATAAAACATATCATAAGAATATAATGCATGGGGCTGGTGAGATGGCTCAGTGGGTAAGAGCACCCGACTGCTCTTCCGAAGGTCTGAAGTTCAAATCCCAGCAACCACATGGTGGCTCACAACCACCTGTAATGAGATCTGGTGCCCTCTTCTGGTGCGTCTGAAGACAGCTACAGTGTACTTACATATAATAAATAAATAAATAAATCTTTAAAAAAAAAAAAAAGAATATAATGCATGGACAGATGAATCAACACTCAGAGACAAATGAAGAGCTGGATGGGCTCTCTTGCTGTGGAATTTGGGTGCAACTTCCACACTCCCTGCATGCAGATAATAACCAAGAGGGTCTCCAAATGGACAGATTTTGTGGAGACTCCATAGTGTGGTTGTGATCAACAGTTAGCTCAGTTTCTGTCTCCATTCTCTTCCCAAGTACATGAAGGAACATAGAATTCCAGGCTTCTAACCATGTTCTGCTCTTCCTAGTGGTCGGTTTTCTTCCTGTAGCTGTCCATGAATGGCTCGAATAGACTAGAAGATATACTTGCCTTCCAGAAAATCCCAATGGGTTCAACAGTTCTGTGTAGGATTCTCCCTTCATTACTATTACCCAGGATATTACCAGAGTCTTAGTGACTCTGTGTTAAGGGGTAGGATCAGGACCAGGTGCATTATTTCCTATTCTGTTACAAAATGATAAATGTTTTGTTACAGTTTCAAATTCTATAAAAACTTGAAATGACAGAGTTGGAAATGGTTGATCAGTTTCTCTTCTTTTATTAACCCCATACTTTGTACAGCAGATCAGTGCTGCTGGGGTTGGAGGTCATGAGTTAGTACCCAGCTAGCTGTAAAACACAACATATGCCCCTATCTTGCTCTGTCTCCCCTTCCCTGGAAGTTGTTGGTCACCAACACATGAAGGGGAGAGGAGCAGAGGACTGGGTTCAGAGGACCATGAGTATGACAGAATGACTTGCAGGTACAGCACCAGTAAAAACAGCTCAACTTTATTGGGGTGAACAAAGGGTCATATAGACCTTGGGAAGTGAGTGGGGGTTTTCAGCGTTGGTGTGCATTATTGGCTGGGGCTTAGGTGCCAGGGATGATTCATTTCCATGAAGAGGAATTCCAAGAACATGCTGGGCCGGTTCTTATGGGTGGGGTTGAACCTGTAATTTGTCCAAAAACTACATGAGTTGTGTGTGTGTGTGTGTGTGTGTGTGTGTGTGTGTGTGTGTGTGTGTGTGGTGAGGGGTAGAGGTCATGGGCTGGAGCATGTAGGCTAAGAGCAGGGAGAGAGCTGTCTTACCCCTGGTGGTTTCAGGATGAAGTTTTTCAGAGGTTTGAGCATGTCTCACTCTTGCTCCAGGGTAGCTTCTCTGGTTGCATGTGCCCACATTTTTTCCCTTATAAAGTTTAAGTGTTGCTTTGGGGACAAACATATTAATTTTAGGTAGCCCAGGAAATCTTGATAAGAAACAGATATTTTCTTAGCTTATTTAGCAATTATGAAGGTCTCGTGGCAACTCCAAATTATAAGTTATCTTGTAGCTCTTCTCCAGTAAAATTTGAGACAATGACTTCATCAAGAAAGTTGGAAAAATCAACACAGAACTACATTCTAGTACATTCAAGGGGGCAAAAGAATTGAATTGTGAAGCAGAAGTCATTTGTAAGTGATGTGAAACCTTACCCCAAAGTCCAGTCAATGCTTGTTCTCTGGAGAACATGCACTTAGAGTTTCTAGGTCCTTGATAATACTGGAAGACAATAAACCATGTAGACGTAACTGCCTAAAGCATAAATGATTACATTATGTAGGAGGCTGTAGCCTCCTGCTTAGGCTGCCCAAGCCACACCTTAAAGATGGCGCCTGCCGGATGCAGAGCTGGTGGTGTAAACAAGTCCATATTTGGTGGAGACGCACCCCTGCCGCCCTGATTGGCTGAAGCCTCGTGCCTGGTGAGGTGATGTGGCCTGCCGTGAGTGGATGGGGGCTGAGAGTATATAAGAATGAGAGGCCCGGGGTTCGGGGGAGAGAGATGAAGAGAGAGAGATGAGGGAGAGAGATGAAGAGGGAGAGAGATGAAGACTGAAGATTGCTGAATAAACTGGTGAAAGAAGAACTGGTGGTCGCGTAGTTCTTGCTGGTCGAGGGCGGATGCGACAACATTATATTAAAACCTCATTAATATGGCCATCTTCTGTACTCAGAAAAGACTTTCCATGGAGGAATTGGAACACCAACCCAGCCACAAAACCATCAACCCACAATTTGTCCTTCCTACAAGATGTGCAGGAGTAAAGATGGAGCAGAAATTAAGAGAATGGCCCACCTTGAGACTCATATCATGAGACAGAGCCTACCCTGACACTATTTATGGCATTCTGATATACTTACAAACAGAAGTCTAGCATAAATGTCATCAGAGAGGCTTTACCCAGCAACTGATTGAAACAAATGAAGTGACTTACATTCAAACAATAAATGGAACTTGGGGACTCTTGTGGAAGATGGAGAGGAAGGATTCAAGGAGCAAGAGAGGTCAAGGAAACCAAAAAAAAAAAAAAAAAACCCACAGAATCAAATAACCTGGGCCTATAGAAGCCCAACAGAGACTGAACACCCAACCAGAAAGCACACATGAGACGGACCTAGGCCTTCTGCACATATGTAGCAGTTGTGCATCTCGGTCTTCATTTGAGACTCCTAACAGCAGGATCAGGGGCTGTCTCTGACTCTGTTGCCTGCCTTAGGATCACTTTCCCCTAACTGCACTGCCTTGTCTTGCCTCAATTGGAGAAGATGCACTAGTCCTATCACAACCTGATATGCCAAGGAACCAAGGAAGGTTGAGATCCATGGGAGGCCTTTTTTTTTTTTTTTTTGAGGAGAAACAGAGAGGGTATTGGAGAGGAGAGTAGGTGAGAAGGAGGGATTGAGAGGAGAGAAGGGAGGAGAAGCTGTAGTCGAGATATAGAACAAATAAACAAATTAATGATGATGATGATAATACCTTATGCATAACTGCTTTTGAAGCCCTTTGGGGATAGAGTAGTCCTGTCAAGAAACACTATTGAGAAAGTTGGATGTCCACATGCAAAAGAATGAAATCAAATCCTTATCTAATACCATGTGATAAAATACCTTTCATAAGTAACTACAGGTTGAAAGGATTAGTTGAGCACGTGGTTTTAAGGGTTTTAGCCTGTGGCTACTTGAAGTCAAACCTGATAGAAAATTGTGAAACAAAGGGGCTTTCCTCATGGCGCCTTGGACAGGAAGGGGCCAAGTCCCGCCAGGCTTTTTAAGGGTATGTTTTCAGTCACATACCTGGGGCCACTTTCTAAAGTTCCTACCACTTCTCAGCTGTGTCACCACTCGTGGACCAAGCCTTCAACATGTGAGGCTGTGGGAGCCTTCCAGATCGCATTACAACATACCACATACAGTAATCAAGACCTGTCCTATATGTAAGCTCTGAAAGCATGAGAAGCAAAATAAGAGCGTTTGTAAATATTCACATTGGCAATGATTTGAGGGAGGTTGTTTACGTTTTGTTGTTTGTTGTTGTTTGTTGTTTGTTGTTTATTTTACTACCACACCAAATCTCAGGCAACAAGAGTAAAAATAAACATGTGGGGGCATTTTAAATTAAAAACTTATGCACAGCAAAAAAATAATAATGAACAAAGTGAAAATTGCAAACAATGGGTTTAGAGAAATATTTATATGTCATGTATCATAAAATACATAGGACAGTCATATAATTCAAAGTGAGAATATACAGCCAGCCTTGAAGATTTGTGATTATCCTCACAAAACCCAGAAGACGCGACCAAGAGGGTTGTCATGAGTTCAAAGTCAGCCGGAGTTAAACAGTGAACTCTAGGCTATCTTTGGGCTGTAGAATGAGAGATCCTGTCTCTGAAATAAAATAATAAATAAATAATAATCAAGTAAACAAATAAAAAAGCAAACCCCACATAAGCTAGTAAAACAGAAATGAATAAGAAATTTAAGTAATCAAGGTCAATAGATGTGTGAAAAGGTATATGGATATAGGTAAATATAAATTATATGATACTATACACATACTAATCTGGTGAGTCTACTTATTCATTAGTAGAAGTTTATTCAACCAAAAAAGTACAGAAACAAAATGGCATTATATTGGTCATCTTTCTTACTGCTTTGACAAAACACCAGACAGAAGTAACTTAAGAAAAGAAAGGTTTATTTGACTCAAAGTTTAAGAGGATACAGCTCATGACAGGCAGACAAGGAGCCAGAACCTGGGTGAACAGTGACATTGTGTCCACAGTCAAAAAAGAGAGAGAAAGATGAATGCTGGTGCTCTCTTGTTCCCTCCGTCGTTTTTATTCTGTCAAGGAAATTTTTATTCTTTTTGTTCTGCCCATGGGATATTGGTACCCAAGTTCAGAGTAGGTCTTCTTCCTTCAACCTCTCTAGAAACAACTATGTAGACATAACTAAAGGTTAGTCTCGTGGGTGATGCTAAATGCAGTCAAGATGATAATGAATATTAACAATCATAGACACAAAAGGTATTAATTTGATATTAATTTTAAAGCATGTAGTTTCTATACATAGACATTGCTCAGCATGGAGCATCCTCAACAGGTTATATCTGAAAGTTCTTGGTAAGAGGTAAGAATACTGAATATCTTTTATAACCTTACAGCCCATTATACAGCTTTATTATTTAATGTGCTTTAAAACACTAGTTTTTCCTTTATTTTGTACTTAAAGAATTTTTATATATCATATTTTCATCACAATGTGAATAAAAGATGATCATTACTCCCCAGAAATTTAAAAAATAAAACCTAGTAAGAAAAATTGATCAAGAGAAAAATTCATAGTCTAAGGAATGGCTCTCCCCTGTTCAATGATCTGCCGCTTTCTTAGTCTATTTTCCATTACTATAATAAAATACCCGAGGCAGAACACTGAGTGATGAAAAGGAATTCCATTGGCGCACAGTTCTGCAGGTTCCTATGCATAGTGACAACATATTCTTCATTCTAGTGATAGTTTCAAGGCAGATAGCATCACATCACATCACATGATGGACATGGGAGGAAGTGATCATATAGCTGGACAGAAAGCCAGAGACAGACTGAGGGACTGACCATTTACACATTCTGAATGAAGTTCCCTCAGATGTAAGGATATCCCACTGGCCCGATTTCTTAAAAGTCCTACCACCTCTTAACATTGCCACATTGACAATGAAAGTTTCAACACATGGACATCTGGAGACAAACAATAGCACCTTTTTCACCGTCTAAAATCTGTGCACATTTTCAAATGCATCCATTTATTGTATTGTATGTACAAACAGTGTCTATTTCCTATTCAGCTTTTATGAATATTAATAAGCTTGTTTGCATTGTTTAGTTAAAGTAAGTTAGCAAGGCATAGCTGCATGATGGCAGACATGCTATACCCATGGTCCAGGCCTCTCACAAATTCTCTAATTAAAATAAATGTTTGAAGTTCATTATATTTGGGACAATGAGGAAACATTACTCCAGGTGGTCTGTCCTCTGTTACTTTTTCCTATCCCTTCTCTTTCAACTGACAGTGTTTTTGGAAAGAAAGAAAAATTAATATTATTGTCCTGAACCAATGACTATTACATGTGGAAATTAAGATTTTCAGAAAAAAATAACATTGTCAAATTAATTTTTCTATTTTATATTTGCTTGTTCCCTTCCAATAAAGTGGTTGATTCCAAGAAGGCTACAAATTACTGTTCCCAGGTATTCAAAGCGAAGACATTCATTGCATGTATTCCTCAAGTGCTGTCAAATCTAGATTAGAGAAAGGAGAAAATAAATGAATAACATACACACACAATTGAATTATCTAATCATATACAAACTAGACTGAGCAATCTCAGCTAGCAAGAGTGGAGCCTCAACTTAGATTTTCTCTACTTCAATTCTTCCCTACCGCTCCCCCCAACCCCTGGCAGTTTTCAGTTGCTCTTTTCTCTGAAGCTAGGAAGGTTTTAGCCTTGAAAGCTCACCATGGAAATTGGCAAATTACCATTTTATAACTTTACTTTTTAATCAGCATCATGCCAGGAGTACAGCCTAGAGTAGTGGTTCTCAAACTTCCTAATGCTGCAACCCTTTAATACAGCTCTTTATGTTGTGGTGACCCCAGCCATAAAATTATTTCCATTGGCTACTTTATAACTATAATTTTGCTACCATTATGAATGGTAATGTAAATATCTGATATGCAACCCTTGTGAAATGGTCTTTTGGTCCCCTAAAAGGGTCACAACCCGCAGGTTGAAAACTGCTGGCCTAGAGGGAAACACGGTTGTAGTTTCCATGCCTTAACTCTCTAAAGTTAATTAATTCATGTATCATTAGCATGAATGAAAAGTTTCCATCCAGCAGCAGAGAGAACACATGTATTCTGGTTACTTCTAACTATTAACTTAACACAACCTACTTGACTTGAGAAAAGAGCCTCAGTTGAACTGAGTATGACAATAGAAAATTGTCATAAATGTTAATTGAGTTGAGAAGACCCAATCCACTGTGGACATCAACATTTCCTAGGCAGGGGAGCCCTGGCTATGTAAAGAGCAGGAAGAAGCTAGCTAAAGGAAGAAAGGATGCATTTGTTCTTTCTGCACTATACTGTGGATGCAGTGTGACTAGTTGCTTGAGTTCCTGTCTTGATTTCCTCTCTGTGATAGACTGTAACCTAGAATTTTAGGCTAAATAAACCCTTTCTCTCCTATATTGCCTTCAGCTCTGGTTTTCACAGGAGATTTTACTATAGCAACATAAATCAAACTACAACAGTTTGCTACCTGCTTTGGTACTAGGATGTCTGTCATAGGTATGCAGAACATTTACAGTGGGGCTACAGTAGAGATACAGGATGCCTGTGTTGAACTTCATGAACAAGGGCTATTCTAACAATGTCTAGTAGATGAACAGCCCCCACAGCCGAACACTTTAAATTCAAGGAGGAGCAGGTGAAAAGAAATTGATTTATGATGTAAAAAGCAGCACAACTTGAGAAGAATGAAATGTGCCAAGGAGGAGAGCACCTAATCGAATCTATCCTTGCACAGGACAAAATGCATGTGGGAGGGCTCAGTGCAGATGTCTGTTGAACTGAACTCAGTGACTTCCCCCCAGTTCCTTAGACCTTCATTACTGATTGTAAGAAGAGATTAATGAGTCATTCTTTTTTGTCAAATAAAGCTATACTTGTTATTGATATTCTTGACGTCCACAAAGATAGTGTGTCAAGGGAAAGTAAATGAACATGAGTGATTCTTGATTCTTGATCTTAATAACTACATATATATGTCTCATGGTGTCTTAGATACATTTATGTGAAAAGGACAGAGTTGCAATGTCTCTAACACACAGGTACAGAATTCTCTGCTGTAAAAATTCTTTCAAGCAATGATGAAGAAAACATCACTGGGCTGACGAATATGTAGGCAGCATCTGCTATTTTGAAGGCATTGGGGTGGGTGTGGTTCTTGCTTTGCAGATCTTCATATATGAGAGTGTGTACATGAAAATTGGTAAGCAGGAAACAAGGAAAACGGAGAGACAATAGGAGAAGAAGAGGGGAAGGAAAGGGAGAGGTCAAAGTATGTACATACACCATCCGACGAGAGCTCTTTTCCCATAAACGAGGATGTCAGTGGAGGATATACATGCAGTCTTGATCTATTTGCTTTTATGAAAGAACAAAGGAAGAGCGCAGAGCAGTGGGGAGATGCCTGAAAACTAACTTGGGAAACTAACTACAACATATCAAATCACATAGAGCCTCTTCCAGGAAGGCTGACCACACCCCATACCTCTCCCAGTCTGGAAAAACTTCCTTTCCCATGTTCACTTGGGCTAATTACTAGATCTATACTTGTATTTACCACATAGAAAACATTTTAATCTGCCTATTACTTGCATGTGACTACTATTACACTCTGAAATATTAAGACTGTCCACACGCCTTGGTTTTGTGACCTTGGGACCTATGGAAGAACCTTATTTTAATGACTGTTCAGATAAACTGTACTGGTACAGAGCATAGTTAGCAGTCAAGTTTTGGTAGGTTAACTGATGCTACAAATCAAGAGGTAACACTCACAGGCAAAGTATTACCCAAAGAGGTCACATGACTGATGACCTGCAGGAACTAGGATTCAGAAGGCCTAAAGCTTGAGATAGAAGATATAGCTCCTCCTTGACTTTCATGCCTAGAGGCCCTACCCTTAATGCCACTTTTAAAAAGTATGTGTCTCTAGTTACAATATGTAGCAGAGGATGGCCTAGTTGGCTATCAATGGGAGGAGAGGCCCTTGGTCTTGTGAAGATCATATGCTCCAGTACAGGGGAATGCCAGGGCTAGGAAGCAGGAGTGGGTGGGTTGGGGAGCACGGCAGAGGCGGGTATAGGGGGCTTTGGGGATAGCATTTGAACTGTAAATGAAGAAAATAATCTAATTTTAAAAAAAGAAAAAAAAAGTATGCCTTCACCACAGAAGTTTTACACATAATGGACAACCTATTCACTATACATTTGATTTTTAAACAGGGGCAGTTTATATATGCCTCACTCTCTGACAAGCCTTAACAATATTATTACTTCTAAAATTTGGGTTTTAAAATGAAGTTTTGGGTAAAAATTATTGTTGTTTGTTTCTTTATTTTAGTGTCATCGGGCCATACAAAGCTGGGCCATCATGGAACATGACAAGATGACAGTGTGGATAGAATGTAAAAATTAGAGATAAGGAACAGCACTGAGAATCAGGGCCTTATAGACAGGAAGTAAACCAGCTGATTTATTGTAAACTCACTGCAGATGTGGTTGCCTGCACAAGATCTGTGTGAGACTGGGTTCGTCAACATTCCTTCAGGGGAGGGAAAAGGGCTCCTGAGGCCACACTTTTCCCTGAGGGACTATTGACAATGAATGTTGGTTAGGAGAAGGGTGTCACTTTCTTCATTGGTATAGCCACTGATAAGTCACTCATGTTTCGGTAAATAACCTCCCACTTGTGCTCATTTAGACTTAGCTGGTCTCAAATACAATCATATGTATGTATACATATAGACATATAGACATACATATAGACATACATACATGTACATGAGTGTATACACATATATATATATATATGTATATGGGACATCAGGCAGTTCTAGGCTATCAGAAATGATCCCAGCATTTCCTAAAATGCTAAAAGCCCTAGGTTTGAATATCAGGAACACCAAAATAAAAGGGAGAGAGAAGGTAGCTTGAAGTGTATCCTAGGTATGTAGAGCTTCCTTACAAATGCACAAAGCCTGCATTTGATCTCTAAAATAAAGCAACAAAAACAATTTGGTAAGAAGGAAGGCTTAGCAGCAGAAGAAAAGGAGGTGACATGGGATAAAAATGGGTAAAAGTGACCAAAATTCATATATATGAAACTCAAAATAAAGATTAATTCAAAATACTTAAATCAGTTTTGAAAAACTGTAGATAGGTCTGGAAAAGGCAAGCCTGTGAGCCTCCACTGAGATATAAAATGATTTAGAATATGGCTAGGACATAATTAGTTATTTTAGATGAGTTCTAAGCAAATGTATTTAACAAGGGCTTAAGAACAAGGATTTGGGTGGTGATCCCAACACCAAATTATCTATTAAATTCTACAAATCTCAGTTGCATCAATGTCTGTCCCCAGAAACCTGAACAGCTAGAAATTATTGGAAATGTCACTCAAAATGCCAGTAAATTCATATACTCTTAGAGTCGTAAACCAAACAAATCTTCATTCACTCTACTGTGATTTCAGAATCAGGTCCAAGGTTTCATAAACAAGGATGCAGAAAGTCAAGTGTAAAGGCCAACAAACTGATTTGACTTGCAGAACATGCTCTATCTCCAAGCCCACTGGAGCTGGTTTTAACAACTACAGTGAAATTAAGGTCATCAACACAGACTGTCTTGCAATAAGATGGCACTGAAAAGCCTGCTTTAAATTCTGTGGGTGTCTCTCAGACCCTGAGAGTCCTCTGGAATCCTCATTAGGGAGGGGAGAGAAATTGTGGTTTGAAACAGATCATTTGCCAGGCATTTGAGAAGCTGTACTACAAAGACATCATAATATAATATATTTTGAAAGTACAATACTATGAATCTATAATGGCACTTCTAAAAATAATTGAGGACACTAATTTTCCTTTTGTTTCCAATGTCTTGGGGTCCTAAAATATAATTCTACATATTTTGAGAATAAAGCCTAATTCTATGACTGCTACTAGGTTTTAGCATTAAAGGAAAAATATTCTTCATATGATCATGGGAACTGTTCCTCCATGTAGCTCTTACTTAGCAGAAGTACCATTTCTTACTTAGCAGAAACCTACAAAATGCTAGATTCTGTCCTCTTTGATAAGACAGTGATAACACCAGAGGTAGTACTTACCTAGCACAGGAGGTGGCTTTGAAATAGCGGGCAAGGTTGAGAAACAGTGATTTCACAACATCTTGAGTAGAAAAGAGAAAAATATACATATATATTATTTTAAATACTGTAACTTGAGTTAATTCCAAGAATTAGAGCAGCGATCTGGGGAAAGTTACTCACAAGCTATTGTGATCAGCAATGCACATGTAAAGATGCTGGCTAATTCTCCTCCCACAAACCACCTGAAAGAAGAAGATCATGTCATTTTAGCATATTAACCCTGAATTTCCAGCACATGCAGTGTTCTTTTAGACTAAGAGTAGACTCTGAATGTCAAGCTTTACTATATAGCTCCAAAATAAAAAATAGTGTGATTCAGCAAAAGGCTAGGCAGATGGGGCAACAAAAGATACTGGAGAACCTTAAACCAGAACCACGAATATATGCCAAACAGATTTGGTTTTTTGAAAAATGATTTATTTTTACTTTAAATTTTATGTATACGCCTGTTGTGTAGGAAAGACAGTTTATTCAGGTGAGTGCAGTGCTCACAGAGGTCGAGACCAGATTACCCTGCAGCTGAACTTAAAGGCTGTTATGAGCCACCTGAGGTGGATTCTGGGATTTGAACTTGGGACCTATGTAAGAGCATTCATTCTTAAATGCCTTCTCTCTAGCTCTGTAAATTGATTTCTAAAAGGAATGTAAAAGCCACTCAATGGAAAAATACCTTTTGACAAATGGTCTTGAAACAATTGACTATTTGAAAGCAGAAGAGTGAATTCTCATATACATTTTATCTTACATCATATATATTTATCTTACCTAACATTGAAGTTAACATGAGTCAGTGGCTATATTATAAACCATAAAGTATAAAACTTCCAGAAGACATCATGGATGAAACCTGTATGACCTTGTGTTTGGCCATGAATTGCTAAGTACAGTATGAAGGGTAGAGTCTCTGCAAGAAAAAGATTAATAATTGAACATTCTGAAGATTAAAGAAAAAAGTTTTCTCTGGGGAGGATACTGTTAGGAGGATAAAAAGGCAATGCGAAGTCAGAAGAAAATATCTGCAAATCTCAAATCTACTAAAGGAATCCTATCTATATTATGAACAACCAAACTTCACCAATAAGGGTGCTGAAAATAACAATGTAAATGGCATAGATGTATGCAAATGCCACAATGAAACCCATTATTTCATATAATAATTTAAAAATATAAAACATCAACCAGAAGACAAATAACCTTCAAAATGGGTGGAAAATGTGAACACATGACACATCTCAGCCAAGAAAATAAATGCTGCGTGTGAAGATAAGTATTTAAAGCAATGTAGAACATCATTTGTCATTAGACAGTGCAAGCCAACATGCTGAGAAATGGCTGTCCATGTATCAGAATGATTGCTCCAAGTTCTCTACTGGCAATGGTCATATATTTATCAGAAATGTTGAGCCTGTTAATGGTCATAACAAACAACAGAGAAGCTACAGGGCCATCATTGTTCATGGGAAGGAAAATGGTGAAAATATTTTTGGAACACAGTTTGGCACTTTCTTCCCAATTAAAGGCAGACTTATTGTCTCATTCTCCAATTTCATTCACTGGTGGATAGACAACTCAGTACAAGCCTTTTGTCTTTGTATAAATTTTATTAAAGATTGTCAAAAATTAAAGCAAACAAGATGTTGTCTGACCAGTGAATATTTTAAGTTCACTCCAGATATCTGTCATTTTTCACTCAAAAACTCAAACGTAGTGAGCTGTTCAGATTCTGTGGTTGTTGGTAACTAGCTTTAATCGGTGTTGTTTCAATTTTTTAAAATATCATTTGAGACTTGCCTTGTGTAATAATAGATTGTCAGTTTTAGAGAAAGTCCAATGAGCTCCTGAAAAAAAGATATATTCGTTAGGATGTGGATGAGATAGATAATCTGTGAATGTTAGGTCCATGTGACTTGTGTTATTTAACAAAGAGCTGCTCAGACCCCCTATTGCTCTTTGATGAATTCTAATACATTTTACCTCTGTCTCTTTGTCTCTGTCTCTCTGTCTCTGGCTCTGTCTCTCTTACCCTGACATATAAATTCTGACTTGGTTGTGCTTGCTCTTCTCATTCATGGGATGACACAGAGGGAGCTTCTCTAGCATTCGCTTCCTCAGACAGAGCTCCTTCTGAACTAACATTTACAGAACATTCCACCCCCCCTACAGAAAATGTCTTCTCCTTGAGCTTTCTCCAAAAGTAACAACATATTAGTACACAAAACAAGTCTCAAAAGATATTTTTAAGAATTATTTTTTAAAAAAGATATGTGTGAAAATTTAAAAATTAAAATGATATTTTTAAAAACTTAAAATATTCTTTTAAAATTGAAATAGAAGTCAGTATTCTATCTGATCACCAAAGATGAATGCTAAGTTATCAACAATAGAATCAGGAGAAAGTATTGAATTGAATCCTACAACTTCTGCACATTTATATCGGGACAAAAATTCGGTGGAAATTACTGAAAATCAAGTTCATAGCTGTCAGAGAGGAAGCCTGTGAATAATCGAGGTGACAGGAAAACTGGGATTGAGTCATGTTGCATTGGGTTAGTTAGATATACCAATGTTAACACATTTGGGTTACTTTATGTGTATATAGATACATAATTTCCACATGGTTGTGTCAATGTTCTTACATATGCACAAACATTCCTCATTTCTCTCTACAGGCAGACTAGAAGGAATGACATTCCAATACTAATGAGCACACTTGGCACCCAGATCTCCTAATGTTCTACAATAAAAGAACTTTTGAAACTTCAGAGTAATGACTAAACCTAGGGCAGGAAAAACACGATGAGTCTGAGTTATTTGCTCTTTAACTGTTTTATAAAGGACAACTGAAATACTAAGAAACGATGATTTAGAATATATTTTGAAGAAATAAGATTTACTGGTCAGGGAAATAGTATAGTAGCATGAGAGGAACAGAAACCTAAAGTGACTAAAGGTTTATGGTTGAGCTGGACAAAAGAATGCCAACCCTGCAAACAGACCTTATTTCTTCTATTCATGGGACATGTGCATTTTTTTTCAAAATCAGAAGACAATTTATAAATGATGGTGACTTGTTGTCACTGTCAGTTATAAGGTGATCATTTTTACTTGACCATGTCGTCATATGCTTGCTCATTCCTAGTTGCTATGCTGTCAGGATTTCAAGTGAATAGTATACCTCGTTGGTATTATACATTTTGTTTGATTTTAACCACTCTTAAGTAGCTTTTTCTAAGAAAAACAAAAGCCAGGTGCGGTAGTAAATGTCTGTAGTTCTAGCAATTGGGGGATAGAATTAAGAGGGGTAGGAGTACATGTTCAGCCTCAACTACATGGAGGATTAGAGAGCAGCCTGCGAGATAGAAATCACTCTTACAAAGCAAAGTGAAACTAAAGTATAAAGATATATACAACGGCCACAGTAAACAATCTTGAAACTTGCAAGAGTTTCTGGTAGTAATATGGGAAGTATTGAGCAAGTAATTTTTAAAAAGTAAACAATAGCGTTGAATTATAGTCCCAGAGTCTAAAGTAAACTCTGTGAGGTAGGGAGAAATTAAGAGAGAGTAAAGGAATGAATGTGATCAAATTGTGTGATATGCAGTGTGAAATTGACAGAGAAGCAATACTTTAAAGGCCTTGAGTGTATATGGATATGAGTAAATGCTTAAATTTGGATTTTTCAGTTTACTCCTAATGTCCTTTTCTGTTTCAGGATCCTATCTGAAAATATATTCTGTTTAGTTATTCATCATGTTCTCTTAGGATCCTCTGGAATAGGAAAACAAGGTCCTCAATGGCCTTACCACCTTTGAGGCTAGATTCTAATGTGTTGAATGCCCTTCATTTGGCTTTTCTCTTTATTTTTCTCATGGCTAGACTAGGGTTGGCAAGACTATACAGCATGCCGTTCTTACTGCTTCTTGACAAGGGCACAGGCAATAATCTCTCATAACTTTACCAGTGACCATGTTCACCAGAGGGGGCGCCAATCAGCTCTTGCCACTATATTGTACAGACCCCATTTCTACCCACTTCTTCAATCTGCTCTTTGGAAACCAGTTTGGAAACAGCTCACCCCAAAGTAATATGGAGTTTAGTTCTGTTTCTCAAGGCTGGATACATCTACATATGTTAGTCCAAGAAGAATGTTTCACTGGAAGCCCTGTCATATATGACACAGGGTTTCCTGACCTATTTGGAAGTTTGGAACACACTAAGTAAAAAGAGTACTGACTGTGATTGCTCTACATAATTTCTTCCAGCCATTATTGTACTAATGCACATTATCAGTTTCCAATTTGGTGTATTAATGAAGAATGTTACACTCTATTTCTAGCCATAGAGCCTCCTCCTTTTGTTCTTTTTGTCCTATTGTGATCTAAAATGTTCTTCAAACCTCATAATTAAGTGGGAGGCTTGTTTTAAAATACCAACTCTCACTAAGCCTCAATTCATACTTAAGTGAGAATTCTAGAAGAATCTAGAAGAAAAATCAACTTTCCCAAGCAATGTGGAGGTGTTCTACCCCCAGGATGCAGGAATTGAGGCTAAATAGCATTTTGCTACCAGAGTCCAAAGACAGTGAAGCTTATAGGGCTTCACTATTCATTTTCATTTTATCCATTCATTCAGAAATATCAATGAACTCTTGTCATTGAGGATACGGAAGTAAGGGTAATACACTGATGTCGATTCTGGATTGCTCATGTTCTTTAAGAAATACTTTAAACACAAACTCTCTCTCTCTCTCTCTCTCTCTCTCTCTCTCTCTCTCTCTCTGTGTGTGTGTGTGTGTGTGTGTGTGTGTGTGTGTGTGTACAGATCTGTGTATGTGCTCATGAATGTGACAGGACACCTTTCAGGAGTAGATTCTGTCTTCCCGGTGTGGATCCCAGGTATTGAACTCACAACATCAAGCTTGTACTGAAAACACTTTTACTTGCTAAGGCATGCCATTAGCCGATTGCTTACATTCTTAGAATGAGAGCTAGATGACTAACATTTGGATGACTGAACATATCATTATGAAGGGTCCGTAGTAGAAAGTGTTCTGGAGTAACATAAAGCAGGACGTATGTGTGATGAACTGTGCTGTAGGGTCTGTGCATCCTTGCCAGGAAAGCTTTCTCTAACAGAATTTGAAAAGATTCCAGAAAGAAGTAAGCTCACCAGTTATTAGTTTAGGGAAATATTCTTGTGCCAGGAAGAGGGAACAAAGATTCTGAGACATTAACAGGGTTAGTACTGATGGGACTTGAACATTTTTCTATAATTTTGAGAAAAGATGGATGGAGAAGGCATGCCAAGAACATGTAGGATAGGAGGTAGACGTTAACACACATATAGTCAGAACTGAGTGCTGTGTATCCATGCTAAGCTGGCTCCTCTGGAACTGACAGTTATTATGTGAAAGTTGATATGGCAAGGCAATAAATGAAATCAGGATGGTATGAACAAAGGATCTTTACATATGATTGCATGAGAGTTACTATTCAGAAAGACCTTGCGCAGGAACACAAAGTTCCTACAAGGTTGTACACAAAGTACTTCTACATGGACATCTGCCCAACAACTGCCCTTCAACCTCAATATAACATCATTCTTAGTGTCAGTTACTGTAGCCAAAGTTTGTTGTTTCAAAGTACTCACTATAACCCATTTTTTCACTTTATAATCTTACCTTTCCTCAACCTGTTAATCCACTCATGACTGAAGTAATTCATACATTCCCATAGATCACTCTGTTTGTTCCAGATAAATATTGCTATTCTTTAGACTCTAAATTTTAGAGAATATATTTTTTATTTTTCTGTATTTTAGGGTACAAGCTACAATAGGAAAAGTAGAGACTCAATGGGGACTTCAAGTTCTTTGGAATGAACTGAAATGGAAACATGGATTGTGGCTCTCCTTGTCATCACAGCTTAAACAAAATATTTCACATGGTCTAATCTCTAAGCAATGTATGCCAGCTTCTATATGTACTGGAGAGGAGAGAGAAGGTACATGAAGAAAAAAAAAAGCAGTATCATACCAGATAGATGAACAAATTTTAGCTATAGAGCTACCTAAAATGTTTTATGGTAAGAGACAAGAAAATTATCCATCAATTGCTGCTCCCCATTTATTATGAAATGTTATTGTAAGCAAGCAAAACCAAGAATACCTTGTGTATGCAGAAATGACTAAGCACACTGCTAGGAGGATTGCCTGAAAGGAGACCTTATGCATCAAACCAGCTCCTGAAGGAAGAAGAAATCAATCATAGATCATTGCTAATTAAATAACCCTGGAAAACAAACTTCTTCTAAGTCTGTTTCATAGTTTTCAGATGTAGGACATTTTAAGCAATCAATCATCAATAACAAGATAAAAATCATGTCAAGTGTGGCTGAAGCAATGGCTCAATGATTAAGCGTATGCCTACTACCTACATGGTAGTTCACAACTTTAGGTTCAGGGGACCTGATGCCCCTTTATGGCTTCCATGGGCACCTGCACACACATGCTACCTATAAATTCATGCAGACATATACACCTATGCATACATTTTGAACATATTTTTTAAAATCATGTCACATATGGGTCAAATGATTAGAAAACCCTACAGTCAATGAATTAAATGTCCCCTCTCACAGCAAAACAAGAGATTATGCAAGTCAAAATGTTTCAGACTTGCTATTTGCTTTGATATTGGAAGAAGCCCTTGTAGAATTTATGCTAAAGTCAGAACACTAAAAATATGATGATGAATATGATTATGTCAATCACAATAATAAGAATGCCTATCATTTGCAGAGTGTTTTATAATTCACAAATGCTTTTAATACGTTGGCTAATTTAATTATCCTGAAATCATGCAAGGCAGGGGACATAATCTCAGTTTTGCATATGAGTAGACCAAGACTAAGAGACATGGTGCAATAGTTCAATAACAAACAGCTATGAAGTACCAGAGGCAAGGTTTTAAAACCACATCTAGACAGGACATAATGTTTTGTCTGAAATGAGGCATAGAAGGACAATTGCAACTTTGCTTTCTGGAAATCTCTAAAGACCAAGAAGAAAAAGATACATGTATTATGAAGTACTTAATCTTTCAAAATTCTGTAATCAGTGAACTATTTCAATGGGGTCAAATCATGGAAGAAAGAAGCACAAAACACCCAGCACTTGTAATTAGGAGACTCATAAGAATCATACCCTGAGTCTCAGACTAATCACCCGTAAGAAATCAGAGCTGACTTAAAGATGAACACGTGAGGGTTTAAAAATATATTTATGAATAGATCTCAACTTAATCCCCCCCCAACACTACAGAAGCTCAATTTTGCAACAGTTGTTTAAAACTCAGAAAGACTTTATACTGAGAATGTTTTTATTTTTGTGATTTTATCCTGGGAATGAACACAGAGTTAGCTATAAATCTCACTGAATCCCTAGTGTGGGCGGAATTCTGAAGTCTGGCGAGTCAAAGTGGAGCAATAGTAAATTATGTCACTCAGAGTGTGGAAGATTTATGTATACTGTGAATTAAATAAATTATTGTGGGGTTCAGTTGAATGTTAACCATTCATCTAAAGTGTATTTGCATTCTCCATCTCTTCTGATTTCATGTGCAATTAAGGAAAATAACCCCAGCTTGAGACACGACAAAGTTCTCTGGCTATGAACACTGATGGGTCACTGTATGGTCAATTTGGGATCCAAGGATAGCTATGACCTTAGGTTCAGAGAATGCTGAGACATGCAGGCAAGCAGGCAACAGTGGTGCAGCTCATGGGCATAAGAGAGAGGAGTTCTGTGAACCAGAACATTGAAGGCTAGGCTCCCTAGAAGAGGTGGCTGCTGAGACTCAGAAGGTACTGATAGCCTGGTGGTTATCCTCACAGTCAAAGATAGATTTTTCTGCTATTGAAACACATGTACCTGGAACTTAAATACCCTTTAGCACTTGCTGAACAACTGCAGAAGGAATATATTGTGCGGGACACATGACTAAGTCTTTGGAGGAATGCTCAGTGGGACACTATTCAGTAATGGTTTATAGAGGCGAGTAAAACCAGGATCATTTCACTCACTCTCTGCCTCCCACAGTGATAACCTCAGTTGTATTGAGTATTCATGTAGACAGGACACCGTGTACAGTCTTCTAGGCTGTTTTCATTGCAAAGCGAAAACTAGGAAAATCTCTCTGCCCAGGTTCAAGGTTAAATTTTAGAGTTTGTCACCTGCGTGTAGAGCCTAGTACATTTTTTTCCTATGGTGGCTCCTTGTGCTGTAGA
Organism: Mus musculus; assembly: GCF_000001635.26. Taxonomy (NCBI): domain Eukaryota; kingdom Metazoa; phylum Chordata; class Mammalia; order Rodentia; family Muridae; genus Mus; species Mus musculus. Next base: position 66,540,916 of record NC_000081.6, read on the forward strand.
TTATAGGAGAGGCTCTGAAACATGAAATCTCTGCAAGCTTAGCAGAGCGAGCTCAGCTCTCCTCTGCTGGATGTGAGACATCATGAAAATGTCATTAATCTGCTGCTGACAAGCGAGAGTCATCAGCACACTGGTGAGCTTCTTTCACTCCTCATGCTAGGAAATACCAAGAGCTGCCTTCCTGAGTCATAGCACTAAAAGACGTGGGCTTTTGTTGTTGTTGTTGTATTGCTTTGTTTTGTTTTGGGTTTGTTTGGTGTTTGTTTGATTTTGGTTTTGTTCTTTTGTTTGCTTTGTTTTGTTTTGTTTTTCTTCATTTTTTCTCCTTTTAGAGCATATCAAACACATGCTAATGATCAAACAGTAAATAATAGAGACCTGTCATCCTTCCCCTCAGCTTTATCAAAACCTAATACTTATCAGGCACCAAGGTTCTTAAAAAATAGAACACTGTATACCCAGGGTTGCTGAGGACTCCATGACTAAAATCAAAGGCATTTGCCTCTGTATCTTCTGGACACAACCAGGAGCCCAGGTCCTCCCTTCCTCAAGCAGGTTGATACCAGTTCTTAAGCGTACATTAGTCATGGCTACATCATTCTTACGTGGCAAGAAGGAAGAATAGTTTGGGTGTGGCAAAGATTTAAAAGGACTCACTTGAATGATCCAAACTGTTCTTTTCGAAGTGCCCTGATGCTTTCACCTGAAGTTGAAGAGAGGAACTTTGGGAGCTTTCTCTGAGAGACTGAGGCAGGATGTAGCCAGAAGAGGAGGATTCTGAAGTGTCTGTGACTGGCTTCTGAGACTCCCAGCCATCACTCAGAGAACAGTCTAGATCACTTCCTGGAAAAGCAAAAGAATTTAATCATTCTCTCTCTCTCTCTCTCTCTCTCTCTCTCTCTCTCTCTCTTTCTCTCTCTCTCTCTCTCTCTCTCTCTCTCTCTCTCTCTCTCTGTGTGTGTGTGTCTATAGGCATGTCTTGGGAGACAGCCGTTCTCTATCTATCTATCTATCTATCTATCTATCTATCTATCTATCTATCTATACCTCTGTGTGTATATACATATATCCAATGATGCTGTTGTACTTTTTATTTCTGTTTCTATGATGAAACACTCTGACCAAAAGCAATTTGTCAGAAGAAAAGAACTGTTTATTTGGATTAAAATTCCAGGTTACAGTCCATCATTTTGGGTAAGCCAAGGCAATAAGTCAAGCAGCTAGTCACACAGTACACTCCCAGTCAAGATTAGAGAGGAAAAAGTGCACCAGTCATGATGGCTTGCTTCTGCTCAGTCAGCTTCTTTCCTGCTGATGCTGTTCAGGGGCCCCAGACAAAGCACTGATGCGTTGCATAGTGGGCTATATCTATTAGCAAGCAAGATAATTGCACATAGACATGCCCCACTTGCTCTAGATAATGCCTCACTGAGATCCTCTCTCCTGAGTAACTCTAGGTTGTGTCAAGTTGACAATAGAAACTAACCAACAAAGTTGCCCTGTGTAAGGTTCCCAATAATCAGAACAAAAGCAACATTGCCTACTGCACTAGCGGAGGGGGGTAAGAGGAGCCTGCCTTGTGTTGTTTTAATCTGTCCCCATCCTTTGAGGTATAAACAACATATCTTCAGAACACAAATAAGCAAAGATGAGAAGAATGAGAGTTTGGTAAAGGAACCCAAATATAGTTACGACCAAGTAGCTCAGCAGAATTCAGGGAAAATATAGTTTTACAACAAATGGAGAACAGACCACAGAAAGCATTGGCTTTCCATCAAAAGAGTAGGGGCTTCATTTATAGACGATATACTGTTTCTTAGTAAGAATGTCACCATGTAGATATTCATGTGGTATTTCTTCTGGATAAATCAATGTACAGTTCGATATATAGTAAAATCCAGGTGGCCCTTGAAGAAATCATGAAATGATACTATAACATCATGTAGGCAAGGGCATGGATTATCTCATCTTCAACCTCCAAGTGATGTTAGGTTATGAATAGATTTATTTGAAGGATCTGTGTAAGCATATGAGCCTTACATCTTTACAACATTAGACTTTATAGCAGAGATAACTCCTACTTCTAATTTGCCCATTCACTCATTTGGCATCTATTAGATGTTGCTGTTGAGAAGCAATAGCAGAGTAGACAGGTGTCACCATTTGTTTTGTGAGGATTTTATTCAGGTAAGAGCAGAGTAGCAAAATATGTTATGATAGGTGTTACTATAGAAACTCTCTATAAACCACTTTGAAACACTGAATGAAATCTTGAATAGCAAGTACATGTTTCGTTTTATCATTCAAACAGAATGCTTGGTGCAAATAGTTTCTAATGCATTCCCTTATAATGGTTCATTTGCAAATACATTTTACTTACCCTGGAATTAGCCTACCAATGCCTCTAAATAACACCCAAGTTAAATCTCAAATCCATGCAACACAAAGTTTGAAACATGCTAAGACAACTTCTAGAATCATCAGGTGTCTTCAACATAAAGTCACTATGGGATAATTCTGGCTTGTTGACTTTTGAGCTGAATCTAAAGTTAAAGGACCCTAAACTTCCCAGGCTAGAACTTTGCTGGAAAGGGTGAATGCAATAAGTAAGAATGACTTTCAATTACATTAGTAGTGTTACACCTTGACTAAATAGACCCACTGATTTGATTCATATGGCTTGAGTGTCTGAGGAATTCTCAAGTCTCTGCCTTGGATGGCCTGCATGATATCTACACTCAGCTTAGTTTCCCTACCTTGTCCTTAGGTGAGACTTTGAAACAATGCAGAAAACACTGGCTTGGAGACAAAGACATTCACACAGATCAGGCAGAAGTCCTGCATGGAATGCAGGTTATTTCCTGGACTGACTTAAAAGCTGGCACATATCCAACACACATTCTTTTAAAGCTGCATGCTTAAGCTCAAAAGAAAAGGTCATTCCTAGCAAGCAAGCTGAGGCCACTCACAACCCTAAACAATAACTGTGGTTGACTGATGGAAAGGTGGGACTTAAAAGTCATAATTAAAGGGCTTCAGTTTAGAGGGTTCTATAGGGCGTGGAGAAAGCCCCTTTATTCTTAAAGAGAACAGAAAATTAGAAGCAAGTCCCTGCAGGGATGCAATAGTCTATTCCCTCATGAAAAGCTAAGGAGAGAGAGAGAGAGAGAGAGAGAGAGAGAGAGAGAGAGAGAGAGAGAGAGAGAGAGAGAGAGAGAGAGAAAGTTATAATTTGTACTAATCCAAAGAGTCAATATTTATTACATTAGTACTGACCCTTGATGCTGCCAGGAGCCAGTATAAAGGCTATGTGCAACATCACTCAATGCAAACTACATGGTTTCCTTCAGAGAATGCCCAAGAGAGATGTTCACAACTCTGCATCACAAAGTTAACAGAGAAACCATTTCACATGGGAAATGTACTGGCTAGTTTTGTGTCAACTTGACACAGCTGGAGTTATCACAGAGAAAGCTTCAGTTGAGGAAATGCCTCCATGAGATCCAACTGTAAGGTATTTCCTCAATTAGTGATCAAGGGGAAAAGGCCCCTTGTGGGTGGGACCAACTCTGGCCTGGTAGTCTTGGGTTCTATAAGAGAGCAGGCTGAGCAAGCCAGTAAAGAACATCCCTCCAAGGCCTCTGCATCAGCTCCTGCTTCCTGACCTGCTTAAGTTCCAGTCCTGACTTCCTTGGTGATGAACAGCAGTATGGAAGTGTAAGCCGAATAAACCCTTTCCTCCCCAACTTGCTTCTTGGTCATGATGTTTGTGCAGGAATAGAAACCCTGACTAAGACAGGAAAGGAAAATAAATATGGCTATGAAAGATGGAGAATCCCAGGTAAAAGATGCTCCGAAGATTCATGTGGTCACTGTTTGGAGTTTAGCTTCAACAATCTGACCTGACATTTGGGAAAATTATTATTTGATTAGAAATGTTTTTAAAAGTGATATTGAAAATGAGAAAAAAAAAGATTATCTCCATTCCATCATTTCACACAAAGTAAGTTAGGACCATTTCCCCTTTGAATTGGACATCTAGGGAATTTGCCCTCTATGAAAGAATTTTTTGATCTTTCCCTAGATTCTTCTAGGCTCAATACTTATCACATACTCTAAATCCCCTGAATTCACTGTGGGGAAATATATATCTTTTGCCACCTTCTTCTTATAAAGCTCACCATACATAGTGACAGGGTTTCCGGAAAGGGCACAACTGAAGTGTGGTGAGAAATAGCTATGAGCCTAAAGTCGTTTTAGAGAGAAAAGAACTAAAAAAGCAGAGGAGAAGAAAAAGCAGTCAGGAATGGTATTGTTTTCATGCATTGGGTACCTCAAGTGGAACAATGTGAAGTTGGTCCATGCTAATTAACAACGAGAAAGGCTTCTTTCTCTGTTTCCACTGGTGTCAGGGGATGCCCAGCACATAAGATGACTGAGGAAAGATGCCAGGTAGGTGGAAGAACTAAAGCAAGGCAGGCTTCAGTGACACCCCAGGGAAGCCCTCAAGCCAAAGAATTCCAGGAACTGCAGCAAAAGTAGAAAAGACAGGTGCTTCATGGACATAGAGGAAGAAGGCCTGTTTATCTGATCAGTTCACTTACTATATACCTTGCATGGATTGTTCTGTTCAAGGAACTAGAGGAGCCAAGTCATATTACAGTGAAAGTCTAGAAAAAAGACTTCTGAGTATGCCTTGTAGAACACAGTAAGACTTCATAGAAGAGGCGGGGCTGGACAAGAAACCTGGAGGATGAGTACAAACTCTACCAGGTGACAGTAGGGAGATAATGGAGCAGGAGCAGAGAGTGAAGACCAGAGGGGGCGGGGCGGGGCGGGGCGGGGGGAGGGGAGACAAAGGCTGAGAGACCATATCCCAATGAGCCAGTTCTACATGGCTGGGTGGAAGAATGAGCCTGGGGAAGTACCACATGATGATTCTGACTGGACTGAGTCCAGGTTCAAAGCTTCCTATCACACTCAAGATCTAAGATTAGTCTATGAGGAGTTGGAAGTCATTAATGAATATCCAGATTGAATGTTACTCGATCCTTGTGGTGAAAGCACTCTAAGCAATGAGCCCTGGAAGCTCGTGAGTCCTTATTGAAGGAGGAGGAGTGATTAAGGAATACCAATAGACTCTTGGGGTCCTTTTATAACAAGTGTTTTATTATGTGGTATTTAAATTGGTAGTGCCACTCTGTCTGTGGCATAGCTTAGATACTGAGCCAATGGATTGAGGCTTTTGGATAGGGAAGTCCCTGCCATACGTCCATATTCCTTTCTCCCATTCTCTCAAGCTTCTGGACACCTGCCAAACAAGTCTAAAGATGCATCATTGCTGGTTGCCATAGAGAAGGAAAGTGATCGGTAACCTGTAAGGGCCGCACAGTAGAGCTTATCCTGGAGCATGCTCACTGCAGCACTGCTCACACTAGTCAAAATACAGACTCAAGTTGAGTCCACAGGTGAATGCATAAATTAAATGTGGCAAGTGTATGCAATGGGATGTACTCAGCCTTAAGTAAGGAGGATGATCCTGCTGCTTGCAACAACATGGAAGGACCTGCATGACTGTTTGCTAAGGTAAATAAGTCAGTCTACTTCGATAAGGATCTAAATAGATAAACTTACAGAAGCAGAAAATGCAGTAGTGGCTTCCAGCGCTTCCACGGTTAGGAGGTGGGGAAAATAGAGTATAGCATTTCCGTTACAATAAATGGGTATGTTTTAAGGGTATGTGTGGCACAGTCTGGTGCATGCAGTTTACAATATGATATTTGATTTTTTAAAGCTAGATTATGTTGCATGTTCTGAAAACACACCTACACCTACACAGAAACACACAGAAGGATATAAGGTGCCTTGGGGAGCTGTTTGGTATGTCCTTTATGCTAATTATGGTGACAAATAACAGCATATATCTAACTCATTAAGTTATGCATATTAAATGTGTACATTTTTATGTGTATCAATTATACCTTGGTAAAGCTGTTAAGAACACAGAGAAAGCCAGATGACCGTATTAATATGGACATGATAAAGGATCCAGAATATTTCTGGCTAATCACACACTCCAAAAAGAATATTCCATGATCCCAGGACATGAGGCATTTTCTGTGACAAAAGGAAAAATATCCCCGTGCTGTTTCCCAGGACTACCTGGTCTAACTTAGAGAATTAGCCCTGAAAATTGAATGAAATAGAACAAAGGGTTCTTGTCTGGCATCCTGGAAATCTTACACAGAACTTTTAAATGATGGCGTTAAACCACAGAGAAACTGTAAAAATCCTTTGTACTCAAAATGACCAAGGAGACACATGTTTCTAAAACGACAAATTTTCTCCCTACTCATGCTTTTCTATGACTGATTTTCATCTTTTGATAAGTTTAACAATAAATGAATGGCTCTTACCACACCAAACATTTCAGCAAATATTTTTAGTTGTATTATTCTTGAAAGCATTAAGGGCTAAGTGAAGATCCTCTTCCACTCAATTATCCTTGGGAGAATTCTCTATTCTCTTTCAGGGTGACTCACAGCTCCAGGAACACATTCCAAATTGCAGTTTGGCAGCGGGGGAGGGGGTGGCCCTCAGGAAAGGCAAAAAATGCCAACAACTAAAGAGTGAATTGCAACTAATGAGGAAAGGTGTCTCCTGCAGCTGGAGAAGGGGTTAGATGAGGACAAACCCAGTCGGCAAAATATCCTTTAGTCTGAAAACTGAAGCATGAGAAAATCAGGGGAAATAGTGTTTGATTACAGCCACGGCACAGAGAGAAAATAGCAAAACAATTTAATTTTGAATTCTTCTGGAGTGTTCTAACTAGGCCATATTTCTAGAGAAAAACAAATTGCTGATAAATCAAGAGGCCTTGGGTAAAACCGGAAACCAAGACGTCTGAGGAGACGTGATTACAGCTGACAGCAGAAATGAGAGCTTCCCAACTCTTGAACGCAACCAGGTTGACTAATTACTGATTTTTTGGAAGGGGTGGTTTAATTTGTTATATTTAGAAGATATTTGACAACCATGAGAATTTTAATAAGACACCTCACAAGTGTGCAGCATGGCTGTGGTCCAACTGCTTTCAAGTTGTTTGGGCAGATTTGGAAGAACCAACTAGGGAAGGCAGATACCAATTTCCAAATATGTGAAAATGGTCTTTGTAAAATCCGTTCCCTAGTGATGTAGCTTAAGTGTGAAATGTCTTCCCTGAGCCCATGGGTTGGTCTCCAATTGGTTTGGAAAAACCATTGGAGTCCTTAGGGGGTGGATCATTGCTGGAGGAAGTAGCATTCATTCAAGCAGGCGTTGGGGATTCATATCGCAGCTCAACCTCCTATTTGCTCTCTGCTTCCAGACTCAGACACAATGTGACCAGGTGTGCCACTCTCCTGCCATCAGATTTTCCCTGCAGTGCTGGACTGTATACTGTAAAACTGTGACCCAAATAAGCCCTCCCTCCTCTAAGTGTGTTTTTGGTCTGGAATTTTGCCACAGAACAAGAAAAGTAACTAAGACACTAGTTGTAGTTACCAGACACCATTTTCATTTTCTTTCCAGCTTATGGAAATTGGCTTCTCTTCGTCTCTTATATTTTTTTTTTCAAATTGCCTCTTTTAAGACCTTTATTGCAAAAAGAAAACACAGTCATCCATTGGACAGAGCACAAGATCCCCAATGAAGGAGCTAGAGAAAGTACCCAAAGAGCGGAAGGGGTCTGAAGCCCTCGTAGGAGGAACATCAATATGAACTAATCAGTACCCCCCAGAGCTCTTTGGAACTAAATCACCAATCAAGAAAACACAAGGTGGGACTCATGTCTCTAGCTGCATATGTAGCTGAGGATGGCCTAGTTGATCATCAATGGGAGAAGAGGCCCTAGGTCCTGTGAAGGTTCTATGCCCCAGTATAGGGAAATGCTAGGACTGGGAATGTGAGTGGGTGGGTTGGTGATGAGGGGGAGGGGTGGGGGGAGGGGATAGGGGATTTTCAGAGGGAAAACTAGGAAAGGGGATAACATTTGAAATGTAAATAAAAAATATCTAATAAAAAAAGAAATGAAGTGATGCATGGAATGGGAAGAAAGGAAATGGGGTGAACTTCAAAGATGCGACAGGAAAGAAACAAGTTCAGCCATGGAGGTGTTACATTGTTTTGTTTGTTGAATGGGTTGCCTATTTTGGCTAATGTGCTCTCAAAGACACCCAAACATTAACATGTAACAACCTGTTTTTGAGTCCAATAAAATATTCCTAATCAAAAAAAAAAAAAAAGGAAAAGAAAACTTAGTCTCAATTATTTATAGTCACAATGAGAAAGTAAATGCATAAAGGAAAAAAATGTAAGACTGCTTAATACTGAACATGTTCATTGGCAAACTAGGGGCTGGAGAGATGGCTCAGCAGTTGAAAGCATTTGACTCCACTTTGGTTTCCAGCACCCACGTGGCAGCTCACAACCGTGCTGTGTTTTAATACCAGCTCCAGGGGACCATAGCCCTCTGGCCTTGGAAAGTACATCTACACATAATAGAAATAATAAAAATAAATCTTTGTAGAGTAAACGTGTTGAGTAGAACATCAACCCATTGCTTCAACATTGATACTTTAGTGAACTACTGCATTTCATCTTCACAGCAACCCTATGTCCTATTTCCTTTGTCCTGTATTAACAAAGAAGGAAGTGGCAGATGAGAAATGTTCATTGATGTGCCCAAGAACACTCAAGTAGGAAGAGGCAGCTCCAGCACGCTGCTTTCCTATCTACCAGAGCTGGCATGGGCAAAATTTTTCACACATTTTACCAAACAAAACACAACCATTTGTTAAACTTCTCCCACTTCCTCACAACCTCATTCAATCTCTCACAAACCTGTCAATTCTACATCAAAAACAAAATTATCCTCCTTCTCTTTGCACTGTACTTTCTTGGAAGGTTTGATGCTTTTCTTTGCTTCTGAGCTCACACCAGCTATTCTGTGTAATCTTCCCTTGTGTACTACTAGAAAACTAACATTGAAAACCCAAATCTGATGTGTCCTTATCCTTCTTAAGATGCTTCAAAATGCCTGTGAATCATTAGATAAACTCTGTCTCCTTAATACGGCACAGAAGGTTCTTTAGCCCTCTACCATCTGTCGTTTCTGGTCCAACCCCTATATCAGTCTCGTGTCTGTGTCCTGCTTAGAATTCCTTGTTTTTGGCAGGAACTAGAATGCACTTGGTTTCATTAATCATTTGTTCATATTATGAGAAGGATGCTTAATTTGACATGTTATTTTTTTAAATGAGTCTAGTGTTATATCCACCTTTACACACACACACACACACACACACACACACACACACACACACACACGAATGTTCACATCATACCAATGTTAATTCCTGATTTTGTTAATATTTTGAAGCACTATAAATTGGTACCAATGGGAAAACCTGGATAAATGGCACAAATTTTTTCTCATCACTGTCTCCTTAATTTTATCTATGCAAGCCACAGTTTTTAACATGATCAATAATATATTTTGCCTATTTCCACCAACGAAATGCAATCTCCATAGGAATAAGATGCTTTATTGACTTTGTTCAACATTATACTCAGAATGTGAACAGTTTTAACCTTATTAAATATATACACTTATATATCACATTATATATGTATATACACATATATATGCATATATATACATATTTTTTTAATTAAAGGAGTGATTTCTTGTAGAGTTCTCAACCTGAGACCACTCATTGGAATGGCCCACTCTCACAAAAAAAGATGTATCAGAGTTGTCAGAATCAAATGCATATAAGGGACAGGAAAGAAGGTGAAATTAAAGGCAGGAACAGAGACATGGGATTGAGACAAGAACAATTGCACAGGGAACTATGCTCAGATGGGGCTCATTTTGAGTTTAGGTCTCTGTTGTCACATTTAACTTTTTTTTGTTGTTGTTGTTCTGGACTCTCTATCCTCATTTTGTACTGGTTGCTAAAAATTTAAGCCAGTTTTGACTAAGAAGCAATAAAAAAGCCAAACAAATGTATATGTGATAGGAAGGAATGACTAGCTATATACAATCTCGGAAAATCTAGGACCCTAGTAATCGGAAGGCAGCGTAGAAAAGGTAGAAATGTCATTTACGTTCCCATCTGCCTAATAAGTCACTCATTTCTTAAGACCCTCTTGGATGCTATTACACCTGAAATCCTTCAGACCTTATCTAGGGTAAGCTCATACTACCTTTCTGGCTTATATATTAGCTTCCTCTCCTCCATTTTCTCCATATTCCTAACCATGCTATAGCACTTAAGGCATTATACTGTAGCTGGAAGCATATTTCCCTCCCTTTCAGAGAAAGGAATTTCCTATTAGGGCTGTGTCTTATGCAGCTTAGGACAAGTGCTTAGTCCAGTTGTTTCCATACAGCATGTAGTCAAGGATTTGCTGAATGAATAGCAAGAGACTTGGCTTGGAGTTTCTATAACTGCATTTATATACATATATTTGAATAGAGGAGTACATAAGCACATATCTATCTTAGCTATGTCATTTCTATATGTATGTGTGCCTATACCTTGTTTTTAAACTAAGGCAGTTGAGACTTAATGAAGTTACTATCCCAGTATGCTCAAACTGAGACTTGAATCCTGATTCCAGAACACAGTTTCCAATACATGTCTTCTAAGTTTGCCTCCATTATTACTTCCCCACTTCTATTTCATACATCAAAAGCCTACTGGAAAATGGGCCAATATTTTCCGAGTATTATGGGGAGTCTTATGCAAATATTTAAACTCTCATTTTTTTTTGCGTGACATAAAGACTTTTGTATTTTAGTCACAGCAAGTACAGAAATATGAATGAAATTTTAATCTCTGGCTTCACCCTCTCCATTAAAATATTAGCCATCTCCAATCTGTGTCTTGGGTCAGGACTATATGACTGCCATTCAGACATAGCATCATATTCAGAAATCTCATCATGGAATGAAGAAACAAAGATCATCACTCTCATCAAAGTGGTACCTACCAAGGCTCCTGATTCCATCCAGCCAGAGATCCTCACTTGGGAGTGAGTCAACTTCTCCAAAGATACTTCCATGCAGCCAAGACTTAGAGGCTCGGGGGTCCAAGAGAGAAGAAAGAGAACGGTGAGTTCTCTTTTTCTTTCTAAATATTCTGGGTAGAAATGAAACCAGCATGATGAACAACAAGTAACAGTCACTTTGGGTTGGAAACAATCCTGTGGTAATGACTTGACACACACAGTAGGAACAACCCAAATTTGTATATTCAAATAATTGTGATTTTTTCCCCACCAATGTATTTGAAAACTATGTTTATTTATTGATCTGAATAGTGTCAAGTTGACATAAGCTAGAGTCATCAAAGAGGAAGGAAAGTCAATTGAGAAAATGGTCATAAGACTGGGCTATAAACAAACCTGTAGTTTTTTTTTTTTTTTTTGGTTAGTGATAGATATGGGAGGGCCAAGCCATTGTGGGTGATTCCATAACTGGGCTTGTGGTCCTGAATTGTATAAGAAAGCAAGCTGAGAAAACCAGGAGGGCTAAGCCAGTTAGTAGAACCCATTCATGACTTCCCCATTAGCTCCTGCTTCCACATTCCTGCACTTACTATATGTGATAATGAATTGTTATATGGAAATGTGAGTAAAATAAACTCTTTCCTCTCCCAGTTGCTTTTGGTCATAGTGTTTCATCACAGCAACAGAAACTAGGCCATTTTATCTTTTCTTTTCTTTTCCTTTCTCTTCTTTTCTTTTCTTTTCTTTCTATTACTATACAAACTTCATGAAACTTTTAGCACGTTGCAAGATGTAATTTGAGGAAACCTAAATTTGTGTTCCTGGTCCATGGTTACCTCATCGTTTTCTAGAATAAATGATTTCTTATCCCCTTTGAGATGAGAGTTATGTTGTTGGGTTTTGTTTTTTTTGTTTGTTGGTTTTTTGTTTTTTTTTGTTTTGTTTTGGTTTGTTGTTTTGTTTTTTGACAGCTAAAGGGATACAACTGAAGGGATCTTGGAAAACTCAGGATAAACAAATGAACCATTATCCAAACCAAGGGAGATCTGAACACCAGAAATGACTCCCAAACATCCACCCGAAGAGGCAGCTCTGGACCACTGGGCACAAACGACCCATACTCAATACTAGCTCTGATTCAGGTGACAGCTCTGGGAAAAGATCCATCTAGGGGTCCAAAGTTTGGGAAGAATAATTGTTGCTATAAAACCACAGCTTTCTCCCCAAGGGAAAGAATAAATAGTATATTCTGGAGCCAAATAAGGGTGACCATGACTCAGGAATATGAAATGCGGGTACCTAAGTCTGTGTTTCTGTGACATGGTCCTTCATATTTGGCTTCATAGTAAATAATCTTTAATCCCTTTCAAATGAGAGTTCTGTTTATTACATGAAAAGATCTTTGAATCTATGTCAATGATAAAGACTAAACTATGTGTAGATGGTGGCCATGGTCTATGTTCTTGGAAATTGACAAGGCCCTGAAAATACTGGAGACTCCCACATGCAGCTCACTCTGTGACAGGTAGTCTTTTCTGCATAGATAAACCTATGGGATTCCCAGAACAGCCCTATGAGGTAGGTACTATTATTATCCCATTTTTGTGATTGAGAAAGGAGACCCAGAGAGGTTATATTATGTCCTAAGGCCATGAAACTGGAAAACAACATGGACTGGAAGCAAATCTAACCAATCTGAATCCACAGGCACTGGTCCTGGCCATTATGTTTTGTATGAGACGTGGGTTCAGAAGAATTGCTTAGAAAGGGCCTCAGAGAAATGGAAGGGCAAGCTGACTGAAAATTGGTGAAGCTCTGGAGTGAGGCATAAACTGTATGCAATGACTGTTGCAAAATAAGTATGTTTCATCTTGGGTCATGGTAGAAAATCAAGCTAGAGGGATACAAAGGGGCAGATAATAAAGAACCCTGCATGTTTCTTTGGGCGGCATGGAGCTTAGTGTTAGTGTAAAACACACCATGGTAGTATGTCTTAGAGAAGGGGCTGATGGCTTTTATTATCAAAGACTCTTAGTCACAGAAGAAGGCTTGGAGAGGTGGGAACAAGGGCAGGTAAATATTGAAAGTTCATGATAAGGTCATCTCTTGGGCACCTGTCTGGAATGTACCAAGTCCTGTTATGAACACATTGTGTTAGTGAGAAATGCTGAGGGGCATCTGGAATCACTCTTAGAAGGTATGTTTTGAACTGGCATTTCCCCGGTGTAAAGGTATGTTAGAGAAAGCCTTTGGTTTCATTTATTTAATTTCTCTCTCTCTCTGTGTGTGTGTGTGTGTGTGTGTGTGTGTGTGTGTGTGTGTGTAAGCCAAAGGTCAACCTTGAATATCTTTATCATTTTCACGTTATTATTCAAGACAAATCCGCTACTGAACCTGGGCCTTTCTGGTTTAACTAAACTGGTTGGCCAATGACTTCCAGAACTGCACATGCCTCTGCCCCCTCTGCCTCTCCAGCACTGGGACACAATGCTGTGACTGACTTTTGTGTGGAGGCTTGGGATCTGAGTTCATGTCCTCATGCTTGAACACAAGGCATTTGACCTCCTGAGCCTTTTCACAGATCCTAAGCTCTAGGTATCCATTACTACCAATTAGCATAATTTTAACCCTCTTTCCTGCAGAAAGTCCCTTTCTCAAGCTGTTTCCCACCAGCTACTTGCATTCTCCCAATTGTATCAGAGTTTCTCAAAGTCCTTTGCCTTTACCTTTCTCCATGAAATTCCATTCCTACTTCATTTTAGCAGACATGCTATGTCTTTTACAATTTACTATCACCATTTCTAAGAAGTTTCTATTTTCTGCTCTCTACTCGAAACTGGCATCTTTCTCTTTCCCTCTACTGTTCTTGACACCAATTTCCACCCCATCATCTGTATCACTTCGTTTTACTTTGATTTGCTTTTACGTTGATTTTATCTGATTTCCATCCCCCTTTTATTACCATACTCTTGAGCAGCAGTGAGCTGCTTGTGCCTGTGCAGATGAATGAACGGTGGGCAGAATGGTCTTGAGATGTCTTACACAATGTCCTCTACTTACCTAACTAAGTTCTCCTTGTACATCACACTGGTTTGGGAGGGGTTCAGTGTGATGTGGCCATCTGGGTCACAGAAGAAACTGTCCTCAGTCCAAATGTAGTAGCCATTGGTGAGGAGTCGGGGGCTTCTGCGGCAGATATAGTGGGAGCCTGTCAGGGGGTCTATGGAGCAGCATTCAAAAGAACTGTCTCCATCCAGGAAGTCACAAGTAAAGCTAAAGAGAAAAAAGGAAAGTCCTTTAAGTCTCCATCATGTATGGACAATCATACAAGACCCATATGACCATGTAGTCACTGTGAAAGAAATTCCATTCTTCACATTCATGGTGCCAACTACTTCCACAGCCCTTATCAGTGGTGCTCTTAACTGCCAGGGCTTAGGCGCTGAACCACACAGCATTCAGTTGTTTTCTACTTAGAACTTTGGTGACAACGTTCTGGAAAATGAGCCTCTTCCCCTGAGGATAGACCTATACTCTTGATATTAGTCCATTTTTTAAAAAAATGGAAATATCACTAAACTTCCTTTCTGGGATGTTGAAATTCATTGTTCCCTTTATTCAATACAGTGTGTCACATCACTGCCCTTGCCACTGTAATAGAGAAATTATCATTTCCTTTCTTTTCAGTCTTGCATTTGGGAAGCATTCAGCTGCCTGATGGCAGCTTCCATATCTTACCCAAATCTTTTCTTTCCTGTTCTTTCCCCATTCACGGAACTCATCTCTATGGCAGAAGGTGACATTGAACCATTAGCTCTTTTACACATTTCTATTTTTTCTGGGGGGGGGGTCCTACCCTATGCTTTTCTCTTCATGCTATTTGCCTCCTCAAGAACTAGGAAATGATAGAGCGCTGGAGCTGTATTCCTAATTATTCTCTGAGTTTCAGTCTTTAACAATTATTATCAACCTCAGTTTCCCTAACTCAGGGAATGTCTCCATTCAAATGTCCTTAATATTTTCTCTCTCATTTCTTGTCTGGACATAAATTGAAAATATTCTTGTAACATCCATAGGTTTGTGAGAGAAAGAGAGGGGGGAGGGAGAGGGAGAGGGAATTTACAGTGCTATCAAATATTTTTAGCCATTAACAAAACTACTTCTAGCTCTTGACTCTCACTTTAGTTATACTGGAGAAATTCCAGCAGCTGTTTATCTTTCAATAGGCCCTTTTCAATGGATTTCAGAAACCTAACCACACAAACAACCAGCAACTTACTCAACTGTCCAAATACCAGCCCTTTCTTGTCTTGAGTGATGATTAACCAAGTCCTGGAAGAGTATTGCTTCCTGGTATTGGTAAAGAGTCAAACCCTAGAACATCCTTACATCCTTTAAAAATTTTGCTGATAGTTTATAAACCATGTTTCATTCTCGCTTTCTATATTTCCTGCAGGCCTTATGGCTTTTTATAATTTAAAAACATATGAACAATTGGAATATGTGCTTGTTATTAATAAGATACTAATAGATACTACTTATTAAATTTGTACCATAGATCAAGCCCCAAGGATGTTTTTTTCTGTCCTTTGCAGAAAATCTCTCTAAAAGGTAAGGAGATTTATGATATGATTCTCCTTATGTACTCCCCCCCCAAAAAAAAGATGAAGATTCAGAAGGACAAGTTACTTAGCTATGTTACATAGCTAGTATTCCGGGGAGCTAGGATGCAACCCTAGTTAAGCTGATCCAACACAAATTCATGTTTCTGCTTACATATTCTTGACTGACTTAAGTGGTAGTGTCAGAAGGCCTGACACCTACAGGAAGGACAGGTTCTAATATCAGTACTAGATCCCTTTATCTTGTAAGTTCATTTCAGAAAATGGTGGGGGAAGCCTCAGCTAATGACTATAGAAGGAATTAGGGGTAGACAGAAGCTCAATTAGAAAAATCACAGGAAGGGAAAAAAAAAGGGATCTCATTGAAGGATTGAACAAGATAGTGGGATTGACCACTGTGAGCAGAACATGAAACTTGACCAGCTTGTGTACTGGTGAGTACTGTCACTGTTGTGAAATGAGATAGGAAGCCATGATGTGGTGTCTTGAATGAGAATGACCCCCATAGACACATATATTTAAATTCTTGGTCCCCAGTTGGTGAAACTGGGAAGAATTGGGAGGTATGGCCTTATTGGCAGAAGCATGTCAACCCTGCCAATAAGGGTTTCAAGATTTAATAAGTCCACATCTGTCCCAGTAAGTTCTTTTTTTATCTGCCTTGTGCTCTGGATTATATATAAGCTCTCAAGTACTATGCCTGCCTGCTTGTTGGCATGCTTCCCTCCATGATGGTCATGTGTAAGATGCCTCTACTATAGCAGTACTCTAGAATTGTAAGCGTCCATAAATGATTTCTTCTGTAAGTTGCCTTGGTAATGGTGTTTTGCCACAGCATTAGAAAGCAACAAAGATATCAAATAAGAAAATCAACCAGCAACAAAGATATCAAATAAGAAAATCAACCAAGCCAATCAAAACTATGTATCTGATGGAGTTTGCCATTCAATAGACATCTGCTATGTACTCACACTAAAAAGAAAAAAAGAATATCCCATTCTTAGAGCAGACAAGTTTTCAGTAGTTAATGCAGGGGAGTGAAAATAAATAGCCATGGCAAGCCTATATATGCTATGTACAATAGTGCTTCTAAAGGAAGACAAAGTAAGATGGGCAGGAAGGGAGTTTGACAGAGAAAAGTCTCCAACATACCTTGGGAAAAGGCATGTCGGAGACAGCTTTCCAGAAGGTCCTTCGTCTGACCTGGAGTCATCTGCATAAGGAAACGAGAGAGAATTTTCAATATCTCACCAATATGTATGACCCTAATTAGCTGCAAGGTTGACACGTGGGCAGCTTATGTTCCACCCTCAGCAAGAGGGTAGCAATGTGGTAGAATGGTGTGAACAGCTAGTTTCAGAGACTCCGTCGACATGTCACCCATCCTCTATGGGAAGCATAAAGTAATCTTGGAATATCTATCTTCTGTCGCTCTCACACTCCACAGTCATTGACAGCTTTCTTTAGTGCAGGGTGATAAATCATGGCCACCACACGGAGCTTATGAGTGGAAGAGAGAAAGCATCTTGTGCGAAGTTCAAAAAGAAAAATCAAGACCAGTCGCTCAGTGTGGTGGGTATTGTAGCTAACTCTATAATGTGAGAGAATCCAGTCACTGCCAAGGAGTTTTGTGATTGGTTAATGCTTTCTAAGATGTCGCTATTATAGCAAACAGAAGGCATTGTGGGGGGTGAGTATGAAGTGTAGATTTTGTGTGTGCAAGTGTGTGTGCACATTTGTGTGTCTTCCTTTATGGTTCTCCAGCTTGTTTGAGACAAGGTCTCTCACTGAACCTGGATCCCATCAATTCTCCTAGGATGTCTGTCCAGTATCAGGATTACAGGCTCATGACATCATACCCAGTCCTTTATATGGGATGTGTAAATCTGAATTCAGACTCTCATGCTTGCATGGTGAACATTTTACATGACAGTGCCTCTCCCCAGCCTGAGGGTTGATTTTTATTGATTTTAAATAGATGGCTTTTAAAACTATGAAGCCTGTAAAGACTTCATTAAAGAAGATCCAATCCATAGGCATGACAATGGGCTTCACTTGGAGGAAGATCGAAGGGGATTCGTAGTGTAAACTCTATCACACAATTTTATAAAAGGCAACGGCAGTATCAGGACTTCTAACAGCCTGGCTCAGAGAAACTTGATTTCTGTGCTGACAATTACTACTGAAAACAAATAAGGTAATTTAGACTTTCAGCTCAGGCTGTTATTTTATTAGTTAAAAAGAAAAAGAAAAAAAAAGAAGAACAACTGGGTGTGTGAGAGAGGGTTACAAAGAGGGTTGGGAGAGAAAAATAAGAGGAAGGAAGAAACCACTACCGTTTGAACAACGCCCTTATTTTCTGAAAGTTGTGATCAATCTTTCAGCATTTTTGTAGACAGTTTTGCATCTTAATAGTAGCCAATAAATGGCCTCCTTTCACATTTATGCATAGGCATCTAAAAAAATAGTGATTTTTTTTTAATCCTAAAAGAAAAAAAAATGCCACATTTCTTTCAAGGAAAGAAATGAAGTCGAAATCATTGCCAAAGCGCACACACTGGCATTTAAAAAACACAAGCTACTGACAGATGGCTAATGGTCTGAGTATCAGCAAAATCAAAGCAAGGAAATTGCTAAGAGGACTCTAATCGTTCAAAGATAATTGCACAGAGCAGTTTCACATTTACTTGCTACTGGTGTCGACATCAGTGGAGAGTCTCGGTACATCTTGAGAAGGCCGCTTGTTCAAACTTCACAGATTTTTTTTTTTCTGCAAAAGACGTTAAAAAAAAAAGATGGACTATATATTAAAAATAGACAAATGATGCCAAACAGATGGCGTCTACTAATTGCACTAGTCAGATTTGTTTGCTGAAATAGTACAGAGATGTAGGATTGGAGAAGCAGACCAGATTGTGGGACTTCAGTGTGGGGCTGCCTACTTTAAATTCTATTTTTCATTGTCTCATTCCTTAAGTCTGAATATTCTGTAAATAACAACACCATTGTGAGAGAAAAGCAATACTTACAAAGGTTTATTTGTCATCCAGATTAAATAGGTTTTTGTTACTTAATTAAGAAATCTGAAAAAGAGGCTGGTTCTAGTGTCCTTGAAACAAATGTGTATTTAAAGCAGCCAGCAGAACTAGTTTCATTATTGAGTTGCAGTAAGTGCTTGGAGATTGTTGCCATTGACAAGTGGCCATGGAGAAGGTCAAGGCTTTTGTGGTGGCTATCAGTCTGAACATTCCTAAACAGCATAAGCTATACTGAGCTACAAATAGACCACCACAACCCAGATTACAAAGTCACATTCCTGAAAGCTTAGAATTTACTTTTCAATTTCAAAGTAAGCATGCTTCAAAGTGTGCAATTTGTGCAAATATTGATCAGTTACCTCTTATCACATAGTTCTATCTCCATGTAGCTACTGAATTACATAAATTATATAAGTGTATACATATACATATGTTTGTATGTATATAAGTATATATGTATAATACGACCCTAGTAGTTTTATAAGGTGACATGAGAGCCTTTTATGATCTAGTAGTTCTGTCCCTGTTTTTGATAAACATGTCAACTAATAATTGATTGCTATAACATAATACATTAAATCAGTCACATCAACTCTAAGGCTCAAACTAGATTATTTAATAATGTATAGTGAACCTTTCAAGGAATCATATACTCCAGCTTATAAGATTGTCTTAAATAATACAGAACTTTCTAGCATTCTTTGGAAGATTTCTAAATAAAGACACACATTTTTAAAAAAGAAAATCACTGGTTTGAAAAAGATAATATCCATACAAGTGAACATACTAGCATGTTCCTTGTGATTTCAGCATTGAGTAATACAATAAGACTTTGTCCAGTCCAAATGACTATATGTTAGTTTTCCTCAGGCAGTAAGCTTAGTTTTAAGGCAAGGCATTGTGCAGCAGAAAGCAAGGTCTCGCTGTTTGATCTTACAAAAGCGAGGAGCCATGTACAGTGAGCATAATGCCCGCTAGTCAAGAATTAGTAACTGTGAAAACAACTTGCATTCACAGCTCAAGAACTTTTCAAGAAACAGACTCTGTCTACCAGCTCATCAAAGCAATGCATCTGTTCTGAAATATAACTTGCTCATACATATTCCTCCACAGGGAGTCCCCGGGCTCTTCTTCCGACTGATAAATGACAGGAGGGTTACTGAAATACGAAGCTTCCCAGTGGTTGGTAGTGCAGAAAGCTGGACCGAGCCGTTCTTCAACTGAAAAATCCCATCAGAATGTCAACAGGTGCAGAAGTGACTTCCCACAGAGCACCCCGTCTTCCCTTCTGGTTGGAGATGACCATGTCTCTGCCACTTTCACAGGGCAATTTGGTGGTCAGGGGCCTCTGGATCTTTCAGCTGCTTCCAAGAATAGAATAGCTTGTCATTCTTGGGAGTTAGTCTCACGGGCCTTGTTTACTTTCAATATCAGCCTTTCCGAACTAGAGGCAGGGCAGCAGAATGAGGTCATACTTCCTGTCACGATCGCATCAGTGGTGTTCACAGAGTAAATACAGCAGATCTTCTTGACCATCAGAAGGGAACAGGCAACCCAGAGTCAGGTCAACTCCATACATTGTGATCATTGAGGGATGCTTCTCAGAGCTTCTGTGTCACCTCAAACTATATTAACATGAGAAAATTTAAGCCATGTTTCCTGTTTGACATTTTCTGGCTATATTCAGTTATGAGTAGCATACAGTTATTATGCTCTTGGTCCAATTAACCTAAATATATCAAAGATAGCATCAACGCTATCAAGTTCAGGATGCTATAAAAGCTATATATTATCTATAATAATGTGATTTTTATGAGGCTATCCTCTGATACATATGCAACTAGAGACACAGTTCTGGGGGGAGGGCGGGGTTACTGGTTAGTTCATATTGCTGATCCTCCTGTAGGGTTACTGACCCCTTTAGCTCATTGGGTATTTTCTCTAGCTCCTTCTTTAGGGGCCCTCTGTTCCATCCAATAGATGACTGTGAGCATCCACTTCTTCATTTTCCAGGCACTGGCATAGACAGGCTAAGATTAAAATGGTCTTTCACGATAGCTTTGGGACCTCAGACTTGTGGCTTAGCATCTTTGAGCTGCAATTTTCTCAAATTTAAATGTAATAATCTATAGCCCCAAGGTTGGCCTGCAGAATCAAATGAGAAGAAAGAAGAAAGAAATAGCTGGGTACCTGAGGGAATGTGCAAGATGTATTCCTTATTGGATTTTGTGAATTGACTTCTCTTTGGAGAGCTTGATCAGGATGGTGGAGAGTTTGTGTTATTAATTCTTGGGGATTGCTACCGAGATTATTTTTGATGTTAGGAGATATCAGTATTATTTCCTACGCAGAATCCCACATTCTTTCCACCTCCATTGTCTCTCCCTGGGACTCCACTTACTACCTCATTCTGACTGTATTTTATGCTAACATTCCAACTGTCTACTTGGCCTCTATCCAACACATTATGCACATACATATCTCACTATGTAAATTTGATTATGTCATTCCTTAAATTAAAACCTTCATCTTTGCTCCTCTCTCATAATAAGTTCAAAATCACCCCTGCAGCCTATGAGGCAAGTTTTAGCCTCATACTGCACACATTCTATCTTCTAAAGTTTGACCATGTTGATCTTCAGCCTTTCATCTTGTTCAGGTTTGCTTTCACCTTGGAGTCTTTAAACATACTACCGTTGTTTCTACATCTTGTTCCTAAGCAACTCCTTCTACATGACCTCTCCTAGATCAAGTTATGAAGGCCACAGCTCTCTACAATTTTTATTTGGAGTGTGCGTCATAGCTACAGTTAAGGAACCAAGAGACTTTCTATGTTCCATCTCCTGCTTTACTTCAGAGCCTAAGGTCTATCTATTCTTTTCTTGTTATATATCATGGTGTAGTATGAGGTTTAGTACATACTAGGAAATTAAAAATGTATGAGTTGCATGACTACCAGCTACCTCAGTCTGGGCTTTTTGCCACACACACTACAGAATTATATCAGGGCCTGACATTGTTCTTCTGGTCAGAGTCTGGGAAAGCTAATAATCTGGAAAGAGTGGCAGGGATGTCATTCTAATACAGAAATTACTCCACAGTAAAATAAGTATCCAAAACTTAGTTGTTTATAGTGATATGCTTTTATTTCCTCAGGTGGTGACTTTGTAATTGGTCACCATGGCTAAGCTGAGCTTTTTTCCAGAACTCTTTCCACTTCATTTTCTACCCAGCAACCTGTGCAGAATGTGAAATGTGTTAATGGAGCATGAGCCTTGTCTGGTTATGTGAAGGTCCATGTGCTTGCCTAGTTGGACTCTCAGCTTGGCACAACCAAGAGTCAACTGAGACAGAAGTCTTAACTGAAAAATTTCCTAGACCTGGTTGGTCTGTAGACATATCTGGGGGTCAGGGTGAATCATGATGGTTAGTTCATGTACGAAGATCCAACCTATTGTTAGCAGCATCATTTCCTGGGCCATATAAGAGTAGAAAGAGCTAACTGAGAGCAAGCAAGCAAGGTTGTGTATATTTTGTCTTTGCTTTTAACTGTCAATGTGATGTGACAGCCTTACATAGCTGCTTCTGTTTCTGCCTTGACTTCCCCATCGTGATACACTGCAGCCTGGAATTGCAATCCATGCTAACTCTTTCCTCCCCTAGGTTGCTTTTTTTTTTTTTTTTTTTTTGGTCAGGGTATGTGTCACAACAACTATGACAATCCAGGCAAGTCAGACTCTGTTTTTATCTCATTCATGCAACCTGCATAGGATATTTGGATCTCCCTGTGGACTAAACTCAAGACTCCAGTCCCTACTGAGTCCTCTTCACTAGCTTCACAAAGCCTAGTCTAGAAGCAAGTATGGCTGCAAAGAAAACCATTAGATTCTCTTCAAAGCATCTTAGGTAATAAGGGTTTGGACTCTCAGGTGGGAACAGGTCAGCATGGCTGTAACTGACCAATCTGATTCTAGTTGTTCTTATGCTCTCAGCTCACCTTGCTCTGCTCTCTTCCACAGCTGTCTTTGGAACATGACTGACTCTCCTTTGAGCTCCCATTCTGTGCCATTGATTAGAACACCAAACCTGACTCTAACCAGCATGTATATTTGCATGAGGTTTAATCCCTGCTTTACAACTGTATACCCCACATCATTCCTAGTTGTTCTTCTTCTCTGCTTCAACTGGACTAAAATGCCCTGTCCTGTGTTGGCTGTACACTGGCTATAGTCCAATGTGCTTTGGACCATTATTGTATTTTACTTTTATGTTACTAGGTATTAAACTTAAGAATTTACACACAGAAGACAAGTACTCTATGTATAGCTAAAGCCCAAGCACTAGGCTGTCATTTCTTTAGTATCAAGGCTCAAGATTCAGCCTCATGATGGAATACCTTCTTGATTTAAAAAATAAAAAAGGCATTTAAAATTTTTATTTTATGCATATTAAGGGCACACAGTGACATTCTTAGACAAATGGATGGATCTAGAGGATATCATCTTGAATGAGGTAACCCAATCACAAAAGAACACACAAGATATGTACTCACTGATAAGTGGATATTAGCCCAGAAGCTCAGAATATCCAAGATACAATTCACAAAACACATGAAACTCAAGAAGAAGGAAGGCCAAAGTGTGGATACTTTCGGTCCTTCTTAGAAGGGGGAACAAAATACCCATGTAAGGAGTTGCAGAGACAGTGTGAAGCAGAGACAGGATGAATGACCATCTGGAGACTGCCCCACCTGTGGGTCCATCCCATATACAACCACAAAAACCAGACACTACTATGGATGCCAACAAGAGCTTGCTGACAGGAGCCTGATATAGCTGTCTCCTGAGAGGCTCTGCCGGTGCCTGACAAATACAGAAGTGAATGCTCACAGCCATCCATTTGATGGAGCACAGGGTCCCCAATGAAAGAGCTAGAGAAACTACCCAAGGAGCTGAAGGGGTTTGCAATCCCATAGGAGGAACAACAATATGAACTAACCAGTAACCCCTAGATCTCCCTGGCACTAAACCATCAACCAAAGAAAACACAGAGTGGAACTCATGGCTCCAGCTCTATATGTAGCAGAGGATGGCCTAGTTGGTCATCAATGGGAGGAGAAGCCCTTGGTCCTGTGAAGATTATATGCTCCAGTATAGGGGACTGCCAGGGCCAGGAAGTGGGAGTGTGTGGGTTGGTGAACAGGGGAGAGGGGGAAGGGGGAAGGGGTTTTCAGAGGGAAATTAGGAAAGAGGATAGAAATGTAAATAAAGAAACTATCTAATAAAAAACATCTAGGCATTTTAATTTTTTTGTTTTATGCATATTAAATGCATGCAATGACCAAGTATGACAAAAGAAAACATTGAATCTTCTGGAACTGGAGTTGCAGATGGTTATGAGCTACAGTGTGGATTCTGGGAATCTAGCAGGAGATCCCTGAAAGAGCAGCAAGAGCTCTTAACAGATGATCCATTTCTCTAGCTCAGACATTACAATTTAATGCAGATGTGTGTGTGTGTGTGTGCGTGTGTGTGTGAGAGAGAGAGAGAGAGAGAGAGAGATGACAGAAACACATAATAACTTATAACGCTCTTTTGTTCCACTGGCATTTGAAATTTCTACTCATTGTCATACATAAGTTGAAGCAGCCTGAATGGCCAAGCTCAATATCTCCACAGGATAAAAATTCCTTTTACTACCGAAAAGCATCACAGATCAGAGAAATGAACAAGACAAATAACAGGCAGCAGCAGGAGGAGGAAATTAATGAAATAACATCTAATTTCTTTTTTTGTTTGTTTGTTTTGTTTTGTTTTTTGAGACAGGGTTTCTCTGTATAGCCTTGGCTGTCCTGGAACTCACTTTGTCAGAGATACACCCACCTTTGACTTTCAAATATTGTATATTCACTTCTCCCCAGAAGATACTCAAGACTCTTGTCAGTCATGGGAGTAGAATTCAAGTCCAGGAACTCATAGTCACAATGTGAATTCTTTTGATTCAGAGGCCTTGGAACCATCTTGTCTTCTCTGCCCAAGAAGAAATAGGCAGAGTAACTTCCACCAAACCTCTAGATAAGTGAGTTATAGGGCGAGACCATGGGAACTGTGAGGTTGGAAGGACCAATGCGCAGATGCTGCAAGAGCCTGAAATTTGTGCTTGCACAATGTACTCAATACACCGCTGGTTCTCACCCTGCAATCAGTAACTCATGGAGCTGGGTTTGGCTTTAGGCTCTGAAAATTAAAAGTTTTCATTTTTCATTTCACTCATTACACACATCCAAAAGATAAGAGAATGAGCTTTCCATGGGGTCTGGAAAATTCCCCCAACAAACTTGCTACTTGCAGAAGTTGGAAAATGAAAAGGGGTTCTGAGTCCTTGGCTTCTCATACACCTTCTTGTATCTTATTACTGTTTTGGTTATTCATTACACCAAAATCACAGTTGGCATATTTCTTCTGTTTTACTCCATCAAGTTCCCTATACATGTGCCACTACCTATACATCATTTTAGACATGCTCTGTCCTTGTTTTTAATTGCTGGCACATTGAGCTTACTGGATCACTGTCCCTTGGACTTCCAAGTGTCACAGGACTTATTCATGGACACTTCCTGTCTTCACATTTTATTTTATTTTATTTTTATTTTATTTTACTATGAAGTGACACTAGGACCAAGACAACTTTTATGAAGGGAACATTTAATTGGGAGCTTGGTTATAGTTTCAGAGGCTTAATCCATTATCATCATGGCAGGAAGCATGGTAGTACACATGGTACTAGAGCAGTAGATGAGAGTTACAGCCTGGTCCTCAGGCTGAGAGAATTATACTGGCCCTGGCTTGGGCTTTGAAATCTTAAGGCCCACCTCTAGTGACACACTTCTTCCAACAAAACCACAACTCCCAATCATTTAAATCCTTTCAAATAATGCTACTTCTGGGTGACTAAGCATTCAAATATATGAGCCAGGGTAGGGGGGCATTTTTATTTAAACCACCACACTGTTTCTTTCAAAGTTTGCAGTTATATGAGAACAAGATTATAATAACCATCTAAACTGTGACTATATTGTAGGACCTGAATACCACCTAGGGTCATCTAGTCTTGTGGGGATGGGAACTATCTGCATAAGTATAGGGAAGATATGATTGCAGTACAGTTGTGAGTTACACAGTAAGTTAAAAAAAAAGATCAGAGAAATAGTGAGCCTGGGTAGATTGCTAGGTTTTAGGCATAAACTGTACTTAAACTTTAACCCCTGTATAAAAGCAATAGACTCTTTTGTCCAAATAGTGACAAAATATGGATTTCTAATGGAGTCTTCTGAGTTTGGCCATCTATTTCTATGTGGTTAAACTCATTTCAGTACCTTTAGGATTTGCTTTTGAATTAGATTTTGTCTGTATTTGATATTCTCAAACTTCCTTTGTCCCTAATGAGTCTCAAGGTTCATCTATTTCCTGTAACTTGAACTTTTCCAAATGTATATGTGTGTGTGTGTGTGTGTGTGTGTGTGTGTGTGTGTGTATACACACACACATATATACATCTCTCTATATATTTGAATAGTGTCTTGTTTTGAAAAGAGAAAGATGGATAGATAGATAGATAGATGATAGATAGATAGATAGATAGATAGATAGATAGATAAATGATAGATAAGAATAGATGAGGAATATCTAAACCAAGCTGATCAACTAGCTGTAAAACCCTAATGTAAATCCTTGAAAACAATTGGATCCAGGTGTCAGGATTTTTTTTTCTCCATAATCCCCAGCAGAAAGCACTAGAGTGTATGTAAAATATCTAAATATTTCTCAGAAAATGTGTGTTTGGTTTCATAGACACATAATTAGTGCAGGTAAGGCCACCCTCAGATAAATGGGCCAATTCAAAAGGTGAGAGGACCAATGAGAAGCATCTGGCACACAGATATTGCTTATAGTTTATGAAACATTAGAATCTTGTTCTCCCTAATTAAATTCTCATTATAGCTCCATGAAGTAGGTTTTCAATCCCCATTTCCAAGAAGAAAAGTCAACCAGAGAAGTATCCATTCCCAAAACTATTGGCAACATGTCAAGTCTAACACAATTTCTTATTTTATTCCAAATCCCTGCATCTTAACGGTGTATCAGTTGAGGTTACTACTGAATCAAACAATATCAAGAAGCAAGTGAGTAGGCTTGTTTCCTTTAACTTTACAGTTTTCTGTGATCTTTAAGATATGGCTAATCCTAAAACAACAACAGAAGGAAAAGAAAAAACAAGAGGCTTGCCCTTATTAAAGTTGTCTCTGTAGATTGTTTTTGCCAAGTCACAGGAGAGGAAGCTTCAACAGCTGACCACAGGGGATGTTGCCTCAGAATCCCTCAGGGTCTTACAAGGGGAAGCTGGCAGGCCAGGAGGACAGCAATGCTGATACTGACAGACCCAATACACTAGCCTCCCCCAACCCCTTCCCACAGAGAGGAACCTCATCTATCTCAAAGTCCATCAGTCACCCCCAGTGTAGATACTGTTATCTTATACTGGACAAGAGGAAAAAACAGTGATGCAAACTGCAAGTGGCCAGGTGTACATGACCCCATACATTCCTCCATGCTAACACTTGTATTCAATGCAAATGACCTGTTCACTGGTCCACTTGACTATACTCTTAAGAGCCTGAAGACCAGGAACTGGAGGATGGAAATATGGCTCACTGAGTTTCAGTCCAGGACCTACATCAAAAGCCTGTCTATTTGCATGGGTGCTTCAGTTGGAGGACAGGTACAAGTGAATCCCCAAAGCTCACTGGCTAGCCTGCCTAGCCAAAGCCGTGAGCCTCTAGGTCAGTGTAATACCCTGTCTCAAGGCAGGAAGGTCGTGAGTAGTGTTTCTGGCCTCTACACTAGGGTGCTTAGGTCTGTGTACTGGCAAACTTGTGTGAACTCACCTCGACACACACTTGAGCCTAGCACTGTTCTTGGAACATTTTAGATATTCAATGAATGCATGTGAGAAAGAAAATGGCAACATAGTCAATTTCTGTTGGAACTGGCTCAAACCTATAAGGCGCTATTAAGTACTAGTAATTACAGTTTATGGGACTTGAGAGATGGTTCAGCAGTTAAGAGCACTTGCTGCTCTTTCAGAGGACCTGGCCTTTAGTCCCAGAACCCACTCCACAACTCACAAACATCTGTAACAACAGTTCCAAGGTGTCCTTTGCTTTCTTCTGAGGGTAAACAAGCATACATATAGGCAAAACACTCATAACACAAAAAATAATTTAAAATAGTTTTAATCATAGTTGCAGTTTGCATAGTGTCATTATGTGAAATTTACTTATCCTTGAAATACTAGAAATCTGGTTCCTTCTCTCCATGCAGTCTTTCCTGGTCTACACAGGAAGAATGCATGGGTTCCTATAACACCTCTATTTTCATGCTGTTTTTTAAGATTGGTTTAGTTATGTATATGAGTGTTCTATTTACATGTATGCTTGCACGACAGAAGAAGGCATCATACCCCACTATTGTTGTGAATCACAACATGGTTGCTGGGAATCGAACTCAGGACCTCAGAAGAGTAGTCAATGGTCTTAACCCCAGAGCCATCTCTCCAGTCCCCCTAATATTTTGTACATAGTTTCACACTGTGTTTGTTTCTATCACATAAAGTCATTTTAGTAAAGGAACCTCCTTCAACTTTACTTTATGTCACTCACAGTTTAGCAGTAGGTAGGGGGAAGTTTCATAAAAACAGCAGCAACAACAACAACAACACCAAACCAGAGACACTGCAGACAGCTATGGGCTAAATGTATACTCCTTACATTCCCACATTACAGTCCTCAATGTGATGGCGTCTAGAGGTAGAACCATTGGTAATTTCTTGGGTCCTGAAATTGGGGCCTCCACAAATAAGATTGGTGCTTTTAGAAGAGGCAGCAGAGATGATGATTTCTTTTCAGCCTGTGGGGGAAACAAGGAGAAGATAGCCAACTGACCCCAGCAGAGAGTTCCGAGAACCAAATTGGTCAGCATCTTTATCTTGAACTTCTGAATCTCTAGCATAGACATAAGCTTTGGGTGTTTAATGCTCCTCCTTTATGGTATTTTTGCAACAGCAACCTAAATGAACTGAAACTTTTCAATAATTAATAAATGAACAACAAAGGAAGAAATGCAACTATCCGGGCTGCCTATTGCATTTGAAGACACCACCAGATTGAGCTTCTTTTTGTTTCAAGGACAGCAGCTATCACCAAACAGACCTTGCCTTATCACTTCCCTGCCTCAAATTATTTACTTATTTATTTTTGAAGTATTGAGGTATGGAACTCCAACTAGGCAAAGGCTCTTCAATTTCAACTATTTAGATACTTCTGCAGCCTGATAATTTTGAATTCTTTTTGGTTATTAAAAATTAATTTGATCAAATGGCTAAAACCAATCATTTATGCCTCTGATGGCTGAGGAACTCTTATACCTACGTCTGATCCAAACAATAGTCTGGTAGATTTTTTTTTTTTAATCCCATGTTAAAAATTCAGTAACTTTGAATCAAGGACTACATTTGTTGAAAGGTCTGTGTTCTGGCTGTTAATTTGTATGGCTGCTGTATTCTGGTACTCAGGTCTCCTCCTTGAAATTGTAACAATACTCAACAATGTATCTCCAAGTTGCAGAGACTGGCCAGAGAAGCAGACAGTTCAGGACTTTGAAAACAGCCCAGACCGTTCTCTTACTGGACTTGTCCTTCCTTGGGCTTGCTTTTCTAATTTTGCTGACCAGAAGCATGTGTTCAGCTGTGGAGAGTGGTGGTAAACTGTAATTTGGAGAAACACCCAGGCTGCACCATTTGAGCTGAATATTAGTTATTTTTGTTACCAGATTTCATTTTGCTTTCAGAGGAAACATCTTAATTTTGCTTTAATGACCCCACTGACTTCCACCCTCAATTCATAGGGTTTTGTAGTTTCTACTTTATCTGCATGATACAGATTTTAGTCTCTTTCAGAGCAGGCTCATGGCTACCACTCCTCATTCAGAGTTGAACTTAATTTAGGTCAGTGAAATAAAGACTCAAAAGACTTTTTTTGCGCCAGAATATTTTAATGATAAGGTTGAAGCTGTTAGGGACCAAAATATAGATGCTAAGACTCAAGTCAGCCTCAAGAAGCTGAATGAAAGATGTTGTGATTTGATCCTTAAATAATACTGACACAAAGGGAAGAAATATTCTTATCTCACATAAATTATTGAGTTTCATACTTTCTCTTTATGCTTAAGACTCTTTCCATGAAACCCTCCCACATGTGTGTGTGTGTGTGTGTTTGTGTGTGTGTGTGTGTGTGTGTGTGTGTGTGTGTGAGAGAGAGAGAGAGAGAGGGGGGGGAGAGAGAGATATCTTTGGAGGCCACAAAACACATGAAACTCAAGAAGAATGAAGACCAAAGTGTGGACACTTTGCGCATTCTTAGAATTGGGAACAAAACACCCATGGAAGGAGTTACAGAGACAAAGTTTGAAGCTGAGACGAAAGGATAGACCATCTAGAGACTGCCATATCCAGGGATCCATCCCATAATCAGCTTCCAAACACTAACACCATTGCATACTCTAGCAAGATTTTGCTGAAAGGACCCTAATATAACTGTCTCTTGTGAGACTATGCCGGTGCCTAGCAAACACAGAAGTGGATGGTCACAGTCAGCTATTGGATGGATCGCAGGGCCCCCAATGGAGGAGCTAGAGAAAGTACCCAAGGAGCTAATGGGATCTGCAACCCTATAGGTGGAACAACAATATGAACTAACCAGTACCCCCCAGAGCTCATGTCTCTAGCTGCATATGGCTTAGTCGGCCATCATTGGGAAGAGAGGCCCCTTGGTCTTGCAAACTTTATATGCCCCAGTACAGGGGAATGCCAGGGCCAAAAAGTGTGAGTAGGTGGTTAGGGGAGTTGGGGAGGGAGGGTATGGGGACTTTTGGGGTAGCATTGGAAATGTAAATGAAGAAAATACCTAATTAAAATAAATTAAAATAAAAACTTTAAAAAAAGGATTACAGCTAAAATGTAATTGAAAATTTGGAAGTGAAATGCTATAAACACTAGTGTGTGAAAAATCATCCAATAAATAAATCTGAAGAGAAATTATCTCTCTCCTAGGCAGAATGAAAACGTAAACAATACATAGAGGGAAAAAATTAAGGAAGATGTTGGATGTTCTGCTTTATCAGTTTCCATCTTATTTCATTGGTGTAGAATTTCTCACTAATATAGAGCGAGCTGACAGTTAGATTTCTATCTACCCTCCAGTCTCTGCCACACAGCACTGAAGTTATATAGGCCCACACAGGGCTAAGGGTATTTTGTTGTTGTCGTTGTTGTGTTGTACAAAGGTGATTGAGATTTGCACTCGGTCCTAATGTTTGCTCAGCACTTCCTCATGATCCAGCTCTCTCTAGTGCCTCCAATAATCACAAGCAAGCCAAAAAAAAAAAAAAATCACACCCTTCAGGTCTAATACTTTTTGTGTACATCAGGCCCATTTAGTGTAGCTTATTAAGGTGTTTCTTCCAAACCCAAAAGAAAAATTAGTACCTAAGAATTTGCATTTCAGCAAACAACCCAGGAAAGCCTAATACAGATGAGTGGGGCAGTAAAACTTGAGAGATGCTGATCTAGTGAGTAAAAGTGATACCAACAATTAAGAAAACTCTGAGGAGACACCATAGGAGCCAAAAGAGAAGACCTCATCTTCTTCCTTGGCATAGCAAAGGGATTTTGAAGCATCAGGAGAGATTCCCATGTCAAATGCTATCGCGAATGCGGAACCTGTACATTCGTATAGCACCTTCCCCTGTTGTATATGACATGATCCTGTATCTTTATTTGAAACTGTCCAGGGGGTCCATCTGTTGTTCATTAATAAATAGCACTTCTTTCCACGCTAAAAACTATCCAGGATTAAATGTTATGGCCATTCCCTGCTTTAGAGTAATTTGAATACAAAAACACTTTGTCTCTCTTGTGGCATACATGCACATGCGCATTTATGTGCTCATGCACACATATACATATATGTATTTTTAGTAGCAGGAAGTTATTGCTGCCAACTGAGAAAGTCTTTAGAATTGCAGAAACACAGGTTGTTTCTTAATGTCACAAGAACATTCAGTAAATACATACTTACAACAACACACACAAATATGTGATTCTACATATGTACATATATACATATAAAATTATATCATCTGACATGCCACTTTTATACTGTTATTGTTAATAAGGAATCCATTATTACTAGCTATGTCAACAGAAATCTATAGTAACATGTGAAAAGATAAAGTCTGTCAGTTTGCTGCTACCTTGGAGGTCTGCTGTAATTGATAGATTCTGATCAACTTGATAACTATTGAGCTCAAGTATGTTCCATTAATGCCATTTTCAAATGTCTTAGAATAGGGAGATTTGCTAGTACTGACTATTGCAGCCATTTTTCTCCATTAAATTAGTCTATTAACACAGATTCTTGAATTGCTTTGATTATTTTGACTTTGCTGAAGCTAATTACAGTTAAGTAAACAGGAAACAGGAAAAATACCTGTCTTGTGTTTCTGAGGATGTCTTGTATTTCCTTGCTGCAAGTTACATGCACAGTTATTAAATATCCCAGCAAGTAGTATGGTTCCACACTCACATTTCTAGTGTCGGAGGAATTTAGATCAATGATTTCTGCCTAACAAGTGTTGTTTCAAGATAATTTCCCTACTGCTTGTTTGGATCTGTCCAAACACAGCTGTAAGGTCTTTCTGTCTATATTTGGAGTCAGAGTGACTGATGGCTTATATCCACCATCTGGAAGAGAAAAGTACTGAGTGGGAGAGAAGAGATAGGGATACATGGCTGGGGAGACACCCTTAGAGTCTTCTCTACCCTTTATCAAGGTTCTGATCTTAAACTCAGACTGTATATGCCACTGAAGGAATGAAGAATGTTTGTATGTATGTAGTGTGTGAGTGGGTGTAATGTTTGCAAATGTGTGGGTGCATGTGTACGTGTGTGCTTGTAGAGGCTCAAGGTTGATTCTAAGAGTCTTTCTTAGTAAGTTTCCACCTTATTCAGTGAGGCATGTTCTCTTAAGTAGACTTAGCTTTCTAGAATATAGCTAATCTAGCTTGCTCCAGAGATACACCCTCTCTGCATTATGAGTGCCACCATATCTGCATGCCCACTCAGAATTTCATGGGTTCAAGTTATCCAAACCCTAGTCCTTATACTTACATAGAAAGTGCTTTAACCACTGAGCTGTGTTTCTAGAGCTACATGAAATTTTTGTTAGTTTTATCACATCAAATGCTCCCATTTTAGAGTAGATTATGCATTACCCTCTCTTAAAATAAAGTAATTCGTAAAACACTTCCAAAATATCAATAGGACTGTGGTGGTTTGAGTGAAAATGGTTATCATAGGCTAAAGAGGAGGGGGTGTCACTATTGGAAGGTTGTGACCCTATTGGAGTAGGTGTGACCTTGTTGGAGGAAGTATGTCACTGGGTGTAGGCCTTAGGATTTCAGAAGCCCAAGCTCAGTCCAGTGGCATACCTTTTCTTCCTGCTGCCCGAAGATTCAGATGTAGAACTCTCAGTTACCTCTCCAGTACCATGTCTGCCTGTATGCTGTCATGTTTCCCTCATGATGATAGTGGACCAAACCTCTGAACTGTATGGCAACTTCAATTAAATGTTTTACTCATGAGACTGTGGGACAATGGACCATGCAAGGAAACTTGATATAGTTGAGTGGGTCCAGAGTCCTTGGCACCCAGGTACCCATCTGAGATGGCAGGCGGCTTCCTGCTCCTTACTAGATTCCTGGCCTGGAACACGTGCCACACTTCCCTCAAAGGAAACATGACCTGTGGTCACCTAGCCCAGATCAGAGTTCTCCATGCTAACCTAGAGGCCCTGAGGGTTTAGGAAATAAGCTTCCCTTCCTGGAAATTCTTTCCTGCAAAAGTTATTTAATATCTGGTCCACCCTGAGAAGGTGGTTTGCACCCATTTCCCATGATGAGCAGTCAATAAACAGTTTAGAACTAAGGACTGTCTCTTTCATCAAGAACCACCATGGGGAGCATGGAGAAAGACTTCAATACCAAGCTGTAGCCTAAGTTTCCTGCAGAAAGCTTCCCTCCATTCCCAGACAACTGCAACCAAGCTAAGGACTTTTGCTGATGAGCTGAGGCAGAGTTCTCATCTTCTCTGACCCTGGGCTTTTTGCCATCCTCAGCCCCTGTGGCTTTCAGCTCCACTTCCAACTCTTCACGGCCCAGGGGTGCCTAGATACCCAAGGGTTTGGGAGCCCCTGACCTGACTTCATAGTTCTTGACTCCTTGGTGAGGTAACTCAGTGGTGACTGGGTATCCAGAAGCTTGGGAACCTCAGCTTCAGCATCCCACATCTTAGACTGTGTTTACCCAGCCCCTGGGAAGACTTGGGGCTTCCCTAAAGCCCAGCACCCAATGGCAGCAGTGCAGGGTAAACACTGTCAATTTTTGCTTCTCCAGCGGGTCCTCTGCACCCCAGCAGCAGGGTGGAATGCAGGCCCTCAGAGACTCAGTTTTCATCACAAACAATTTTAAACTTTTTCATTCTTATGAGTATCTAGATGGACATTCAAAGTTCATACATGGGTTGGTGTAATTCTACAAGATAAAGAGCTGCTTATGTACTCCAAGCTGTTTAGCAGACCCGGTAACTCCTCATTAAATAGAAATTTCCCATTGCAATTTAGTGACAACCAAATGTGGCACTCCCATTTTTAACATGTGTTCCAAGGGAGGGTATTAACTCCACAGGACCACAAGTCACTCAAGCCACTCAAGCCACTAATGCACCTAAGACCTCATTCCCATTTATAAAACATTCATTTTTGATTTGACTATTTTACACACTTGTAACATAAATTTTAGTCATTTTCACACCTGCTTCCCCTTCTCACCCCCTCCTTCACTGGAACTCCTCTTCTAAACAAGTCTCAGCTTTACTTTCATGTCTCCATTTTGAGTGTTGCTCAATGAGTTTGCTAAGGGTTGCTTGCCTGAGTGTACATGGTGGTCCCTCTCACTTTTATTCTATGGTGTGCCTTTGAGGGACTCTGTTTATTTCTACTTGAAACAGAGAATGATCATGCTGGTTGACACTCAACATAGTAAAGAGTATATACATACATTCAGAAAAAGTATATATGTATATATACATATATATATTCAAGCACACATTTTTAAATGAATGCACACATATATATGTAATACACACACACATCTCTTTCTTTATCTATCTATCTATCTATCTATCTATCTTTCGTCAGAAACCTGACTTAGTGGTACTGTCACTGATGTGATTTGTAAACTTTGTTCCATATTCTGCACATTGCTAGCATCTTTAAATACAAATTTTAAAACAATATAGTTTAAATAGCATTTAAAGTGAGACCTATAGCCTCAAGGGGGACTAAATTCATTAGATTCTAATATTTTCATCCCATCTAATGAAGGGTTGACACTTCTTCATTAAATTTAGATTAGACTCTGAAACAAATGATCCTGATTTATAAATATATGTTTTTTATTTGACAACATTATACATTTTATTGTTTAAATCAAGTGTTGTTTTAAATTGCATGTTTGTTTTAGGTGATCCATAATTCCTACAGTCATCCTAGTGTATCAAGGACTTCTACTGCTAAAACAGTAATTATTGCAAACATTGTAAATCACAGTACTGGGGGACAAAAATATTTTAGAACTGTCTTCTTGCATTGGCATTTTCTTGTGTGTGTGATCTTACTTGTATTCTAATTTTACAGCAAATTAAATAACCGTACATAATATTTTAAAAGTGGAAAGTATAATTCTGCCTGTGACAGAAAAAAGATTCTAGAAATAATAGAAATATTAATTGTATTGGACCAATGAGAACCACAGAGGATTAAAAAGAAGAACATAAAGACAAATATCATCTCAGAACTGTCTTATTCGCATTGTTTGTAGCATCACTAAGCTCAGTATAACTCTGCAACTATTAGATATATATTTCTTGAATGAATGTCTTTTGAATAAAAGGATGATTATGAAGATTTTCTCAATTTACCAAATCTCTTGAAAGTCAGAGAAAACATTTCTATTTTCACTGTACACGATGAAGCAAGATAAATATAAGTGTCATTTGTATGCAGTGATGCACTTTTAAAACGTGGGAGGCAGAGTGATGGAGTGGGGAAAAAAATAGATGTTTTCTCTCAGTAGCACTTTGAATGATAACTTGTAGATCTTCTCAAAGTTGGGATAGGGATTCTCCTGCTTAATATAGACTTTGGTACATGGTAGGTGTTCAACAGAGGTAGTCCTATACTATTAATTGTGAAGACTTGTTCTATTAGTACCCTAAACTTCTTAGGAATTTTTAAAGATTCTTAAGAATCTTTTATTTGTTTTATAAAGATTTCTGAATTTGGAAAGTAGTATAAGTGTGCAGTTTTGATTGTCATGTGATATATTTATAGCAGAGTGTCGTGACAAAGTATCCATTCAAAAGAGACAATTCTGATTTTGTAATACAGATCATTGTGTCTGTCCTTAACGTGGGATAGAACAGACACGGTGAAAAGTGTGTGGTGCATTGACAAGTTTGCCCAATGTGTCAAGTAGTGGGATTTGTTAGAAACCAGCAACAATCACAAAAGGCCACCATCCTCTTGACCCCACCAAGGGGAATCTAGAGCCCAGGTCTTTTCTATGTGTAAGTAGCCCAGCCTGGCCGAAGCCCCACCCCCAGAATAGTCCTCCAATCGGCTGCGCCGCGCCAGCCCGGCCCTCGCGTACCACGTGACTCAACCCAGCCCGCTTCCGGCGCGTCGCGGGCGGCTGACGTCCCCGGCCGGCGTCGCGTCAGGGCTGGCCGGCGGCGGTGGTGGCTGCGGAGGCGGCAGCGGCGGCAGCGACGGCGGCTGCGATGGTAGCGGAGCCGGAGTGGGCTTGAGGGCTTCCTCCCGCGTTTCCTCGGGCCGACGCGGCGCCGCGGGCCCGGCTCACTCGGCTCCCGCTCCCTCCCTTGCTGCTGCCCGGGCAGACTCGAACGAGGCCCGCGCTGGCCTCCCTGACGCGCCCCGGCTCGGCCCCGGACGGCCCGGCTGCTGTGCGGAGACGAGGCCGAGTCGGTAAGAGGCGGCGGAGGGGCCTGGAAGCTGCCGGGTCCCCGGGCTGCGCTCGCGCCCGCGTTGCTCTCGGCCGGCGTCCCGCTCCCTGCCATCCGCTGACCCTATTGTCTGCGCGCCGCCGCGCTACCCCCGCCTTCCTTCCCTTGCCGGGCCGGCGGCTGTCAACCTGCAGCTCCCGGGCTCCGGGCCAGCCGCGCCGCGGCCTTTCCTGGCTCCCCTTGACACCCCTGCGAGCCCGCCTCGTCCCCTCTGCTTAGCTTCGCGGTCTTTCCCTCACCGCTCTCTAGCTCTGTGTGTCTGTCTCTTTCCTCTCACTGTCATCTCTGCAAACTTCCACCATCCTTACAACGAACTCTTTTTTACCGCTTTCTGGTCTTTTTTCATTTCTCTTTTTGTT
Organism: Mus musculus; assembly: GCF_000001635.26. Taxonomy (NCBI): domain Eukaryota; kingdom Metazoa; phylum Chordata; class Mammalia; order Rodentia; family Muridae; genus Mus; species Mus musculus. Next base: position 66,578,245 of record NC_000081.6, read on the forward strand.
TCCTTCTCCCCTTTCTCGCTCCCTGTTCCACAGTTTCACTTTAAGGGTCTGTCCAATAGATTGTCTTTCGTAAAAGTTCCTAATTCTGCCGCCTCCCTCATTCTCCTGTCTCCTCACAAGAGAATGGAAATCGTCCCTGCCTTTTGAGGTCCTCATTCCTGAGAGTCACGGGGGATTAGATTTACAGGCTGGAAGTTTGATCTTAGGAAATGTTAGCATAACTGGCAAACTGCCTCTTCGGATTCTATTTCTGTACATTGAAGTAACAGCCTTGTATGTTGCACACTTACAAGATTTCTATTTAAAATATTTATGTTTGTTCCCATTACACCTAGTGTGTCCTGGCTATGAATCTTAACCTCACTGATGCCATGTCAGGATATTCTATATCCCCTTAGGCACGACCTTGTAAACTTGATCCCCCATATTTTTGTAACAAGCGTTGATGCTATTTCTTTTCTTCCCTTTTCAGATTAAAAAAAAAAAAAAAAAACAGGAAGGGACATTTGGAATTCTGTTTGCTCTTAAGTTTTACCTGTTTTAAACAGTGGCTAAAACATTATAAGATTTTTCGTTTGTGTGGGGATTTTTCATTTGTGTGGTGTTTATTTTTTTTTTTTTTAAGCTAGAAAGATCCTAGTGAGTAGTAATGTAAGAACATGTTCTAAGCATCTCCCTCCAACAAGAGCAGCGTTAGATTCCTGGTCCCCAACCCGTTGTATTTTGATAAGACCGTGCTTGCCAGTTATTATTTTCATTCCACTATTGATACCTTGAGAATATATGCATTCTCTTCAAATACTCGGTAGTCAAAAAGGCTGCACGTGTGCTAGGCAAGCCAGTGTGGCCAAAAGATCATTAAATACTTAATGTAAATGGGCTATAGTGAAGTATAGTGAAGTAACGACTCCTGCAGGTTTTTTTTTTTTTTTTTTTTTTAATTGTCATTATGGGCACAATGTTGAGTTAATAATAGAAACCTTACCCAGAGTCTGGCATAATTTGATTATGAAATGTGAAATTTAAGAAAAATCACTTGAAGCCGGGCGTGGTGGGGCATGCCTTTAATCCTAGCACTCGGAATCTCAGCACTCGGAATCCCAGCACTCAGGAGGCAGAGGCAGGCGGATTTCTGAGTTTGAGGCCAGCCTGGTCTACAAAGTGAGTTCCAGGACAGCCAGGGCTACACAGAGAAACCCTGCCTCGAAAAAAAAAAGAAAGAAAGAAATAAAGAAAGAAAAAGAAAACTCATTTGCAAGTCTTTATGTTAAAATGATGCTATGGTGTGCTGTTGAGATAGTATGCACTAACTACCCTGATTTTCCAGAAAGGTTGGTGAGACTCCTCCCTGACACAGTGCTTGTCTGCTGCTTTCTCCACGGGTTGTATGTTCTGACATACTAAATGATTTCTGGAAATTAAGTGGAAGACAATTAAGCTGCTCCCTTCAACAGTTTCAGTAAACACAAGTGTCTTCATTTTAAAACTCACAGTGTTTTCAGCCTTCCCTGGGTGGCTCTTTCCTGAGCATTTTTTTTTTTTTTTTGTCAGCTAAGGTTTGAGGCATTTTAGCTATTAGTCTTACTAGCTGTCGCTTCTCTTTAGCTGTTTTTCCTTTCTGTATTTATCTTTTATAAATGCCCTACCAAAATTTCCTTCATGTTGCATCCTACCTATAAGCTTTAGTGATTGTTCAATTAAAAGTCTGGCAAATATTGTAACGTCCCATGTATTATTTTGAAAATTAGTTAAATTCTGTCCCTTTAAACCGTATTCCATGTGCATCTCATGCGTTAGGATCTAACTTTCTTTTTTCCTCTTGAGGTAGTGGAAAGAAAATACTGAAGAATAGGATCTCAAGATGAGTAAAAAGCCCCCAAATCGTCCTGGAATCACTTTTGAGATTGGTGCTCGTTTGGAGGCACTGGACTACTTACAGAAATGGTATGGAAAATAACAGAATATTGACCCAAAATTTGTAGCTTTAATAAGTCACTTGCTATTCTAACCACATGTCAGTCGCATTAGTGTATTCATCCCTGAATACACATACACATTGGGTTTAGGGTTAGCATTTAAATACTTCATTGTACAGTGCTTTAGCTGTTTGAGATTTGAAAGTGTTTGTCTAGAGTAAAGGGCAGATAGAGAGGATGTTACCACTGAATAACTAACAGAGTTTCATTGGCAGAGGTCAAGGAAGGCTAATTCACACATTTAGCTTCCCAAAAAATTGTATAAAAACCATGATGTGTTTGTTTTCTTGATGTTTACCAGATAAATATTAATGATGAGGACTTGTACTTTCACAGGGTACATGTCTATCCTTTGCTATCCTACTGAAAACCAAAATCACGACCTAACCTCCTCCTTCCTTAAAGAGCAGAACCTCAAGTCATGTTGTAGCTGACTGTTGTCCCAGAAAGGCAGTCCTCTCAGAATGGCACTTTCTCCTCTTGTTCTGGTCATCTGTGGCAGGTGGTCAGTATAAACACCCAATGCATATATATCACTGACATAGTGGTGTAGGAAAGGGTGACATGCTAGTGTTCTGTCCACGTGGCTAGAGGGGGGAAACAGCATTCAGGGGTCACTGGCTCACAGAGCTCTAAGGATAAGGGAATGAGTTGCTCGTTTTGATTAATGGCTCATCACTCTGCCTTCTAGGCTCTTGTTGTCTTCTTGTTGCCATTCTTGGGCCACTGAGAGGAGCATTTGATAGGTTCTGCCTGGGACCAGTGTTGCCTTTGCTCCTTTCTGACACTCGTTTGTTTTGGAGAAGGGCCTAGCATAGCTACTCCAGGACTTTATTCACCACACACTGACTTTTTCTCTCACCATAGCTTTATTAAAGCCATAATGAGAGCCAGTAGATTTGCTTCTAATCTATTTGCATTCAGTCTACTTACTGAATAGGCAATGGCAGGCAGAAACCTTGTTTATGCATATTATTGACTTGGCTTTTATTAACATCTAGCCTTAGACCTTAGTAAGTCTATATCACTAGCTTAATGGCCTCACTTTTGGGTTCTTCTGTACTCACAGAGGTTGAGTACCACAGTTATTTTGCCTCTTTTCCCTAGCTACTCAGTGGGTAGTTCTTTTAAGGAGCCCGTTTCTTACCAGGTGGATAGTGTTTTCTTACCAGGTGGACAGTATATACACACACACACACACACACACACACACACACACACATATATATATATATATATATATAGAGAGAGAGAGAGAGAGAGAGTGTTTTTTTTTTACCAGGTGGACAATATATATATATATATGTATATATATATATATATATATATATATATATATATATAGTGTTTTCTTGAACTTGGGATGCACCTGAAAGATAGGCTTCATCATAGCAAGAGAGATTTAAAAAACAGTGTCTAGATTTTACCAAATGTCAGCAAGGATGTTTTGGTGACAGTGATATACTCCCAACTGCAAAATAATGGATTTACACTGTGCAGCAAGAGATGCCACTTTGTTCAGGACTTAGCTTTCTTGGTTGTGGTTAGCCAAGATTGTTTTACTGTGAAAATATACAATTAAATTTTTGTGAGATATGACTATAAAGAACCTTTTTTTGTGTGAATCTTTACTGTTTTCTTAAAGTTACTGCTTTTGTGAATACCAAGTTATTTCATATTCATATATTCTCATAGGCTTCTCAGCCAACAAAGTGCCAATGAGCTAGTGTTAAGCTTTAAAGAAGCACATAGTTTATTAGTTCATGCTATAGTTTTTGGGGACACTAATGTAGCTTTAAGTTTTTTCAAAACCTATTTTTAAATGCTTTAACCTCCCTTAGAGCCTGTCACCCACTAGGTTAAAAAAAAAAGATAAAGGGAAAGTGTACCAGTGTAGAAAGATTCTTTGGAATAGCTCCTGTTCTAACTGACTTTCCAAAGAACCCTTAAGTTTGCACTTCATACTAATGCAATTTTGACCTCGATGTATAAGGGGTTTACTTTTGGTGGTGAACTGTCCTCTAATTCCGTGGCTGTTATATTTTGATTCAGTAACTAAATTCAAAAAATATTTTTATAGAAATACTTGTTCAGACCTTATTTGAGAATATTTTAGTGTCTTATACAGAGTATAATTGCTGAAAGCAAGTCAGAGTTGTAGCTTTTCAACAAGAGAGTCACGCTAACTAGGTTTTAAGGTCTACATGTATTTCTAATAAGTCCAGTGATGATGGCCCTATTGAGATATATTGGCCAGTAGACCATGTTTACTTATTTGTTCTCAAGACATGTACACTGAACCATATCCTGTGGAATTATGGTGTCACATATGGGTAGGTACCGTTCCTTTTAAAAAGAAGTATTAGAGAGGTTCAGAGATGGATCAGTTTAACCACTTAAGCGGGCTTAAGTTAACCAGTTAACCTTAAGTTCAAGCAGTTAAGGGAGCTTGCTGCTTTCCCATAGGGTCTAAGTTTACTTTCCAGTACCCATGTAGAAAGGCTCACAACTGCCTCTAATTCCAGCTCCAGGGTATATGATGCTTTCTTCTGGCTTTTGAGAGTACTCTTACTCACATGCACATACATATATACATATACAATTTTAAAAATATTTTTAAGATATGTTTATTTTTCTTGTTTTATGTGTAAGTCTCTTACCTGCTTGGTACCTTGAGGGACTCATAAGAGGGCCTTAGAGATGGCTGTGAACCACTCATGTTGTAGGTGCTGGGAAATGACCAGGTCCTTAGAGCAGCCAGTGCTCTTAATCAGTGAGCCATTTCTCTAGCCCATTCCCCCACTTCATATACATGAATTAAAGAGGGGAGTTGAGGGGGGCGGGCAAACAAGCCAAGCATAGTAGCACACTCCCAGCAACTTAGAGGGCTGAAGTAGGCATACAGCAAGTTCAAGGTCAGCATGGCAACTTAGTGTGACTTCTTCAGAATAATGTATCCAGGTTTGGGGAATTTAGCTTTGTGGTGGAACACTTGTCTAGCATGTATAAAGCCTTGAGTTCAGTCTCCTATACCAGCCACTCAAGCAGAAAACAGCATCAAAAGCACAAAGTAGATAACAGTGGAACACTCAAAATGCCAGTTAATTTCATCTGTATATACAAGATTTTTTTTTATGTATAAGAAAGGAAAATATATTACTGTTTTAGTAATAAAAAGACATGCTAAATTTAGTGGGATGAAATAAACTAAGGGTAAGTTCCTCCTTTTAGGTTTAGGAAGATAAAGTTTACTAGGAGACTTAGATCTGTTTCTTAGGAAGAGTACCATCAGTACAGAGCAGCCAGTACTGCATATTAGATAGCTTCTCTTTGGGAATTCATATATGCAACATAGAGACTGTTGCTTCCTGTTTTCAAAGTAAGCATGCAGCTACCTATAAAAGTCACTGATGGCTTGATTGATCTGTCTGCACTACTGAATGCAGGCCCTGAGAAGTCATTCTGCTGTCTGACATTTTTACTTTGTATCTGCTTTTGTTACCTAGATAGATCTCTTCTATAGAGACTAAACCTTTGCTGAAAATGGATATTTAATTTTTAAATATTTTGTCATCTTATTTAAAACATTCTTTTACTTTATTTTCTAAACAATCTGCATAACTGTTGTGCTAGATTAGCTAATGTAATCAGCTGTTTTTAAATTACACTTTTCTATTATATTTTCCACTGTTAGCTATGTCTACTCATACCTTGACATTGAGTTTTATCTCTGGAAGACAACATCATAAGAGTGCATAGGAATACCAAAATATTTTCGTATAGGAATATATTTGGAGAAAAAAATGTTCATAATAAAGTTATATTGGAGACACTTAAGTGGATGGTTTGCAATTTATGCATGTATTTATTGATCTGATAAGTATGGGCAAATTCTCATTTGTTTTGAAGTAACATTGGCTATTATATATACAATATTTTAGGATCAAATAAACACATCTGGACTTATTTTGAATTCTACAGTTTCAAATTTAAAACATTGACATAAATACAAGAGGGCATCTGAAAAGTGAACCTCTGTGAGTCAGAGGACTTCAGTGTCCAGGTTTAATAGACGTTAGTGTTGGCATGAGAGTAAGCCAGACTCACAGGCTAGATACGTCATTGCAGCCAGCTGTGAGAGTATAGTCTCTGAGATACTCCTTACATCTTCCTACTCCTGTAGACTTTTCTAGATTGCAGAGCACCAGTACACAAATGGACATTTAACCATGTATAGTGTAGCTGATAAGTGATAAAACTTGTTTTAACAATTTAACTGCTGCCTTTTGATTAAGTTGTTATTCTGCAGTCAGTAGTTTATTTATGAGAACACACCAGATGGAGTGATATGCTGTTAGTCTTACAATATTTGAAATACACCCAAAGTATTCAGAAGAGTTCTGCTCTTCTGACTTCTTTTGGAATATTCCTATTAATTCTGTTCTAGATCTAAAGAAAAGGAAAGTGAGAGATTAAAAAGTGTGGCAGTGTCTCTAATTATGAGAGTTTGCTAGAATAGTTTAAATTTGAGTTGGCAAATGCTATTCCCACACATTTGGAGGGTTTGAACTCTATGGAACATTTGCAAATGTGTTTTAGTTGTTCACCAACAGAATTTTAAAAGTGTGAAAAAATTCAAGAAGTTGAGATTATAGTAGTGACAGATACCTTCTAATTGAAAATGCATGCATTTTTTTAAAATAAAAGAATGCCCCTGAAAATTAGTCATTGTAATGAGGTTCAAGTTTATAGGAGCATTCAGTGAATACTTTCAAGATCCAGCTTCTTTAGCGGATACGAACAAAGCTTTTTTCCTTTTCCATTTGGATTTTCCAAAGATTTTCTTTTTAATACTTGAAATATAATTACTTTGAATCATTCACTGCCGTTGACAGCCTTATTTCTGCTGTAGACTCAGAAAAAAAAAGTATTGCATGTGTAATACAAACATAATTGAATTATATATTAGGTTCTTAAGTCTACAAAAAATATCTGGGAAGTACAGCTTAAGCCCTAGATTGAAATGATAAGAACTTTCTTTTAAATTCTGATGTTTAATCTACTTTAATCAAGTGGGCATATAAACACTTTAAACTTTCCACAAACCAGAGCTCTGCCTACTGTGTTTAAGATGCTAATGATGAAGTTTATACCTTTTCTTTAAAAAAGTATGAAAAAGAGGGCTCAGTCGTTCAGAGTACACCTGGTTCTTCTGTTCTTGTTCTTAACCACATGTGCTCAGTGTATTGATGAATTTTTTAATTCATTTTTTTCTGATACACAAAGCTTTTTTTAACCTGTTTTCTTTGAAAAGAGAAGTTATTGGGAAAAGTAAGTTTAATTAGAATCAAGAAAATAGGTGTTGTAAATGCTTTTTTGTTATGAGCTTTGTGTCTGCTTTGATGTTCTTCTAGTGGGAGTCTTCCATGGGAGTTTTTTTTTTTTTCAATTAAAAGCCCAATTTCTTTTTTATCTATTTTTACCTTTTCTGAGTTGACAAATAATTTTACCTTGCTTATAGATGTATCTGCCACATACTATGACAAATAAAATAGGTATGAAGAATTTATAGGTAGTTTTTCAAAATTGCTAGACACTCAGAAGAAAAAAAAAGTTCAGAAATACAATATAATTTAGAACCAAAATGTAAAGGAATGAAACATTTCAGTGATAGTTTTCATTCCAGGTGTAGTTTGATCACCAGTACATTCCATTACCTCACATAGATCGCCAAGATTTTAGCCTGTTCGCTAAATGTGCCTCGGCCAGGACTGTTCCTAACTTACCTAGTGGTGTATGTATGTGGTATTTAAGAGCTTTCAGGTGCCTTTGTTCTTAGAACTGTAATTTTAGGCAAGGAAAGTTAATTTCAGGTCTTCTACTCCAATGACCTTCCTCCTGATTTTGGCCTAGAAGCCAATCTTCAAATGGGCAATTTAGTTTCATGGCTTCCATCATAAATTTATACAAGTACGAAGGGGAATATCCTCAGGCTTCCTGTGCTTTATTTTGTGTGTGTGTCTGTGTCTCTGTGTGCTATATATTTGATATGTGGTTTAATGGTGGTCATTATCCTACATATTCTTCTCAGCATTCTTACTAATTTGGTCATTGTTGACATACCATTTTCTGCATAGTGGCTATTTACTTTGTGTGAGATAACAGCAATTTCAGACACGTTTGAATAAGAAGCAGACTATTTGCAAGAACAAATAAACAGATAAATTATTTTAATTTCTATATTGTCTTCACTGGTAAGAACCTGCTGGGTTTGAGCCACCATAGTGATGAGTTAACTATCTAGTGCATAATGCAGAATATATAATGATTGGATAAATCATTTTATAAACTAAAACACCCAAGTTCAAGGACCCATCATTTATAACATCTTTAACTTGAGCAAGTTATTGAGCACTGGCGACTTCACTTTTTTTAAGGACAGTAGGAAGAGTTTGTTATGGTATATGTAATCCCAACACCCAGGAGGCTGAGATATTCTTTTGAGATATGACCAGCTTAGACTGTATAGTAAGACCCAATCTCAAAAGCAAGTCATGGGAAAGTAGGATTAAAGTACACAGTATACTAAAAGAGGTAAGGAGCTTAGCATGGCTACTCCCACATGGTATAGGTCTGAGATAAAGTAAGGTAGAGCCACGTGAAATAAGTCAATGTAAGTCTGGAATTAATCAGTAGGGGCATAAACAAACCTCACTATTGGAAGGTATTTTAAATGCTTAATATTAAAGAGAATTAGAGAGCTGCAGCCAAGAATTTCTGACTTTACTGGCACAAATTTAAAAAGTATGGTTCTAGAAATCTGAACAAATTGTTCAAGGGACATGAACTTTGAATCCAGTACCAAAGAGCTTGATTTGGTGAAGGTGGGAAGGAGTTCCTTTAATGCTTGTAATGTGGGAAGGAAATGGGGATAAAACTACGAAGCACGTTGGAAGAAAAATTTCTACTAGCAAATGTCATAAGAGTAAGTAGATATGCAAAAATCTGAAAAAAATCACTGATGAGAATTTTTAGGGTTCAGTGTTAGGATGTAGTTTTGACCTACAATCTCTTTCTTCAGTCTCCTTGAGAATCAAGACTATTTCGTGTTTTTATCCCATTTTAAACTATGAACTTTGAATTGAGATTTTTTATCATTATTATATTTAAAGTGAAAAATGAGCATGCCAGTGTGGTTAGGGTGAATAGGTGAGGGAATTTTGAAAATTACAAAGCCTAATATAAACTTAAAAGTGCTTCCAGGAAGCTAACAACATAAAAAACGTACTAAGTTACAAGCACTGGCTATATTTCCCTTAGTTATTCGACAAGTAGTCATGTAACGCAACCGTCATAGGTAATGCAGTTCTTAGCTTGGTTCCTGGCAGTCCTAGTAGGTTTTAGATATTTTTAGTGGACATATGTTGCAAATGAAAATTTCTGTTCACAGAACTGTTTTAGATTGCCAGTCCTTACCTCCTACAATTTCCAAATACTTAGAATATTCTTAACTTTTGTTTCAAGTTTCTTTACTGCTATCCTTTAATACTTCCCTACCTTGTCCAAGGTGATAGCTTTTTGTGTGTAGTAGTATAATACCATCATCACCCTTCTTGCCATGGTTTTGATCTCTCTCTCTCTCTCTCTCTCTCTCTCTCTCTCTCTCTCTCATTTTTCTCAAATATAAACCTGTCCATTCCTAAATTACCAAAATTATAAATTTTATTACAAACATAAATAATATCATTAAAATATATAACCTGAAAACTTGTTGTATATATTTTGAAAGTACCTTTGCCAATTTGTTTACATGACATTTTCAAAAAACTTGATAGCATATTCTGATTGTATTTAGTGAGTTGTGGTTGTGAAGTATGTCCTTTGGATAATGTGCAAAAGATTCACAAGTCATGTAACAAACAAGATGACAAATCAGAATGAATTCCTTAAATACAGATAATGCTTGTTTTACTGATATTCTAAAATGATATTTTAAAAATTAATTCATCAGACAATATTTCTGGCATAGCTGCATGCCTGTTTTCTCATGCCACTGCTCTCCAGGGACAGTTAGTAGAGCACTGATAGTAGTAGTAGATTATCTTATCTTCCAGAAGATATTTGTCCATGGGCATCTCTTATGATAAATATGAATAATACTATAATCATATACTATTCAATAAATTTATAGAAATATCTATAATATAGAGTGATACTTATAAATGTATAATGTTATATAAGATTTGTGTTATATATTCTATATATTTAGTTATATGTTTATACACACACAAACTTACCTTTTATTTAAATACATAAGTAATACATATTATATATAATATGAGTACATATGGGAAAGGTATATTAGTCTAGAATAGGTAGAAACATAATAAAGTCTAAAAGTTCAATTCTGACTGGCTCTACTATTAGAAAAATTTGTTTCTCTGGCACTGATCTGCCCTGCTCTCCTCTCCCTTCCATATCCAGTGTCCAGGGTCTGCTTCCTAGAGTACTCATACTATTGAGCAGTGTGAGTGAAAGATGACAAGCTCTGAAGCCACAGCACCTGGGCTCAGGGCACACCCTTGAGCAACTTCTGAAAAACACCTTCCTGTGTATCTGCCTCCTTTTCCCCTGCCACGCCCTGCAGTGCTTCCCATACCTGATCAAGGGGCCAGGCTTCTCCTATCTCATACTCTGAGACCTGGTTCTTAACAGTTCTTTTGCCTCCTTATCCAAGACAGCTGCTGCTCTCTTAGTAAGTAAGCAAAAACAAGCAGAATTTCCCAGGGACAGTTAGTAGAGCACTGATAGGAGTAGTAGATTATCTTATCTTCCAGAAGGTATTTGTCCATGTGCCTCTCTTTAAAATCTAAGTCAATTTAGGAGTGCCTGTCTGAAGAAAAGTCATCTTCCTCTACACCAGAGATTAGTTTTCAACAAAGAAATTCCCCACCCTCTTGACTTAGTTGATAAGTTAAGACAATAATAAAGTGAGCAAATACAGTGATATATATTTGTATGTGTGTATACATGCATATATATATACACACACACACACACATAGTGAATATATATCTTATATAGCAAGTATAAGACAAAAATAAGATCCATGTGATCTAGGATAGGAATTCACCAGCAGTGATTTCTTTCTTAGACTGCTTGTGTTCCTGTGTTTTTCCAGCACTTGGGAGTCGATGCACTTGGGAACTGATATTGTTCAGGTGCAGCTAACTTTGACCAATGTCTTTAGCCAGTATCTGGTACTTACTGAATTACAGATTTAGTCTAGAATCTATGGGCACTGTTATTCTCTGAACAATTTTATACCAGTTGGAAACCTCAGTTATAAAATTACAGTATTTATTCAAGGCAGTGAAATTTCAAGAGTTTTGGGAAGATAAAATAATTTTTACTTTTACCAATGATGTTCCTGTGGTTGTAACTATAGCTTCAATTAAACTTGACTTTTTGAGGACTTAGACATGGAAAGGCTCAAGTACTAACCCTAAAGCCAATTAGTATTAGCAAAAAATGAGATAGCAAAAAATATTTTTCAGGTAGATCATTGATATACTTTTATATTTTCATTTATATTAGTCTAAATGCCTATAATTTATTTTAGAGTGAACATTTTTTTCTCCATTTATGGAAGTAGACTCTGTTTCCAGGCTTAAAAATAAAGGACTTAGGAAAAACAAGTTAACTCTGAGCAATACAAGCAGTTCATTCCTTTTCTAAGTCATTAAATCCCAGCAGACCAGAATCTCTGTACTTCATCCATTGTCTGCCTTTTGCTGTGGGATTATTTCAGGGAAGGTAGAGAGAGAATCTTTGTTACTTTTCAACAGCAGTTGATATGGGGCCAGAGAGCTTTCCATAGTATGTTGGCTTTGAGGAGTAATTTGCTTGGTGATCTGACATTCTCTTCCTTTCTTTCAGTTAAATCTTTTTATTTTTTTAGATTATCTTTCATCTGTTTTTACAGTCCAGTCATTATCCCTGTCCTGGTCTACCCTCGACAGTTCCTCATCCCATTCTTCCCCTCCCGCTCCTGTCTCCAAGAGGACGTCCCCACGCCTCCAACCCTCCGCAGCTCCCCACTTCATGGGGCCTCAAGTCTCTCAAGGGTTAGGTGTGTCTTCTCACTGAGGTGGGACCAGGCAGTCCTCTGCTGTATATATGTTGGGCGCCTCAGACTCACTCCTGCATGCTGACTAGTTGGTGACTCAGTCTCCGAGAAAGTTCGGGGGTCCAGGTTAGTTCTGTTGGTCTTCCAGTGGGGTTAACCTCCTCCTCAACTTCTTCCAGCCTTTTCCTAATTCACCTTCAGGGGTCCCCAGTTAAATCTTAAGATAGAACAGCTATGGAGATTCTCTGGCATCTTTCTGGCATCTTACCTGACACTATGGACTCTGAAATCCTAATCTCCCACTTAAATGTTTTCCTGAATCATTCATAAATGTCTGAGGCTGAGCCTAATCACTATTCTTTATTCTAACAGCTTTCTGTGATTCAGCCTCTAAAACAAAAACATTAACACCACATCTTCCAAATTTAGGGAGAAAAAAAAACTTATGTTCAATGCACAGTCAATTATAGTAAAGCATACGTAGCATATGAAAATAATACATTCTTTAAGATAGTCATTTGTGAATGTATTTGCTCAACAAATTTTTTTACACTGTATATGAAAACATATACCATTAGTTTGGGCCATCTGCTGGAACAGAGGAATTGTTTTGCTGTATAGAGCTATATGTGAATTGCCATATTGTAATGTGCATCATACATGCATTATGAAGATCTTATCATGCTTTTTCCTTCCCAAGGTGTAACCAGTGGCCCAATTAAATAGAAGTCCTGTGCTCTATAGAACAAAGGATCACTTCATTAGCTTGCTATTTCAAAGCTCTAAGTTTGAAACAAGCTAACATGCCCAGTTTAACGTCTCTCTGTTCTCCTTTATCTGCTGTGTAGTTTATCATGTTGTTAGGTCAAATGGAATATTACTTTTACCTTCAAGTGCCCTCAAGTCCTGGCAGGTCAATCTTGAGGACAGATTGCACATCTTGCTTTCCTTAATGACCTCACTCACTCTAGTTTCATCCAGATTCATAATATTTTTCAATAGTGTACCTTGTGTGTACATTGTAGCTGTACTCAGACTCTTAATCCTTGAAATATCCCACCAAGTTCCATGTGGACAGTGTCTCCAGGAACCTTCAATGAACTTCCCAGAATTACTTAAGCATGTGAAATGAGGTTTTCTATTCACTTAGAAATTTTTCTATGTGTGTTTTATTCATTCATACACACACACACACACACACACACACACACACACACACACACATATACTTTGCCCCACTTTTATGACATGCAGTGGAAACTTGTATCGGTCTCTGCTTCTGCTTTTGTGTGAAATATTTAGTCCTCATCTGTTAAAGCAGATTCTGTTATCCATAGCATGGACAGAGAACAAGATGCAGTGAATATAAGGAACAATCAATGTTTAGTTAGCAAAAAAAAAAAAAAGTCTGATACATAACAGTATTTCTCATCTACATCTCCTAACTGAGCTCAATGATGAAATGATAGAATTTAGAATTGTTTAAATCTACCAGCAGTGCCTGTCTGCTTTCTTTGTTCTCTCCTCTCTTTCCCTCCCCTTCCCTCTTCCTTTCTCCCCATTCATTTCCAAGTGCCATGGACCAAAACTGAGCCCTCATTCTTGCTAGGCAAACCCTCTGCCTCTAAGCTACCCCTTCAGTCCTACCTTTGACTTATTAGTTGTTCAAGTGCATATATGTTGGACATTCTTGATAATATTTCTGACACCTTTAACCATCAAATTTGACTAGTGAAACTTGTTAAAAATGAAATAGATTATCATCTTGTGCATTTGCATTTATTCTTGGCAGTAACCTAGGTATGCATATCATTCTCTAGGCATTTATGTAGAGACTCTAACATGCTGTAACTTACCCTGAAGAGGTTCCTCAAGATGTAATTTGTTCTGGCTGTTGCTTCAAGCATCCTTTCAGCCAACAGAATTTAAAATATTTTAGGAAAACCATAAGTTGCTTAAAAATAACAATCTAGATTTACATTATTTAAATTCATTCAGATTCTGATTTTTTTTATTTTACTGAATTGAATCATGTTATGAAAATAGATATATATTTGAATCTGTTACTGTGGACTCTTTTTACTTTAAAGAATGTTTTAAACATACAGAGTTCCATACATTTAGAATTTGAAAGAACCTAGAGAGCAAAGCCAAGAGCTTTGGATTTTTCTTAACATCTGAGTGATGTGATAGGTGAAATTAAAAGCTCTTACCTTTTGAAAGAGGTTTATCAGTTTTTGAACTTAATAGATATATTTCTTCATAGTGCTTCAGTGGCTAGTAATATTGAAAATATAGAGCAGCCTTGTTGAAAGTTTCTCTGTATGATATAATTTTCTATTTTAAAAATTAGAGCAACAAAATGTATCAAGGGGAAGACTACAGATAATGAACATTGTAGTTTTGATTTTATGTGGCTGAATAGGCATGTCTGCACAGAAGTCTGTTAATCTATGTTTTATTGGCTTGATGCTTTTCAGTAACAAAATGTTTCTTAACCCACTTCTCCCCTCAGACTAGGAAGTTAGATTAGAATGAGCCAACAGCCTTCATAGTTCTTAAGAAACATGAAGTCCGGCTGCCTTTAGCATTTACTTTCTTGCTGAATACTGCTCTAGTAGTTTCTGTGTGTTAGGGCTTTGCCAGGTGCTGAGGGCTATGATAAGGAACACAACTTAGGCACACCCAGAACTCATAGGCCTGAGCAGTATTCTAGCATCATGATCCTTAGCTATAAGTTGTCTCTAGACATGTTAAACATTTTGAGATAAAACAGGCTATATATTTCCTGTTTGATTAAGTCAAGTGCTTTATCTCCATTTGCTGAGAACAGCAAGAAGTCTTTAAGTAAGGGGCCTAATTTTGATCTAGTATTTCCCCAGCTTATTTGATGTTGGAAACCTTTTGAGACATATAAATGCCTCTGATGATCACTCATCAGCACTTAGTTTTGGAGTCTATCTAGAGAGAATTTAAACAATCAGAGTTCCATAAGGTCAATGGAAAAGGGAGTCCAGGAAGTCAGCTTAGATCATTACATGTTGGACAAAGCCTGAACAATGAGAATGAACAGGACAGGAAAGGCAGGTTAGGCAAGGCAAGAAGGACAGAAGCACGGATGGATTGAAAAACACGGATGTACGAGAAGAACTATGCAGTAGCTCAGTATCATACTACAAAATTAAGAAATCATCTCAGGAAAATTCAGTGTATTTAGATGTGTAAATGACTTTGAACAACATGACTGATCTATAAAAGAGATGGTAACATCAAAGTTGCATAATAGCTTTATGCTTAAAACTTTTAAAAATTCAACACAAAGCTTTGAATTTATTTTTAAAATAGAAAAATATGAGATAAGCAATTACAGCTGAATTATCTCCCATATGTGGCTATTGAGTTCATATGTTACTCATAAACAGTTCTGTCATCTGCAAACATGTTAATGCGGGAATAATGGAATAGTACACTCCTTATTAAATGTTTAAGTGAATTAATTTTTACTTTGAAATTATTCAAAGGATAACTAATCTACTTGTGAAGAAAAAGCAATCAAATATTTTAAAATTCACAATTTGGGGCTTTTCTTTCCTAGCATATGCTTACCATGGAAAAATAAAATGTTCTTAACACCATATAGAAAGGGATTTATAGTCTGGGGAAATCGATTGGTTGAAATGATAAAGTCTTGAGTTCTACTCCTAAAACCTGTGAAGCAAAAACTGGAGGTGGTATCTAGTGCTGTAGAGGTGGCTATAGGCACATGTTCAGTACTGACTGTCTAGCCAGCCTACCTTATCTGGCAAGCTCTACATGAATGGTATTTGAGGAATGAGAGCTGAGATTGTCTTCTTTCCTCAGTGTTAATGGATACACACAGGCATGCACATACAGAAATGAACATATACACAAAAGGGAATATGTTGAAGCATTTTAAAGCATAATTACATATACATATATATTTCTAAATTTTCATTTAACTTTTTACTTTGTATAGTATAAACATGGTATTTGAAGATTAATCTTCTATTCTGTTAGATATACCATTATTCATATAACTATAGAAAGTCTTCAGCTTTTCCAATCATATTTTTACAGAGTATCTATTTTACTGCAAATTATTTGTTGTGTATATATTTTCAGAATTGGGAGGATTAATAAGTAAGAAAGTAGGGATATCTTTACCATTTGACACATGCAGTGCATTAGTTTCTTAAACAGTATAGTGCTTTATATTTTGTATTCAGAATATATTAGAGAATTTATTTTCTCAAGTTCTGAGAAAAATCGCTTAAAATGACAATAGTAATGTGTATTTTATGTGTTCAGTAGTTTATGAGTATACTAACTTTTCTCAGTTTTAATGGTAAGTTGTACCCATTAAAATCTTTCTGCTTAATTTATATTTGACAACAGAAGGATTTTTTTTGATATGAAGCTTTTTAATTTTTTTTGAGGTATCCATCCCGAATTGAAAAAATTGATTATGAAGAAGGGAAGATGCTAGTCCATTTTGAGCGCTGGAGTCATCGATATGATGAGTGGATTTACTGGGACAGCAACAGGTTGCGACCCCTTGAGAGACCTGCACTAAGGAAAGAAGGGCTAAAGGATGAGGAAGAGCTCTTTGTAAGTAGGAATCTTTTCCCAGTTGTTCCTTTCATAAATAATGACATTTTAAAAGGATCCTGTCAAATTTAACAGCTTTTTTTGTTAATGAAATATTTATTATATTTGAAATTGATCTTAAAAGTTGTTTGAATAGGATTTTAAAGCTGGAGAAGAAGTACTGGCTCGTTGGACAGACTGTCGCTATTACCCTGCCAAGATTGAAGCAATTAACAAAGAAGGTATGCATTTGACATGACCTGAGACATAAATAGGACTGAGATTTAAATTTCCATTAAGGTATATAATTGTCTCATATAACTTTTTTCTTGTTTTATACTGTTCTGTGTGGATTTTCTGTTAGTACTCTCTATGGGAATATTTGTTAAATATTTCAGAGTGACATGACTCATGACTTCCCAGCCTGAATCAAAATACGAGGTGTGTTAGTAAGATTTCCCATGAACCTAAGAAATCTTTCAGACAGAATATTAATCTTCAAATACCATATTTATATAATAAACTTGACCACAACTTAACTGCCATTTTTAAAGAAACAAACGCTGCACACACTTAGTGACAGGTTCTTTGAAAGGGCATGTGATCTACTCAGGAGACACTTCAGTAAAGTTGTGAAAGACACATAAGCTAGTGGAAGAAGAGCCAGAAGGGCTTTGTTTGCAATGAAATAGTAGGGACATGGTTGGACAGAAGCAACAATCAGGACCTGAAAAACTTTAGAACCTTGCTAAAGGATTTGAATTTTGTTTGGAGGTGATGAAAGCAATGGAGAAAGTTTAAACTTTAGGTTCAAATTAAAAATAAGCTTGAAAGAAATAGAAGGTAAGATAGAAGGAACAAACATTTAAGAAGGATGTGTAAGGAATTCAATATGAAAAATAAATTACAGTAGTCTAACTGAGAACTATTCTATAAGGATTTCAGTCCCATATATGGTTGCAGTGATTTGGAGCTGCAGATGAGACTGTAGTGCCATTTCTAGTGTTTAGCCACTCACTGCAGGAAGAGGTGGGAGACCGCACTATACTGGGCATGCAGGTTGTTTCCCCCCTTTTCCTTTGGGTGCTTACACTTCTTTGAAGTGTAGTTCATGTCTTATTTGCTTAAGTCTTATACCCGTATAGAGCCTAACACAGAGTAAGTTAGTCAAGAGTGATGTGGGCAGAAAGAACTAACGATTATGTACTCTTGGGGGTTAAGATCCATCCCAAACCTAACACAGTAAAAGCACTCAGTGCTGTAGCTAAGCTCAGCTGAGTTGAGTATGGAACACGTTAGGACTTGCAATAATCCCTAAGCATGTGCTTATGTAGTTGTGTACACACACACATATGCACTGTACTCAAACCGCTGTCACTGTTTATCCTATTCTGTTTATCCACGGGTTTTAAAACAAAATTAAGTTTATATTAGTAGAAATGGGATGCTACTGAACTGTGGTTACTGCCATTTCTAGAGTAGTTCTAGGGAGTCTTTAGGAAATATTGATAGATTTTTTTTAACTCTCCTCGAGAAGTATTAATTTTGGTTTCTAAATGTCCCACATGGTAGGTAAGCCTGCCTCTTTCTTCAGGGGGAAAAAATGGGAATTGGGGAAACCCTCAGTTTATTGTAAAAGCAAAATGGAACTAACTAATGTGGACATTTAGATATTTGTGATACAGCTTATTCAGGTGACGATAAAGCAGTACAAATCTATGTACAAATCTACTTTCTAAAAATAAATATTTAGAAAGCAGGTTAACAGGATGACCTTTTACAAAATAATAGGTTCCCTCTTGAAGCTATGATTTCCCTAGGCATGAATGTTGACCATGATAACCGTATCAGGCCTGAGCCTGTGGAAGGGCCTCAAGTCTAATCAAGAGATCAACATGGGAGCATGTTGTCTTGCCACTATTGCACTTTAGTACACATTTGTACACTTTAGTACAAATGTAAATCTCACTGAGAAAATGATCTTTATCACATATCAGATCTTTCTCTCTGTTACCTACATTAAAAGTAACTTTTCAAGAGAGCCAATGATTGTTCCAGTAGAAATACTGTTTCTGTAAATAATGGCTTTATTTTTCTGAGATAATTCTAATATTTATGTCTTTTCACAATAAATTTCAAAATTCTTCAGTAAAAATCAAAGTTACATACAGCTAAGTTATCAGGACTTAATTTGTGTATACTTTAAGGAAAAAACTAGTTTAAAAGAGTTTAAACATGGAAAGAGAAAGTATCTTTAATAACTCAGGGGAATACATTCAGGAGACTGTGCCTGTGTTAGTGCAATCGCAAGGCATCATTTTACATTATACCACTATTGTTAGATTCCAAATGCTGCTATAATGTTGCATGATACTTTCTAATCTGATTGCTCCTATTTCAGGAACATTCACAGTTCAGTTTTATGATGGCGTAATCCGTTGTTTAAAAAGAATGCACATTAAAGCCATGCCTGAGGATGCTAAGGGGCAGGTAAGAGTATTCAGTATTCCTGGCTACTGAAGGGATGTCTTCCTGAATGGTATTTGATCAACATACATATTGATGCATTTTTAAATGAACTAATTGTAGGGTTATGTGCTGAGAGCCCCAAATAGCAGCAAGAAAGAGAAGCATAGTATGTAAAATAAATTATACACTTGATTTTTGCTTCTTTGGTTTTAGACCTGCTAAAGTTATAGGTCACTAGTTTCTGTTCCAGGTGAAATCCCAGCATCCACTAAGCTGGTGTTGTCCTATCGACCCAGCTGGATCGTGTAACCAGTCTATGGGAAGTGAGGTAAGTGCCTTTTTGCTTTTAAATTTTTTTGTTTGTTTTATCTGGTATAAAGTCTTATTTAGAAAGCTAATTTTTAGTATGAAATTTTACGTAAGTTTCTTATCTTCTTCTTTCCTTCTACAAATCATAGTTATTCACCTTCCTTAAAAGGCGCTTACCTGACACTCTGTAGGCTGTTTCAGATAGGGCTCTCTGAGTAGCATAATAAAAGCAGGGCCTTCTATGCTTTGCTACTGTCAAAGCAGGAATAAACGGTGAGCATTTTAAGGAGAGTCTGGGTTGGAGCCATGTTCCATTTGCTGAATATAGTTCCTCAAACATTGGAAAGAAAGGTGCCATTAGAAACGAAAAGTATTTTCTTTTATGTTCTGCTGTTATTTGGGATTTTCAGCACCTGGACCTACAATTAATTTATGAACTTGAAAGTAATCATTGAAAATGTCTAATGTGAAAATATATTCCCTACTTGTTTTATAACATGTAGCTAAAATTTTTATCCTAAAGTATGTTAAAAATCACATGGTAACTTTCTGGTAGGCATGAGCATTTATGGTCTGCAAATGTCTGATTCCATATTTTAAATAATTAATTAAATAATTTTTGAGTATTCTGGAAAATGTAATTGCTTCTGAGATGATCAGTTATATAAATGTAAATCCAGTTTAAAGTAAAAATGCTTTCTATCAATAAATCACTTTGTATCCTCCTGTGCATTTATTTATATTAATGAAATATTTTTAAGCAACCAGTGGTGTTCTTTTTAGCACAGTTTGCTACATAACTTTAAATCTGTTTCATCTTTTACTTTAATACTGTGACTCTGTAACTGTAGTTATTCAGAGGTCATGAAATGGCCCTCTTCTTTGTCATTGAACTTTCAAATTGAGACAATGTGCTTTGTGGTTGAGTAACAGGCTATATAAATTAGATTTGTTGGATGTCATATTTGGAAGTATTTAGTTCAATCACAGTGTGCATTAACATTAAGATTGATGCTAAAATACAAAATTCCTTAGAGAGTACTCAATTGGCAACATATTTCCTTTTTTTTAAAATTTTTTATTAGGTATTTTCCTCGTTTACATTTCCAATGCTATCCCAAAAGTCCCCCATACCCACCCCCCAACTCCCCTACCCACCCACTCCCCCTTTTTGGCCCTGGCGTTCCCCTGTACTGGGGCATATAAAGTTTGCAAGTCCAATGGGCCTCTCTTTCCAGTGATGGCCGACTAGGCCATCTTTTGGTGCATATGCAGCTAGAGACAAGAGCTCCGGGGTACTGGTTAGTTCATAATGTTGTTCCACCTATAGGGTTGCAGTTCCCTTTAGTTCCTTGGGTGCTTTCTCTAGCTCCTCCATTGGGGGCCCTGTGATCCATTCAATAGCTGACTGTGAGCATCCACTTCTGTGTTTGCTAGGCCCCGGCATAGTTTCACAAGAGACAGCTATATCTGGGACCTTTCAGCAAAATCTTGCTAGTGTATGCAATGGTGTCAGCATTTGGAAGCTGATTATGGGATGGATCCCTGCATATGGCAATCACTAGATGGTCCATCCTTTCAACACAGCTCCAAATTTTGTCTCTGTAACTCCTTCCATGGGTATTTTGTCCCCAATTCTAAGAAGGGGCAAAGTGTCCACACTTTGGTCTTTGTTTTTCTTGAGTTTCATGCTTTTAGTAAATTGTATCTTATATCTTGAGTATCCTAAGTTTCTGGGCTAATATCCACTTATCAGTGAGTACATGTTGTGTGAGTTCCTTTGTGATTGGGTTACCTCACTCAGGACGATGCCCTCCAGGTCCATCCATTTGCCTAGGAATTTCATAAATTCATTCTTTTTAATAGCTGAGTAGTACTCCATTGTGTAGATGTACCACATTTTCTGTATCCATTCCTCTGTTGAGGGGCATCTGGGTCCTTTCCAGCTTCTGGCTATTATAAATAAGGCTGCTATGAACATAGTGGAGCATGTGTCCTTCTTACCAGTTGGGGCATCTTCTGGATATATGCCCAGGAGAGGTATTGCTGGATCCTCCGGTAGTACTATGTCCAATTTTCTGAGGAACCGCCAGACTGATTTCCAGAGTGGTTGTACAAGCTTGCAATCCCACCAACAATGGAGGAGTGTTCCTCTTTCTCCACATCCTCGCCAGCATCTGCTGTCACCTGAATTTTTCATCTTAGCCATTCTGACTGATGTGAGGTGGAATCTCAGGGTTGTTTTGATTTGCATTTCCCTGATGATTAAGGATGTTGAACATTTTTTCAGGTGCTTCTCTGCCATTCGGTATTTCTCAGGTAAAATTCTTTGTTCAGTTCTGAGCCCCATTTTTTAATGGGGTTATTTGATTTTATGGAGTCCACCTTCTTGAGTTCTTTATATATATATATATTGGATATTAGTCCCCTATTCGATTTGGGATAGGTAAAGATCCTTTCCCAATCTGTTTGTGTTCTTTTTGTCTTATTTACGGTGTCTTTTGCCTTATAGAAGCTCTGCAATTTTATGAGGTCCCATTTATCGATTCTCGATCTTACAGCACAAGCTACTGCTGCTCTATTCAGGAATTTTCCCCCTGTACCCATATCTTCGAGGCTTTTCCCTACTTTCTCCTCTATAAGTTTCAGTGTCTCTGGTTTTATGTGGAGTTCCTTAATCCACTTAGATTTGACCTTAGTACAAGGAGATAAAAATGGATCAATTCGCAATCTTCTACATGATAACAACCAGTTGTGCCAGCACCATTTGTTGAAAATGCTGTCTTTTTTCCACTGGATGGTTTTAGCTCCCTTGTCGAAGATCAAGTGACCATAGGTGTGTGGGTTCATTTCTGGGTCTTCAATTCTATTCCATTGGTCTACTTGTCTGTCTCTATACCAGTACCATGCAGTTTTTATCACAATTGCTCTGTAGTACAGCTTTAGGTCAGGCATGGTGATTCCGCCAGAGGTTCTTTTATCCTTGAGAAGAGTTTTTGCTATCCTAGGTTTTTTGTTATTCCAGATGAATCTGCCAATTGAACATATTTCCTTTTAATTTTTAATTTTTCTTTATAATTTTTTATAATTCTTAATTATATAAAGATTTAAAATATTTACTAAGTATTTTATAAGTTATTTTATGAGGTTTTTTTCCCACAACTTTGTGTTAGGCAAGGTTAATATTTTTTTTTAGAGTTGGAATACTTTGAGAATCCTTTTATGAAAATATAGCCATCTTACACTAACTTAGCAAAGAGTAATACACTGAATAAATTTACAGTGGAAATGTTCTTGTCTAAGCTGTGTTTAGCATCCATGTAAGATGAGATATTAATAGTAGTTTTATGTACATGAACTTTCAGATTTATTTTCTTAAGCTCAAATATGAGTCTCAATGCTATTGTTCCTGACTTTGGGACAGTTGGTTGATGCTACCCCACCTCTGATAGCATTTTGACGATAGCTTGACCTTTTCAAGAAATTTTAGAAATGCTTCTGTTGGAAGTGTAAGCTGTAGGCCTTGTTGAACTGTGTTTGCAGACATTGCTCTTCAGTTGGGTGTATAGTATGGTAGACATAGTGACTATTCAAACTAAGATGCCCTGTCCTTATCCCTGTCTTGTATATAATTTTGAATGGAATGGTAGTGTTGATCTGTAGTCATAAAGCTGACATTTCCTAGGATAGAGACCATTCTCAAACTTAGTAAGGTATCTTACTACTTGTTGTTCTTCCTGATACCCTACCCTTAAGCATAGCAGCAGTAACTGCAGGGTGAGAGACTGAGGCATATTTAAATTTGAAGCTTCACACCTTCATTCTTTCTGAAAGTGTACTAGTGAAAAGTGTGTGTTGAAATGCAATGAAGATGGGTTTATATATGGTTATAAATTCCTTGCAATTGATCTTCCTCATATTTTGCATCTGTTGGTTTATTGGTGTTCAGGAATCTTTTCATATATACATGGTTGATATTTTTAACCTTACAGTTGAGGTTAGAGCATATTGAATTGAATGACTGACATTTCATTCAGCTATTACCTACAAGCGACTTCTGACTAAGATCTTTAATTTTGAAACTGTTCATTGTTAATGCACTGTTCTATTGGCTACAGAGCATTTTGAATATGTCATTGATTCTGATTTTTGAAAAAGCATCCTCAGTTCTTTTTTACAATGAAGCTTTTCTATGTAACAGTTCAGGGGAAGACCACTGGAGGTAATTATTTATCACATGGCTATAATGTTTGCCATGATTAACCAATTTATGATTAAAAAGCATTTTTAAGTAATTAAGTTTTGAAAGGCACAATGATTCTTCTGGTGTGTCTTTTTTCAAGGTAGAAAGAAACTTGAGATGGAAATTGCCCCTAGCCAGGTCTAACATTGCTCTGTCTACTGAAGTAAACAAACAAAACAGCTGCAGTGCGTAACCTACATACCCTGCATGAGGCACTTCTGGTGTGGTTATGCTTACTTCTCTTCATCTCCTTTGTTGACCTAGCCTTGGTTTTTCTTTGTTGAAGTTTCTCTCCTCACTACTTCTTTTTGAGCCTTTCAGCTCAACCTGTGGCAGTCCCCAGCTAATTCCTCTTCACCTCAATCCTCAACATGCCTCCAGTTGTGTACACTGGCTTCTTTGCCTTCCTTTAATGTCTTTTATCTCATTTGGAAGTCTGGTTTCCCCCTTTTTATCTGTCCATTTTTCAAGCCACTTCTCTTCATTTTTACATTTAGAAACCAACTCCTTTACCCTTATCTCTGAAGTCTCCCATTAGTTTTTCTTTTCAGTCAGATTAAGTCTCTTCTGTTATCTTATGGTATATTTGTATATCCTATCACATCATCTTATCTTCGTTTCTTTTAAAGATGCTTTCATATAGTCCAAGCTGCTCTTGAACTTCCTATGAGGCTGAGGATAGTCTTGAACTTCTAACCTTTCTTGTTTATACCTTCCCATCACACTATCTTATGGTTAATTATATATCTCTGTAAATTCCTTAAGTAGCCTCTTTTCCTTTATCAGCTTTTGTGTTTTAATGTTAGACTGATAACCTGGATAGTCTTGTGAGACATTCAATAGAAAATGGACAAAAAAAACCATGTTACGTAAATCACATGGCATTTGCAGTTCATTTCAATGATGGAGGGAGAGATAACTGTAGATACATTTGTTATTTGCAGTGGCCTGTTTATCCTCACTGTGTATTTCAAGGGTGAATAGTTAGCACCCATATTTTTGTTTAAATTTGTTAACAGTAGTGCTTATGTTAATTTGTGCATTCTAATAATTAAATTCATTTTATGTTATAAAATGATATTCAGTAGAATAAGAACTGTGTAAGCTGGATGGACTTTATTGTCCACTTAGACAGTGCTTTAGGGGCAGGAGTGAAAGATTAACTCTGTAGAAACATTACAAATGTTTATTTAAAACACATTTTTAACTAAAATTCTATCTAGAAGCATTTGATACTTCTTTACAGTGTTTTATATTTTCAAAATAAAGAATTTTGAAGTAAAAGTAACACGATTTATTTAGGGTGGGGAAGATGCCTCAGCAAATAAAGGCACTTGCTGCCAAGTTTAATGACCTAGTGTGAGCTGAGTTTGATCCCAGGAACCCACATGGTGGAAGGACTTATATAAATTTCCCCACAAGCATGCCATTGCATGTACACTCCCATCCCCTTACCCCACAGCAAATAAATGTTAAAAAAGAGTATTTTAGCACCTAACGAAA
Organism: Mus musculus; assembly: GCF_000001635.26. Classification (NCBI taxonomy): domain Eukaryota; kingdom Metazoa; phylum Chordata; class Mammalia; order Rodentia; family Muridae; genus Mus; species Mus musculus. Next base: position 66,603,482 of record NC_000081.6, read on the forward strand.
TTTCTTTACTAGTATTATAAAGGGTGTGATGAATTGATCCTTAAGTTTAAATGTTTAAAAAGTAAAATCACAGTTTGGTTTCTAAGAAGTTAACCATGAATCAAATGTATGTGCATCTTAAAAAGGAATAGTAGCTTGTTCAGTAGTAAAACATTTTCCTTAATACTTATAAAGCGTGGTGTAATTCTCTTCTGTGTGATCCACTGTATTATGAAAATGAAAAGTAATATCACTTTTAACTCTGAAATGTTGAAGCGTGTCACATAGCATTCTAAATTTTCTATAGGCTTTTAAAGCTGTTTTTGATTAATTTTATGAAAACCTATGCAAGGCCTATTTGCCATTCAATTTTTTTTTTTCATTTTCAATTCAGTTAATTAGTTTATCAATCTAAAATCTCCCCCATGATGATAGTCAGCCACGTATTGTTAGCCTAATTTTTACATGTATGTATGTTTGAGTAGCTGTCAAGATGCAACTTTTTTATGTCTTAGTGAAACTAAAGTTGGATTTTTAATACTTCACATTTTGTTTTTCCTTTGGAGGACTGGATTGCTTTAGTCAAAGCAGCTGCTGCAGCTGCAGCGAAAAATAAAACAGGGACTAAACCTCGAGCCAGTGCTAACAGCAATAAAGAGAAAGAGAGAGATGGGGGAAAATGGTTCAAATTACCTTCAAAGAAGGCAGAGACTTCAACGTGCATAGTCACAGCAGAGATTGAGAAGAAGGAGGAACTACCCACATCCAGTGAAACATTTGGTACAAAATACATTCTTATTTTCCTTTCTCATGATACAGGTAAACTGAGGTAGCAAATCAGCCAGAATACTTAGGTTGCCTATAATTTTGAACTTAGAATTAAATTATTTGCTCCTAGCACAATAGGTGACTGACTTTATTATCTTTATTATCAGAATATATGTAACTCTAAGATTAGAGGTCTAATGTCAGTACTTGACATTACCTCTTTTCAGTATTCTTGAGTACAAATTATATGATATTAGTAGGTTTTTGTTTGAAATTTTTTATTTTAGTTTTTAAGGAATTGTGCTGTTTCAGTGAGCTATATAGAAGAAGCAGTAAGATATTCTCTTCAAGCTTCAATTCAAGAATAATTACTTAGTATGCTTTTATTTCTGTTGTATCAGTCACGAGGGATTTGTGTTTGTTTAAATCATAATCAAACACTAAGTTTTTAACAAAAATACAAATGCTTTTACTAACTTGCTGTCTATTAATTATATGTCTTAATTTTGGATTCCAGACAAACTCTCATATATGTGTTCTGTTAAAAGTAGGACTTCACATAGACACCGTTCCAAAGATCGTCTTTCCACAGCCAGAGAGCACATTAACAAACAAGAGGAAAAATAATCAAGGCAACTCATTTCAGGCAAAGAGAGCCCGACTTAACAAGATCACTGGTAAACTACAATGATTCTTTTGGTGGGGGGAGTAGGGGTGCTAGAGACTTCATGTTAGCGTAGCTTCTTCTTAATAAAGGAAAATGAATCTTCTGGCTCAGGGTAACACATTGATGACTTTCTGGTTCTCAAGGTAAACATCTCTTAACCCTGCCAGCTCTTTCTATTATAAACTGTGAAAAATAGCACATATTCTCTACCTACCTCACAGGGGTGTTGTGAGGATCAATAAGGTCAAATGTTGCAAGAAGATAGCCTTAATATCACTTCCATGGTGGAAATAATTTATGTCAGAAATGGGATATCTGCAGTTACCAACTTGTGGTGGCTTCATTTCCATGGCTTTACATATTTTTATATATAAACAATTTCACAGATGATGAACCTTACTTAAGAATGTAATCTTTTGTGGCAAAAATATGAATATCTGACTAAATTAAATCTCTGATTCACTTGTTAGTTCCTGCTTTTTTCTTGAGGTTGGCCTCTAGAGTACCTTCTTATAAGGTAGTATGTAGTGGGATAGGGATGATGAAATTACAGGCAATCCTAGCCAGGCTAGTGCTCAAAGAAGAGGGAATTGAAATATTATATCTAGGGCCAGTCATGCTATACCTGACATGTGTAGGCTGTCAGCCTAATATGTTTCTAGTATTTAAATGAAATTATGATTGTAATTTATTTCAAAGTATACTTTAGAGGGAAGCTTAACTATCTGAATGATTTGGACACCTGATTTTTCAGAACAAAATATTTCAAGGGTCTTTGATCTAATAAAACTGAATAAAACATTTGTGCCATTCATTTAAGTATTTTGAGGAAGATTAGCTTCTCTATTAGGTCCAGGAAAAAATATTAATTATGTGTTGTGGTTTTTTGTTTTTGTTTTTTTCTGAAGGATGACTGAGCAGAGAGCTCTTGTGAGCTTCTCTGTGACAGGGTTATGATTTCTTTCTGCATTGAGGAGATCAGGCTTGTTCCGTTTGTTTGTAGTAAGTTCTCTTTAGAAATTGTTAGTCTTGGAGAAATCCATTCTCTTCTCTAAATTGATTGTTCTGCTGTCAACTTGAGTCTTCGGTTGTGGCTTAAATACAGAACTCAGTGTACTGCTTGCAGGGCAGAGTGGTAAGCTGCTTCTCACTCCTGTGATGAGAGAGTGAAACCACACTGTTGGAGGATTCAAGACCAAGGAAGATGGAAATGCCACTGACAGGATACAGCTGATTGGCAGCTTCCCAGCGTGATGGGTTTCTTCCTTCAGCCACATAACCTGCTTTTAATTTCAGCCAGTATATTTTCACATATGCCTGCTTCTAAATTCCTTAATGGGAGGATGGGAGGGCTAAACTCAACATTTAAAGAAATAACAAAACTAAAAGAGAAGCCAGCTGAGTCCACATGATGTATTAACTCTGCATGACCGTGGAGAGGCAGTAGTAAGATTAAAAGACCGTTTTCCTTGTTCCTCAGATTATAATCCAGGTTCCTTAGTAAAGGGACTTTCTCTTCAGTTTTCTTTATGAATGTCAAATGTAATGGTTAGTACCAGAGTAACACAGAATCTTATCCATATGAAGCCATTAAGGTCTTTCCCCCCTTTATTTACTCAGAAGATTTAAATTTATCACAATCCTTTTAGCAGTTCATCTCTGCTTTTATTTTTGATTTCATGTCACAAGTATGCCATGTCCTTTATCTAGGACAGTAGATAAAGGATTTTCTTCAGTCCTAATCCTGGTGTGCTTGTGTACAGTGTATTTCATTTGTGGTCTGTGAAGAAAAATGAGAACTTGTGTAAAATGGCAGATTCATGTTGGAATCTTGCTATATTTTAAACTTACCAAGTTCTACCTGTGTCTTTTTGTCCTTTACTAGGGAGGAGTGGGCAAGAATTGTAGCAGTTTGTTATTTACTTTTCTTTTTCCACTCTATTTTTAAGTAGGGTCTATCCAAAGATTAGTGATCCAATCACTGGGTAAGTTTAGCTCTGTGATGATACACTGTTTCCCCTCATATGTATCCTCTGCTGATTGTTATAGAAAGAATGATAAAGGGATGATGTTTTCAAAGTTTGCAACTAGAAAGAAATGAAATTGTATTCTGCTTGGTTTTGAATATGTAATATGCTTTCATGATAGTTCTATCATATGGTATACATAACATTCATTTTAAGGTAGACAGCTTTGCACAGAATCTATAACTTTTAGTAACAAGTTGCAAACAAATTGAGTGTTAGTGGACATGAAAATAGTACCTGTACATATCATAAAGGAATAAAGAATAGTACTTCAGACAAGATGCGCTCTCATTGTCATGGACATTGCTGGAAGTTAGAAATGTTTGTGTGATGTCAGGGATTTTTGCAAAACTTGAAAAAAATCCTGAGATTTAAATTTACTCATGACACATACTTTTGACCAAGATTTCAACTTCATTGTTCTTTGAGCACCCCCTTTTGTATTCCTGGGAGTGCTGGCCTCCTGTTTCTCCGTGAAGGCTATCATTGTGGAGTGATTTTGTTTGGTGTTATGATTCATGGTAACTTGATGTTCCCCTTCTGCTCACTGTTTAATGTCCTGGTGCTATAGCTTGCATTCTGTAAGACAGTCTCCTAGAGTAGAACCTGTTTCTAATCTACAGAGAATACGTATTTGAAATGATTAAAGTTAACTTAATTTGTGTCATTTTCCTTTGAATTCTCATTGACTCTGGATATGAAATTTTTCTTATGATGTTGTCAGGGAAAGATAATTGCATTTGGACTTTCTGTCCCTCCAAGCAGAGGGAGAACCTGCTCTCCAAGTACTTGTTTTATCATGTGTCCTCTTTTGTTTATGCCTACTAATTTTTTTAAAGTTGATATTCTGGTCAAGCATACAAAATTTTACTGTGTATATTTGGTGCTTTTGAATGCTCTAGATACCAAGTGTATTTTGAAATTAGTTTATCTTAAGTTCTTCATTACTGTCTGGCCAAATTAAAGGGTTTCCTTTTTCTTTACAACAATTATATAGAAATGGCTTTTAATCAAGTTGGTCTATACTATCGTAATAGGTTATGGATGGATTGTTTTTTTTTCTTTTAAAACTTGTACCATATGCTAAATAATTCATCTCATCTGTTGATGAATGTAAAAAATATTCTATCACTTCTAGGAAAGATAACAGAGTAAGGCATAGTTATTAATATATTGAATGGCAAATATTTGTTGTGTTTGAATAGCTTTAAGGAATAGAACTTCTGCTCATTTCCTGACATAAAAAGACTTTGATTCTGTGTCATTAACAAAAACTTAGGTAGCCTATTGATTCTCAAGAATGGTAGCTGGAAAAGAAACAAAAACAGTGATATGCTGTTTTAAATGTTAAAGAAATACTCTATGCTACATCTTTTGTGTTTATGTAAAATATGTTTACAATGTAAATAGGATTGAATTTGTGGGTTAAAATTTTATAAAAATAATCTACATGCCTTTATTTCTCTTTTAAATACACACCTTACGTGATGTGGGACGTGAAGGAACTATACAGATGGTGGTCTCAAACTAAGTAGAGTACCAGTCACTAATATATCAGATTCATTGCTTTGCACTGCGCCTCTTTGTTTCACACTAGGTGTACACGTTCATCTCTTCAGTAAAAACAGTGTGCCTACTGACGAATGAGCATATTGCATGTGTCTCTCTTAGTACTGTGAGGAGGTCATATGAGTATGTGTGCTTCCATCTTGGTTACTTAACACCTTTGGGGTAGTTATATGAGAAAATTGGCTCATGTTGCCTTGTGAATAACTCTTTGTCCTTTAGTGTTTCAGGGAACCTTTTCTCTCCTATAAACTAATGTTAACAATTTTAGTAATAAAAGTGATAAAAATTCCTATAGCAAGTTTACAATTATCACTTGTTACACATGTTTCCTTTTATGAACAAAGTAGCCATTAAATCTAATATTTGTCTGAAGGTCTGATAAACCTAGTCTCATAAAAAGTAGTGACAGAATGAGCTAAGAATTGTATCCAAGTGAATGCTTTTATTAATTAAGGCAAAATTTTGATGTCTTGTGGAAAAAAAGTGTGTCATAAATAAGGAATTCTGTCTTTTAAAAATCCAGTGTTAGGGATATACATTACAAAACAACTAGAACTTCCCATTTTTTCACCATGTGTAGAATGAAGTCAGGCCAGATGTTCTAAAGACCCACACATTCTTTCCCTTTCATATAAAATAAGCCTAAGAAATGGTATTGAAACTTTTGGAAGAAGATACTGCATAAGTGAGCATAGATGCACTAAGCTAAGGTTAACGAGTATAAGTGAAATTAAAATTTAGAAATGCTTTTTGAAAACTAGTGTGGCAGAATGATATGCTACTCTACTTTATCAGTATTAGCAATATAAAACATCTTAATCTAGACTTTGAAGCCAGAATAAGTTTTATGTATTTAAGGATCTCAAAAAATAACATTAAAAAGAAAATAAGTCAATTATGTGAACAACTCTCAAATTTAAGGGTATTTGTATTTATTAAAAGTTAGCATTTGAAAGTATTCCCTGTAGAAGTTTATTGTGATGAAATCAGTCCTTCTTTCCTAACAAGCCATTCTTGTACAATTTTTTTTCAAGGTTTGTTGGCATCCAAAGCTGTTGGGGTGGATGGTGCTGAAAGAAAAGAAGACTGCAGTGCAACAGCTCCAGTCCTGGAGCAGGTATGAAATGGTAGCATTTGCTTGTTTCAAGGTCCCACTGGAAGGTCACTCACGGAGCTGTAGTACTACGTGATTGCAGTTGCCCTCTGATCAGATATGGGGATAGAGCACTGACTCATTGATGAGACACTTTTAACTCTGCCTTCTCCCGAATATGCACATAAGCTATGGACTGTATTAGCTTATGTTCTCCATAGACTGAAATGAAAGCCATTGTCTCCACAATTAGAAGGCCTGGAGACAGGCATCCCAGGGTATGAGCTTCCAGCTGGACACCTTTAGCTTTCAAAAAGACCCTTACACAAATACTTTTCATTTGTGGATTTAATCAGGGTTTTTTGACATCCAATTAAACTTCTTTTATAAGAAGTTTCTTTTATATTGTAACAGTTGGTGTTCTTAGACTGTGTTTTATGAATTGATCAATGAGCCATACATTTTTGCTAGGATGTATATTTTAATAACTACAATAAAAAAGAGAATTTAAAAAACTTTTAAGGGTCTGTCTTAAACCACCTAATAGAGAAATTTAAAACCGCAGGTTGCAGTTGCTAGAACTGGCCTTGGCTATGTTCACGTACCCACAATACCTGTACATACTGAGCTGTGCATGCTTTTCCATCCTCTAAGGGCTTAACTGCTTAGGCACTGTATGAATACAGTAATAGCCATAACTGAATTTCTTTGGTTCTCCTGTTTTAAAATCTGAGCCTTAATGTAGTTTCAATAAATCCATTTTGTATTATCTTAATTTTCTTTATTAGTAGACTAATAAGACTTTAAAATGAGTACCTTTTGCTCTTCTCTATATGTGTTTTAAAGGATAACCCAAATTTAATTGATATTGTATTGAGTTTTTCAGTGTTGATTCAGGCCTGATTTGAAAGCAGTGCATTGTTTTGATACCTCCATTAATGTTGTATTAAATGAATGGTCTTTTAAATTGAGATCAATATGTCAGTGACTCATACCTTCCAGTTTTCTGTGAGCATCAAACGGTTAAGTCTTTGCCGTTATTGTCAGTATATCAACCAAATTTTAAATAACTTTTTTACTGTGTATGACTATATTTAACGTCCCAGATATAACAATATTTTGTACCCCTACAATTGTTACAATATACTCAGAATGCGATATATCAGGGACTTGGGTAATAAAATATTTCTGGAAAATTCATTACAATGTCAATCTTTCATTACACATAATCTGTGAGGTACATGTGATTGTGAAAAGTACTTACTACATGTGGAAAGATAGTTTAGAATTGAGTAACCAGTTCAGAGAAACAGTTTTAAAAAGAAAGGAAAGTAGAGCAACTCGGCTATTTGTACTTGCATAATTCAAAACTTTTCAAAGTCCTTGCCAGTTTTGTAACAGAGACCAATAATCATTAATTGAACCTTTGTAAATGTTCTAGAGTTTAAGGAACATCACGCTGTTCCCTCTTTTATTTTGTCATTCAGGTTGACTTCAATGTGAAAATGTTTTGTAACCAGACTTAATTTTTATGGTATTTGTTAGCCTTGCTTCTAAGCTAAAAAGCCGAGTTAGAAAGCTCTTAACTATCTCAGTTGGTATCAGCAAGAGACCTAAATGAGAAATTTTGATTGTTGCTAACTTCTGTTGTCCTAAGGAGTTACAATGCCAGTTATGACATATTGATAACAGGCCTACAGCCACAATTTGATGTACTAATGAATTTATATTTCTGAAAGATTCAAACTGTGGTTTTGAACCCCATTATCAGATTATTAGTTATAGATTACTTAATTGTATTAGGGAAATGTCATGTTATATTTACTTTTGGATAAAACTTGCATTTGATGCATAATAATTCACTAAGGTTAAAATATGTTAATTTGTCCTTGTTTAGAAGTTAAGCACCTTACCAAGTTATTAATTTAAGTTTTAAAATCTTGTTTTATAACTTTGTAACTCAAGAGTAATGGATGCTGTAGTGATGTCTCTCACATATGTGAAGATGAACAATAAAATTGTTTATTTACAAGTAATGGCTCTAATTACTTTCCTGGCAATACCTTTTATGATAAGCTTAGGAATACTTTCTAGTCCTGGAGTTCTTTTTCAAATGATAGTTCTACTTGCACACATGTATAGTGAAAAAATTCAAGGGTAGAAAATGAAAGTTGAATGAAGGGGATACGTGTTACACAGCCTTTTATATTTGATGTCTAGCATGCCATCTATAGAACATTCAGTGAAGCCATATTTAATATTCAATATATAAGTCGTACCACAAAAGCCTGAGTACCTTTTATTTTAATGGGAATAGAATTACCTATTTGGTCCCCAGACAATGATCTATCATATTCTAGAAAACAGAAGATTATAAATTTGAAGAACATCCCTTCCCCAAATACGTGGAAGCTAAATGATTCTTGGGGATAGGTATATTATTCATAGGACTAGCAACTTTACTCTATAGTGGCTTGCCATAATACCAGTTTTTCAAAGTCTATTTCATTCATGTTTTGCTGTTAGCAAGAAAACCAGAATCGGCATGCCAGTGTGACAGAACACGGCTCCAATGCGGCTGCTTTCTGTTGTCTTTAACAATAGATACATTCATACATATTTTTACATGTGCAGGGAATTTTACTGCCACATGATTAAGTGTTCTTTATTAGAGAACTGACAAAGATCTAATTTTTTTTCAAAAGTATCAGTTGGCAGGAATAAGGTAAAAACTCTTATCTAAGACTGCGACGTATTTTGTTTTTAAATCCAATGTTTTAACTTACATTTTATCTTTTTTCTGTTGTTGTAGTTGTTGCTTGTTCTGTATTGTTTTTAGTCTTTTAACTCTCTATTGCTGGTGGCTCTGATTTCATGATGCATTTTGCTTATGAAACTCTAGCTTTCAGCACTAAATTGAGTTAAAGATAATGTTTTGTTAATTTGGTCATTGTTTTCCTGTTGAGATTGTTCTTTAAAGGGAAACTGTCTGCTGAGACAGCCACACATTTGATGACAGATTATAAAATCCCATCTAAACGGCAGGAGTTTAAATGTGTTCTTTAGCCCTCTAAAACATGAAATACTTTTGTTTACTTACCTCACTGTTTTAATACCATTGACAATTACAGTTTCAGAAGAGAGATGTTTCAAAGTAATACTGAAATGTTCGTCCAGTAGGATACTTAATATTGGAAGAATTTCACAGGCATTAAAAAACACATACTTGTAGTTGACAGTATCCCTTTAAAGACAGCCTATTCAACTTTTAGTTAATAATTTGTGGGGTTCTTTTTGGTTTTTCATTTGTAATAGAAATGTTATGTGTTGCTTAACAATGTTTTTGGTACTAAAGTTGCTTAACAATCAAAATAGAATACAAGAAGAAAAATGAAGAAACCAAAATAAAAATATCAATTTTTTATTATTTATTCAGGCGATTTCACCTAAACCTCAAAGTCAGAAAAAAAATGAAGCTGTCATTAGCAGTTCTGCCAACACTCAGAAACCTGCACTGTTATCCTCAACTTTGTCTTCAGGGAAGGCTCGCAGCAAGAAATGCAAACATGAATCTGGAGAGTCTTCTGGGTGTATAAAAACCCCTAAGTCACCACTTGCCCCAGAGTTAATACAAGCCAAGGATTTGACGCTTGTATCTCAGCTTTCTTCAGTGATAAATAAAACTAGTGAGCACAGACTTTACAAATAGTTACTTATCCTGTAAGAGAGTCAAAACAGTTTTGTTTTAGTTATCTTGTTTTTTATGAAGTTGCTTTTTGAAAACTCAGAAGTTAAGTGGATATGACAAAGAAAGCTTAAAACCATTTCAAGAGTAGATCATGGACAGTTCTTCTGCTTTACTGTTCAAGTCTGTACTGCTCCTTAAGAAGTCCTGCCATCGAGTGACCCAAATCCCACTTTAGTTTCCATCTCCTCAACTAATAAGACAAGGCCTGATTCATTACAAAAAAACAAACAAACATATCCCTGGAAACAAAAAGAACTATAAAAAAAACCTTTAGTCCATGTTTTCATGTGACTCCTCACTCCTCCTGTGACTACGTAGGAGATGTCTCCTTATATTAGTAGCCCCCTGAGTGCACTTTATTTAATCTTGTTAACAAGGCAGTCTTGAATCCAGTCTCACCCTTATTCAAAGGAAAATGCCTCCTTGTTATAACATTTGACTAATACAGTACTAATCTTTGAAATCTTTTTTTTTTTCTATCCACATTTGGCTAACTAAACGATAGGTTTGTGTTTACATAGCCAAGTTTCACATAACTCTGAAGCAGTTTCCAGAAGAGTCACTAGTTAGATGACACTTGCATTTTGCTCCTTTCCTCCAGTAAACCAGTGCTGTAATCAGGAAATAAGGGGGACACATTTCCTTGCGAAGGAAGCATTCTGTATTGCGTCTTTCAGAATAGTGATACTGGCCTTTGGAAGCCTTCATCAAACATACCTGTTTTTTATTCAGTTCTCATATTTAACACTGAAGAACATACTTCAAATTTTGATCAATTTTTTTTAATAACTAAGCAGAAACAAAGGGAATCAAAAATTCTCTGAAACTTCATTATAATGAATGTCAGTAGTAGTCATAGTATCACATGATACCAATAAACATTATATTTTTAAGTTCTTTTAATTGATATAATCACGGTATCATAAAAGTTACAATTATCTTTTGGTTTTCCCCCATTATTTCATGTCTTTTTGTTTTTGATTATTTTTCATTGTCAATTATCCTTAAATACTTAAAACATCCACTTCTTTAAACTGCTTCTTTCTAAATTAGTAATATATTATTTTGTACATTCCTACCTAATATAAAATTCAACAGTTTCATAGTCCAAAAGGAACTCTCAAGCATTAAAGAATTATCAAAACATTTGTGTTAACATCACTAAAAGACAAATAAATGTTACAATTAGTTGTATAAACAAATGAAAATATTTAAGGGGAAAAATATCATACTAAATAATAACTAATTTGGCCATAATAAGCATATTGGTTTGTTTGTGTTCAATTTTTTGAATGAATCAGGCCCCAGATTTATATTTGTAAAAATCCCCGTGGGAGTGTGAGAATGGGATAGGTTATTTACAGTAGCTCCCCTGGGGAAGGGAAGCAAAGCGCCAACTGTATAATGTGTCTAAGAGCCCTGCGACCCTGCCTTCCTTTCCCTTTAGACTGCCAGTGTTTGCTGTATAGCAAGTTTCTCTCCTGGCTTGCTTCTTTCCCTTCTCCCTCCACCTTCCTCCCCTAAATTTTTGCTTATATAGAGACTTTCTTGGAGGCAAAATGGCAGTTAACACAAGAAGCCACAATCAGAGAGCTGATTCCAGTCTCACACTTGGAGAGAGCTACTGGAAATATTAACGTTCCATGTTACTGTCTTTGAGTTCTAGTGGTTTTAGATTTAGAAGTTTTGATTAATTCTTTTTGTGACAAGGAAATTTTTTTTTTTTTTTTGCCTTTGAATGCCTCTGGAATATGCCATTTCTTGTGGTTATCTAATAGCTGCATCAGAGGGCAGAAAATGGCTCTTTTTTTCTTGCTTATCTCCTTAAAAATTATAAGATGATCCTGGTATGTATCTGCTTCGTGAACATTGAAGATCTTTTTCTAGGTTCTCCACAGCCTGTGAATCCCCCTAGACCTTGCAAGCATAGTGAGAGAAGAAGAAGATCCCAGCGCTTAGCCACCTTACCCATGCCTGATGACTCTCTAGAAAAGCTTTCTTCTTCCTCTTCAGCAACTGATGGCAAAGCATTCTCCATCAGTTCTCAGAATCAGCAACAGTCTTCAGTACCAGAGGGTAATGTATATCTATTTCCTATAGAAACAAATAACTAACAACAGTTGCTTGAATAATGTTTTCTTTTATGTCTCTTGACTTACAGCCACTTTGTATATGCTACAGATAACTTATCTGTGCCTTCTTTTTGCCAGGCACTGTATAAATATCAGTGATCTGCACTGATATGAACTGATCGAGTTCCTTTGTGTTAATATGATGGTTTTCTTTTCTTTTTAATTTTGTATAGTGCCTGCTATCGCGTATGTGCCGCTCCAGAAGCTGGGCCCCTGCCTCCCTCTTGATTTAAGTTGTGGTTCAGAAGTCACAGGGAGTAGAACCCCACATCCCTCCTATCATGGTGGTGAATGTCCCAGGGAAGAAAAGGAGGAGACGCCGTTGTTTGCAAATCCCACCTCCAAAGTAGTGAGTGATGTAAAAGGAGCTGCAGCAGCTACAGGTAAGGGAGCTCTTGGTTAAGTTTAGCATAAACATTTTGATATTCAACTTCACTTAAATTCATATGAAACCCCTCTTCTAAGAACTTTTAGTTAGTTACTGTGTTCAGATGGAATTTCTCTGTTTTAAAATTCTTTTGTGTGACCATTGTCAGTATTCTCTGAACATAGTTCTTGTCATTTTTTTTCTTCTTTCATTCTCTTTTTCTCCTTCTTTCTTTTGCTTTCTAAAAAAAATATATTTATTCACTTATATGCCAATATTAGTCCCCTTTACTCCCGGTATCTCATAACACAAATCTTTCCCCCATTCCTCTATCCTCTTCCCTGAGAAGGGCCAGTCCCCTTCTGGGTGAAAACACACACACACACACACACACACACACACACACACACACACACACACAGAGGTTCATCAAGTCTTGTGATTAAAGACATAACTATCATGCCTGGCTTCTTTTGCTTTTTTAATGTGTGTGTAAAATGTGGTATTGCTGTACCTCGAGCTAGCAAATCTTAGCTACCCAGTTGGGTCAACCTAGCAAGTTTTAGGCCAACTAAGGCTACACAGCAAGACCCTGTCTCAAAACAAGAAATAGATTTTATGAAATATATGCTTATTTTTGCTACTAGAAATTATTAGAGTTAAATACAATTCTAGAAATTCCTATTCTTGAAGCAAGAAGATACTTTATAATATTACAATTTCATAAAAAAATACATGATGTTTCTCAGAAGTCAAATAGTATGTTTCAGTCATCTTTTTAGTAAATTACTAATTTGGAATTGGCTAGTGAGAGATTTAAGTCTAGTTAGATTAGGAGATAAATGTAAAGTAGCCAAATGTATTGGTAATAATCATGATTAACAACATCTTCCCCAAAGGATGTGGCATTGGCTTCTTGGATGAAGCCAAAATATAGCTTACTGTGTTCTGCCCATGCTACTCAATTAAACAATGACAGCAGTAGCTTAAATTAATTTGTGTCTTTAACTTGTTCTTTCTTTCAAAGTAGCAGTGTCAGTACTTGTACATATAATTATCTACAATTCCATTTTACCTGTAAAGATTTAAATTGGTTGATATATAATAGTGCTTTCTTATTTAGAAATTAAAAAATGCCCACAGCTGAAAACCTGTGGGTTTTGAGAGATTGATTTCTCAGATCTGATCTACTGTTTTGATATTCATCTAAACCTGATCTTCGAGTAATTCAATTTGCTTTATCTTTTTGTGCACAAGATTCCTGAATTATCATTGACCTTTTGAGAAAGTTTTCTGGGTAAAGGCCTTACTTTTTATCAGTCTGGAAATCCTTACTGCACTGAGTGTAGGAGAATGATCTTAATGTCATATTAACATAGACCAATTGGGAAAATGATTTTTCAATGTGTCTGTGAAGATATTTGTTTCTTTAAAATCCATGTTTGGATTGCTTGTAATAATACTGAAAAACAGATCAGTATGGGTACATGTCATAAATAGTTTGTTATGTAGGGTTGGAGAGATGACTTATTTGATGCCCAGCAACCACATGGCAACTCACAACCATCTCTGACCCTACTCCCAGGGGATGCAGTGCCCCCTTCTAGTTTCTTATGTGTGTAATACATATATGCAGGCAGCATACACACACACACACAATTTTTTTAAAAATGTCATGTCAGCCATATTGTATATTCTAAACATCAAAACAGTATCTGTACACTAAGCGCCTTTGATTTTTCTTCTCACCAGGGGCTTAACATGACTCTGTTTTGTTCTGTTTTATTTTGGCTGATTTGTTTTTCCTCTAAATTCTGGCAGATTTAGAGCTATATGGCTAGATACCTTGGAGAGGTAGTACTTGGTTTTGTTCATGATGTCGAATTATACAATGGTAAAGAGAAGGCATAACCATTGTCAGCTTGACATTAAGAGCACAGTGCTCAGCAATTTTTGTATATTTTTTTGTTTTGCTTTTAAGGAGAAAAAAAAAATATTTTGGCTTAAAGTTCTGGGGATGCAGTGTACCATCACAGGAAAGTCAAAATGGCAGGAGCAAGTCAGAAAACAGAGATGGATGATGCTAGTGTTCTGATCTCCTCAGTTCTCCTTTTTCTTCAATCCGAGACCCAGCCCGTGAAATGGTGCTACCCACAATTAGGCTAGGACTTCCTACCTAACTTACTGCAGTCTAGATAATTGCTTAAAATAAGACAATGTACCAGGCATGGTGGCGCACGCCTTTAATCCCAGCACTCGGGAGGCAGAGGCAGGCGGATTTCTGAGTTCGAGGCCAGCCTGGTCTACAAAGTGAGTTCCAGGACAGCCAGGGCTACAGAGAAACCCGGTCTCGAAAAACCAAAAAGAAAAAAAAGAAAAGAAAAAGAAAATACATGCTTTTAAGTTAGCTAATGAAAGCTGGTATATACGTGATCATGTGGAGTGCACCCAGAGTATTTGAATGGGATGAAGTAAGATTTTAATTAATTTCTATGACTATTTTGAATTTTTCTTTTTGAAGAAAGTGGTGGAAGTCAGATTCTATTCTTTTATTTAAAACTGTATCCATTTGTTTTACTGTCATTGAACGTCTATGTTGTCCGCATGCTTTTTTCTCTTAGTATATTTCTTTTGTGGTGCTAGTTCTGTTTTCTTTCTTTGAAATGGAATCTCACACTGTCCATAGCCCAGGGAGTATGGAACAAAGTGATATACCCCAGGCTGATTTGGAAGTCTTGGTTTTCTTGCTGTAGAGTGTTGAGATTGTAGGCATGTGCTATTATATCTGGCTTTCTTACTATTGTTACCTAACCATCCTTCCCTATTTTGAAGATATTTTGTGTTTCTCTGTTTCCTATGCTGATGTGTACCTTTTGTTTGTGTTCTTCTTATACCTATGTAAATGAGTATGAGGGGACATACATTTGGCTGGTGTTTATCCTAATTATAAAAATAAATTCCATTTCTATTTTAATATTTCTTTACAAAGCATTATTTACAAGGACTGTATTAGCAGTATTTTAAACGTGGTACTCCTAGACAGTTTAGACTGATGAGAATGTTAACTGAGAAATAGTTTAGCAAACTTTCGGACTCTTACTAGCTTAAACTTTGCTTTTAATTGTGTTTCCAACAGAGATTATGAGCTTGCATTAATTGGCCTACATTCTTCTACTAGGATGGATGCCAACATGATTGACTCTAAGGTTTGGTGTACTGTAGATGCCCAGTTTAGCAAAAAGTAAAAATAATAGGAAAAGAAAAGAAATGATACATTTCTAAAAGTTAAAAAAAAGGATACCTTTGTTTTTTGAGTTATTGTCAGAATGCTTTTTCTAACAGCCAGTGAATCAAAGAAAAGATACAGCTTAAGAAGTCTTTACTTCTCTTACTCTCTGGGAGGCAGAGTACATGGGGTGTCTTAAAAAGAATCTTTTTCAAAAGAAACCTTTCCTGACCTGGGCCTGAGAGTGTCTGTGTCCTGTTTTAAGTTCTGCCATTAAGGTGAAGTGCTTAGCGTGCTGAGATGCAGAATCTCCATTCAGGAAGCCTAGCATCTAGAAGGAAATCAGGCTAGTAGCAGAACTAGACATGTAAATGAAAGTTAATTACTATAAGCTGTAAAATCCTTAAGAGATATAAAGTAGGACAAGGAGAGATGGCTCAGTGTGTAGAGGTGCTTCCTACACCTGGGAACCTGAGTTCTAGGCCCCTGTTCTACATGATGGAAGGAGAGAACTGATTCCATCCAGTAACTTGTCCTCTAACTTCCACAACTGCACTATGGCACACAAACAGCCCCACACACTAGATAGATAGATGGATGGATGGATGGATGGATGGATGGATGGATGGATGGAGCCCTTAAGCAGAGGAGGATGTGTGTTCTTAGCTAAGATAAGAGGAACCTTCACTTGCCCTCTGTTCTCATTTTTTTCCATTAAAGTTTAAATGAACTACTTCCTTCACAAATTTGTAATGAGAATTTTATAGTTGGTAATATCTGTGGCCATTACCAGCTCTAAAGTGTTAATTATTGATTTGTTTATTATATCATTCATCTTGTATTTTATAAAGTCAAAATTGTGATATGGTCCCATTAGCTTTCACAATTTTCAAATAGTTTTAAAATGGTAAATATTCTTCTTAGTAGCCTCCATTAAGACAAAATTGGAATAAGTTGGGATTAGTATATTATATGAATATAATTCTCAACATTTTTAGTTAGTTCTATGTTGTAAGGCTCATTATATTTCTATTTTTGTACTTTTAAGCAAATCAGTATGAAAATATCAAATATTTGTTTTACTGTAGAATATTTTAGTTAATGTAAATACAAGTATCAGATTGATAAGCATATGGGTACTATATCTTTATAATACCATAATGTACATTAGCAGGGCATTCAATTTTTAGTAAATTTAGCTTAGTTTTTTATGAAATTAGATGTGATTTCTTGAATTTTTAAGACAGTTTTTAATGAAATGTAGAAATAGTAAACATGCAAATGCATTTGTCACCGTTAAGAAAGTAGGACTTACGACTCCACTGGATCCTCTGTAATGAGTCCAGGGCTTACTTTGTCTGCTTAATATGGCGTTATCACCAAAGAAGCCAGAGATAAGTTTTAGGCTACTCTAAATGAGGACGGTTGTAGGTCTATCTGCTCTGACTGTGGCCACCTTTTAGATGGCATTCCTTTCTATCCCAATATTTGATGTTGACTCTACATTCACTGCTTAAAGCCTTTTAAAGTTATTACTGAATTTAGTTTACATAGCTATTCCAAACAAAGTTGTAATTATGTTTTCTGTAATCTACTTCAAACCCCCTCCCCCCCAATAACATACACACATATACACATATGAACTGGACTTTGTATAGACTTAGGAATTGCATCTTTTAGAGAACTTAATGCTCTTCACTCTACAGTTGGGGGTAGGAGAGTAGTCAGGATTCTACTTTGCTTATTGAAGTCTGGGTAGCCTGTTGCTTTTGTTCTTTATCACAGTGGCTCTAAGAGTTTATCTGAAGAAAATGTCCTCTTGAGAAAATTTAAAGATCACTGTCCTTTATACTAACATCCTAATATTTAGGAAATTGAAACACATGGTGAAATATTAACAATCATATCTTTTTTAAACCCAATTATATTTTTTGTTGAACTTTAATAAAAGGTCTGTTTTGTTTTTTAATTTGTGTGTATTTCTAAAGAGTTCTCCAGTGTTAGAGATCTATAGTTCATTTTAATGTGCTTTCTTGTATAAAATGTTGGCAACCCCTTGTCAGGTTCTCAGTTTTGCCTTGAAAGTTGACCATATGTGAAGTCTTGGGCAGGAAGCCATTGCACTCTGGAGCTTGCTTCCCTAGAGCCACTTAGAATGGATGTTTGTTCTGCCCTGCCATACCTGGTCTGCAGTGCTGGCCTGCGGCCATTATCATCTGTATGCCACCTACCAGAACCCCTCAACATAGGCAATATGATGGGGTTTTGTGACTCTCCTCCTTTGCCATAAGCAGTCCCTAGTCCTAGGTATCGTTCATCTGGAGAGCCAGCCCTCCAGATTTGGACAGAGACAGAGACAGTGTTAACTCCTCTCTGGCGTGCTGTACTACAGTAGAGCCTAAGCAGCACTTTCCTTTGTTTGGTTTCTTAGTTGTAAACATTTCCATGGTCCAGTAGTCAGCAGAAGGAAGGGATAAATGTATTCAATTGTCTTGATAAGTGGGAAATATTACTGTCCTTATCTTTGCTGTGAGATCTCTTCATTCTTCCTGTCACAATCAGTGTGATTATCAACATTCTTATTAATCTGAAACTTCGTAGAGCCTTGTTGCTCCTTAAATTAAGGAATATTCTTTATAGCTTATGTTTAAACTATATAAAGTATTTGAATAAAATATAAAATAGTTGACATGATTGTATAAATTGATTCTTTTACTAGATTAGCCTGAGCTACAAACAAGACATTGAGAAATGTTAAGCAGAATTGGGAAGCTTTGTTAAGGGAATCCGTTCTTTTAGTTATAGTTAGTGAAGTATGATATTTACAGATGTAATTTAGACTACTAGGTAATACATGCCATTAATATGGTATATTTTATGTGTATGTATACCTTTGAATTTCACATTTATTTAGTCCAAAAATGATTAGCAAAATCATTGTTTGGGTTCTTTTTGTTACCTAACAATAAGGGATTTATGCAATGACATACATGTCCCAGAATTCACATGTATAACTTTTAGGAAATAAGAGGTAAAATATCAGCTTATATATGTTATTAAAATAACAGTTATATGTTATTAAAAACTAATATACTTTACCGTGAAATTGAATATTTTATTTGGATGCTCTGAAGAAGAGTTGTGACTAGATTGTCACAGAAGCAGCAGTGTATCTGTGCCAGCCATTCAAAAGACTGCCAGTACCTTCTGAGTTGCTTAAGGATGTGGTGCTGCATCAGCCTCCATAGATGGCCCGGAACCTTTACATAACTTCTTTTTCTGCTTAGAGCCCCAATTGTGCTATTTATGAAATAGTCTAGCTTCAAAATACCCCCAACTACAAAGTAAAACAACACACTTACCAATTACTGACCAAAGTATTTACTTACTCTGTCTCATACAATCTTAAAAGAGCAGTAGTAGGTATTCTTGCTCTATTGACAATAAGGAAGCAAAAGTATGGAGGCATTAAACCACGTAGTCAAGTCATACAAGTAACAAAGCGTGGAGGCCAAGAATTCCACCCAGGTGGTATGAAGAATCACCAATATTCCTGGAATAAGTTTTTATTTGTAGTTTATGTAATAAAATTGTGCAAGAGGAAGATTCCTATTTAGAGTTTTGGAAACAATTGTAATTTTAAAAACTGTACCATATTTTTATTGTTCTGCCTAAACTTACATCTTATCCCCCTAACCCACAGGAATATCGAAAACAGAAAAAAAGGTGAAATTGGAAGAAAAAACCTCCACTGCATTTGGTATGGACAGAAAGTAATCTTTAAGCAAAAGACTAAAAAGCTTGACAGAGAGGACAGCATCTGTGTTTTCCCTTCCCTGCTAGGGCTCCTTAAGGTGCCTGAGGTCATCTGCTTCTGTGCTTAGCAGTTAGCCAGCTTCATATGCACCTGCTCTCCCGTGCATAGCTTAGACTTCTGTGTATTCTATGGGGATTCTCTGGCTTTCTCTGAGTTCTTTGCTTCTGAACGTTTCTGGTTAAAACTATGTATGGATAACGCTTTAGAAATAAGCCTCCACCTAATATTTTTGAGACTTAAGAGTAATGGACGCTATATTAAAATAGTAATTCTATTCATAACATTCATCAGTATGCCTTATTAAAAGGATACAGACTTTTTCACTGTCTTTTCTACCTAATGTTGAGTAAAGACTAAAAGTAATAAAATAATGGGTAATAATAAGTATTATTAGGTTCGCTAACTGGAGTCACTGAAAATTGGCTACATCTAATTGGAAGATTGTAGGCTAACTCATTCTGAGCTGGAAAAGGAGCTTGCAGAATATCTGTTCAGTTTTACTTTGTGGTACAATGTTCTAATATACTGTTCAAACATGCATTTATCTTCTTAAAGTACATATGATTAAAGAAAAGAATGCTTTCTGGAAAGAATAGAATGAAGTATTTTTCTTTCTTGTTTTCTTTTATGTATGCACAGGGGAGGTATTTAAATATGGAAGGAGTTATGTATAAATTAATTTGATTAATTTTGTTTCTCTTTTCTGAAGACAAAATGCCAACATCTTATTTAAATTTTCTAAAACATTAATAAATTATATATAGTAATGCTGATTCTCCATAGTGAGGTCTTTTTAAATTATGGAATTTAACTTCTTGGCACATAGTAGGAATTTTAGTCTATTACGCATTTAAAGATTTTAACTACTGTCTGTGTTAACTTTAAGGTGTCAGGAATTGGGATTTTTCAACACTGCTAATGAAGATCCCCTCTTATAGTCCAATAAGCTAAGCAAGAGTTCCAGACTCATGACACGAACAGTTTAATTGAATCCGTCCACTCTGGGCAGGTGACTGGAATCACTGATGAAAACATAAATGCTGCTTTGAGGGTAACCACAAAGGAGCAACTAAGAATCACTCACAATTATTGAAGGCTTTCCTTTTATTTATTTTAGGTAAAAGGAAAGAAAAGGATAAGGAAAAAAAAGAGAAGCGAGACAAAGATCACTACAAACCAAAGCAGAAGAAAAAGAAGAAGAAGAAAAAGAAATCTAAACAGCACGGTAAGTTTGCTAAGATATGGTTTTTTTAGTATTTTGAGATTGTTCTACTCTTTTTTTTCCCCCCACAAAATGATAAGATTAGCATGCCGTTGAGAATTTAGACATTCTTGTAACTTTTCTTTGTCTTATCATTTCAAAAACATAAAATCTGCTCTGTAAAATAAATTGCAATGACTTTATCTCCAACATATGGTGAAGTAAGTACTATGACACAAATCCTTTAACATGATGGAGATTTCCCCCTACTGTGTATGCGTGTGTATGTATGTATGTATGGAGAGAGAGAGAGAGAGAGAGAGAGAGAGAGAGAGACATGGTCTTTTTTTCTTTTCTTTCTGTGGTATGTATGTATACATATGTCCACGCATGTGTGGAGGGCAGAGGTCAACTTGGTGTCTTCGTCTACAGTTCTGTTATTCTTTTTTGAGACAGTGAACTTTACTGAAACTGAAACCAAAGCTTATCATTTTACCTAAAGTAGTGGTTCAAATATCCTCTGGGATCTTCTTGTCACTCCTCCCCATGCTGGATTTGCAGATATACTCTATGATGTCTAGATTTTGTATGCTTGATGTGCAAGCACTATAGCAACTGAGAATTCTACAAAGCCAAAATAAAGGAGTGATTATAAACACACAATTGTAATGTCCTTTAAATTCCCTTTGTAGGATAAAAGAAAAAGATGGTTTTTAGAAAAACCAGCAGCAGAATTTGGCAACAATGAATAAAGGAAACCCTACATGTGCTTAAAAGCATAAGAAAAATGGTGACAGAAGGAAGCATGAGATGCAGAAGACAACATAAACACACTGTAAATGTGTAATCAGTCTAAACACTGATATTAGAAAACAGCCTGTAGAGATAAGAAAGCAAAGTAATAGAAACTACAATATATAGTACTAGCTTGTATATTGGGAGGTAATTACTTGCAGTTCATTACTTTGACTTCCTTGTATGATTGCTTGTAGGTCCTAAGAAGTTTAGTTTGCATTTTCAGACTTCTAATCCAGGAATGGTGGCTCACACCTGTAGTCCCAGAACTTGGCAGGTTGAGGCAGGAGAATTTACACAAGTTTGAAGTCAGTCTGGGCTAATAATAAGTTCTAAAACAATGAGGGCTATGGTGTAAGGCCCTGTCTGTGAAAAAAATGAAATAAAAACATTTGTTATATAAGACCAAAGAATAGTAGAATAAAGTATAATTTCCTAAGTAGGAGTGGAAAGAATATAAATGTAAATGAACCATCTACATCCAACTGAACTGAAAATTAGAAAACAATAAAGCATAAGTAAGGTGTTAGAAATAAATACAGCATTACTTATACTTTATACTTTATAGAATCTAAGTGCTAGCAAGGTGGAGACAGGTAGATCTTTGGGGCTCACTAGACAAATAGCTTAGCCTCCTTAACAAGTTCCAGGCCAGTGAGCAACCCCATGACAAAAAGTAAGAATGAAAATCTGGACACTGCCTGAAGAACAACGTGCAGTCTGTCTTCCACATGCATTTGAACATACATGTGCTACCTGCACTCAAGCATGCACATGCACAGATACAAGAAATGTTGAATTAGCATGAATGAATCAGAAATAATAAAGATGAAAGATTAATAAATAAGATTAATAAGTTAAACTCTGCTAGAATCTTATTTTAACCCAAAAAGTTAGATGGAAAGAGACGGTTGCTAGAAATTAAGTTCAAAGTAAATAGTCTCCAAAGCTTAAAAGAAATATAAGAAGTTTTTCTGTTCATTTCTTTTAAACATTGAAGGAAGGAGTTTTTGTTTGTTTGTTTGGTTGGTTGGTTTGGTTTTTGTTTTGTTTTTGTTTTTGTTTTTCTGTTATTTCATCTTCCTTTCCTATAGTTCCAGTGTATTAGGAAGCTGATGCAGGAGCATGACTTTAGTGCAGAAGATCGAAACCAGCCTCCACAACATACTGAAACTATCCTCGAAAAATAAAAGATAGGGAATGTCTCACAGAAGATGTGAATATATATATATATATATTCCCCAAATATATATTCAGTACTAACTTCTTATAGTCATGAACACTAATATATTTGGCAATAAGATATTCCCTGATATGATTTAAAAATAATCCCAGAAAGAGACATCAGGATTTAGGGTAGACCCCTAAATGTAGGATTTTGAGACTCAGAGATGAGAGGCCATGAAGATGGATGCAAGGAATGAGGTCAGATGCTTATGAGGCCAGGAGGCTTTGCTCCAACCTCAGAGGGAGCCTACCAGTCAATACCTGGCTTGGAACTTTTGACTTAAAGAACTTTGATGGAATAAACTTACTTTGTTTCAAGCCATCAGATTTATGGTACTTTTTTGTGGCACCCATAGGAAACTAATATAATTCCATCTGTGTCTTATGTGATTTAAATAACTGTTGTCAATAAAAAGAAGAAGGATGGTCACAGGGTCTCATTTCTCATATAATTGCAAAATGTCATAAATACTGCAGAATTATTCTAGCAATTCATGGGAACGATATGAACATAGGTGGAATGCAAATGTGGTTGAATATCAGAAAAATCAGTTCATAAAATTCAACCCAATAAAGGTAAAGGAGAAACATCGCTACCTCCATAAGTCAACAAAAACCTTTTGGTGGCCCACATGCTGATTCTGTTAAACTGTGAATAGCTGATTGTAAGCTTGTTTAGAAATATTAAATAAGTAAGTGGAATGTATGTTCATGGTTTGGATCTTTCAGTATCCAAGAGATGTAAGTTAATGATAAGTAGATTTATAGAGCTAGTGCTTATTTTAGTACTGAAAAAAGGAAAAGGAATCAGCCTACCAGGATGGGTATGGATATTGTTTTTGCCCATAACATTGGGCTATTTTTGAACTGTGTACTTAATGTGTCCTGCTGTGATTCCTTGGTTCATAAAATAGCATTAGCCACCAAACCCTGTTCACTCTAGTTCTGAGAGTATTAAGAGTTAGCACACAGAACTTCATTAAACTGTCTTCTTGGCAGTCTTTAATTGGTTTCAGGTTAGTTGTACTCTAGTTTGTATGGTAACCATTGTGTAAGCTCTCATAGACACCTACTAAATACCAGTTGTTTGCAAAACAACTTCAAATTCTGGTGGTCAGGAGTCTAAAATAGTTCTCTAGCTAAAGCTGGGATTTCTTTCTGGAGGCTTCAGCAAATAGTCCATAGTCTGTACTCCTTCCTTTTCAGGCTTCAGAGGCTGCCAGAGTCTTGTCTCCAGTTTTCTCATTTTCAGGGGAGCATTAGCCAGCCAATTCTTGCCTGGATTGATTCCTTTGCCTTTTTCATTTGAAGTAGCCCCCCTAGGATTCCACTGGGCCCACAGATAGCCTGTAGCACATTCCCTGCTTTACGGCCAGCCTACTAGTTTAATTTAACCTGCAATGTGAATTCCCCTTCACTATGATACTTAAGCATTTACAGGAACCAGAGACTAGGTCATGAACATACGTGAAGGACTGAACCAATCATACTGACATGATTGTGCTCCTATAAGCATCCTTTCCCACCTGTTACATACTCTCTGACCTCTCTTGGTGGATGCCTTTTAACTCAGGCTCAGTTGAGACAGTAGACAAAGGAGGTGAAAACGTGCTTTCTGTCCACATGTATGCACTTTGCTGAACATGTCCATCTCCTCCTCTGTCCTTGCTAAAATGAAGGGAATGTCCTTCCCTATTGAAATCCTGAAATTCCAGCACTAGAAACAGATAGATGGTGTCTAGGTAGTTTTCTCCATCTAAAGTAAAATGTCTTTTCTATCTGCTTCTTCTCTTACGTCTTCTGCTAGCCCTATCACAGACTCACTTTCAGCACTTGGTCCATCAAATAGAAAAACTGTCCTGATGCCTTCCACCCTTGCTCTCAGCTTCCACTCTATGTTACTGCATGTCTGTCCTCAGCTTCCTCTCAGCTGTCGCCTTCCTAGTTAAAGTAGCTGGCATAAGTGTGTATACCACAGCTAAGGCCTGCATCTCATCCTCTCTTCTTCTCATCTATCTTCTACTTCCTGTTCTGTCCTACCACTGGAATGAACTTGGAAAAACGAAGTGGACCTATGTCTCATCATGTTTTCCTTTAAAACTTATAAATGACTGTTGGTTATATTAGAATAAAGCCTAAAAATTAATGCAAAAATCCCCTTGTACCCTGTTGCCAGTGCTCACAGGGCCGCCTGTCCTATTTATTTCTCATACTATGCCCCAGCAGTCATGAACTTGCCAAGTGTGCTATGTGCTTTTGGCTCCAGAGCCTCCATCCTACCTATGCTCCTCTCCCTCTATTCCCATCTCTCTCTCTCAGTAAGCTGTATGGGCCTTCCTTGCTTGTGCCTGTAAGACTTATAGCTGACTGAGAACAGTAGGCCTTTGACACACCAGTTTATTTCCTTCAGAAGTTTGTCTTATGTGTGCATGTGTAAGATTAATTGATTAAATTTTCACTATAGTTATATTAGAGAGAAGTAGGTAAGAGTAGGAGAACCTCTTACCTTAATGGAAAGAAATAGGCTAATTTCTCTTCCCTATCTTGCTGCGGACATGGCTGTGAAAATGATGGAGGAAAATGTAGAAATGACCCTTTACCATTTCTTCATAAGAGTGTACTGGTATCAGTTAGCTCCTGGCAATCCCATGTGTCTACACCATATGGGGTTACTGATTTTGCTTGTTCTCGTCAATACACTTATCAGCTAGCTGGTCACAGGGGACAGATGAAGTGGTTGTATTATGGCTTTATGTGTCTTCATGAGTTGTGATAACTCTGTTTCTTGAGACTTTAGTAATGTGTCTTTCTGTTACTTATGTTTCAGATTATTCGGACTATGAAGACAGTTCCCTAGACTTTTTGGAAAGGTGTTCTTCTCCACTAACTAGATCTTCTGGGAGTTCTCTGGCTCCACGAAGCACATTTACGGAGAAAACTACAACTTATCAGTACCCGAGGGCAATTCTGTCTGTTGATCTTAGTGGTGAAAGTATGTGTGACTGTGTTGTAGTTAAAATAAGACCTGAGATTCCTCAGTATCAGACTTTCTGCCATGTATGTTTATGTTAATTGCATGCTACTTCCTTTTAGTTTAAAATCTCTTCTTACATTATTATTGCCATTCATTTATTGTCTTGCTGTGTAGCTCAGGATGACCTCAAACAATTGATCATCTGGCTTCAGCCCCCAGATGCTGGGTTTAGAGATGTGAGCTGCCATGACCAGCTAAGCAGTTGATCACTACCTGGTCGCGCAAATAACCATGCCATATGATGTGTGTAAATGCCTAGTATAATGCTTGGCATATAGTATAGTGCAATGGTAGTTGGCTAAAAGGGTATTAGTATATAGTACAAATAATGAAACTCATTCTTTCATGACCAAAAAGGACTAATATTTGAGAATATTCAATCAAACATTTGCAAACTGTGTAGAAACTAATGTTCATTGTTGGTATTAGCCTTAGCCATGACCTGTTAGTAGGAAAAACGATGGCTACTCAGTATTACTTTCATCAGTGTATGGAAACTACAAAACATTTAAATGTTTTTGTTTGTTTGTTTTTTGTTCTGTTTTTGTTCTAGAGGCAGGTACTCAGTTTGCATGGGTTTGCTCTGCTGAAATGCTTATACTCCCTTCCAATAGCTGCTTTGTGATACAGGACATAATCGAAATGGTGTGCACTTTTATGTGTTCCAGATTTGTCAGATGTGGAATTCCTGGATGACTCTTCCACAGAGAGCCTGCTTCTGAGTGGGGATGAGTACAACCAAGACTTTGATTCAACTAATTTTGAGGAGTCTCAGGATGAAGACGATGCTCTTAATGAGATTGTACGCTGTATCTGTGAACTGGATGAGGAGAATGGCTTCATGATCCAGGTACTTAACCAACCTCTGCCCTGCAGTTCTGGATCACTGTGGGTGTTAGCAGATGGGCCAGAGAGCTTTTCTTTTTCATTAGCCATCCCTCAAAAGGTAGTGTCTAACACATTGCCCTGCTTTCCATTCTAGCAGTACTGGCTAGGAAATCTCTGCGTTGAGTCAAGTAGACACTTGGCTTGTGAATATCACTGGTCAGTTTAGGTTATCTGTTAACAGATTGAGGCCTTCGTGTTGAAATGTTCAAAGGCCCTGAAGGTGGGTCTTCCTCCACAGTGTAGAGTTGGCTACAGCATGTTTTTTTACTGACAGTTAATAATTCAGCAATATATATTTACCCTTTGGGGCGTGGAATTCGAACCCAAATTTCCAGAATTCTCAAAGAAGAAAGAGAACTTTGTTACAAGGGTTAGCAACCTCTGCTTATAAGTGTCTCTAAGAAATCAAGGAAGCATAGCCCACAGTTGTGTCAATATGTAGAAAAATTAGGAGATATTGATTACAAGATTTAAAAAGTAACCACCTATTTCTCTTTGTCAGTGGTGTTCTCAAATAAAGGTGCTATGGATTTAGAGCTTTACCACATGACTATTTAAGTGTCCTTGCATTGACATTCTACAGATTTGTTTCAGTGTTTTTATAATTTATTAAAGCATATTTTAATAGATCTGATATAAAGAAGTTCTTGAAATAGTTGAACATTTCAGTGATGAAATTCATCTTAAACATGACTTTTTCTTGTGGCACATAGAACTTGAATTAGCAGGACAGGATGGCAGGCCAGCTAGTTAAAAAGTGACAATGTGAGTCCTTGCCTTGCCTGTCCTGGTCTGGTCTGTGGGTGCCGATTCTGCCAGCACTATGGGTCTCTTCTGTTTTCTGCAGTGTGAAGAGTGCCTATGCTGGCAGCACAGTGTGTGCATGGGGCTCCTGGAGGACAGCATTCCGGAGCAGTACATCTGCTACATCTGTCGGGACCCTCCGGGTGAGGCCCTCCGCCCCGTGTGGGTTGTGTGACGCGGACTCCAGAGTATGGCCACTGTGTAGAGCACCTGCACTTCTTGGTTAGCTAGACTCCTCTGCCATAACGTGGGTTGAAGAGACTTTTTGCCTGTTACAGCATGACTTTCATAGTAATCACCTGCACAAGCACATTGATGTAGATATATTTACTTCCTGACTACCTTACCGAAAGGGAGTTCATGACTTTCTCCTGAAGCTAGCTTTTGCCTACTCTGGGTATTGATTTCTAGCTAGGATTATTTATGCTGAACCAATATTCATTGCCTGCTAACCATCTGATTAGTTTTGAAAAGTTTACCCAATTTATTGCAGAGTAAAGAGGATTCCACAGCCTTACTTATATCTTTTCTTTCCCTGATGAAGCACTTAGATGTGGGAAGTCATATATTTGTGCCTGAAGAGGTACCACTGAGTGTATACTGAGATGAAAGACTGAGCTATTTTGACTCCCAAACCATTGTACTTGCTTTGTCATGCCTATTTCTATGCTAAGTAACACATTCTGCATGTAGAATATATTTTCAGCTATCAACGCAGAGAATAACTAGGCAGATGAACTGGTCTCATGCTCACTGAAAGAATAAAGGAAAAATTTTTAAGAAGCAAGAAAGGGGGCTGGTAAGATCAATTAGCAGTTAAGAACACTGACTACTCTTCCAGAAATCCTGAGTTCAATTCCCAGCAACCACATGGTAGCTCTGTAAAGAGACCTGATGCCATCTTCTGGCATCTAGGTGTGCATGCAAACAGAGCACTCAGACATTTAAAGATAAATAAATTTTAAAAAAATTAATTAATTAATCAGTTAATTAAAGCAAGAGAGGGATAAGGAAATGGACCAGTGTTTTGATCTCTATATTCATGTAAAGAGCTGGGCATGCCTATAATCCCAGTAGTGTGGAAGTAGAGACATAAGGTCTCCCTGGGCTTTGCTGGCCCACCAATCTAGTCACATCAGTGTGACTTCCAGATTCCATGAAAGGTCCTGTCTCAAAAGCTGAAGTAGTAAGTGGTAAAGAACCATAACCTCTGGCTCATATATGCAAAGAACCAAGAGAATTATTCAGAGCTATGTGAATATAATTTTTTTATTGTTTCTACTTATAGACATTTGCTATTTATTGTATGTTTCAATAACAAATATAGACTTTTCACTTTTCATTCAGTTGCATATATTGGGTACATTCTATCTGTTAACACTGGAAAGATGACTGATTCAAATTATTTATCCTCCTCATAGTTAAAACAGGAGCATCTAATTGTAAGAGGATCCAGTATGTATTAGCATCAAGCTCTAAAATATTGTAGAATTTTGTGAAATCATTGTCATGATGGCAGGATCCCTACTTGCTCATCTATAGCTTTGTTTTTATGAGCAGAAATTGAAAGAAAGACCTATGTTTTCTGCCAGTCATCTTAGAAGAAAGGTGGCTGGTAGATAACAATTGAAAATCATGTATCAGAGTTCCCTTGGCAGATGTCACCTGCCCCTTACCCTCAGTGGCATTCCTTCTCCTCATGTGCAGACAAAGCAGAAGTGCTGAGGGGCTCCTGTCATCTCACCATTCCCTCAGCATGGTATCTGAGTTTGGAGTCTACTTTTAGTGGTAGAGCTTGTCTTATTCACTGAGGAGCATTAATGGGAGCGAGGATCTAGATAGTAGAATCCTTTATGACTTCCATTGTCAACTTCGTCTGCAGGTCAGAGATGGAGTGCAAAATATCGTTATGATAAGGAGTGGTTGAATAATGGAAGAATGTATGGGTTATCTTTTTTAAAAGAAAATTATTCTCATCTCAATGCCAAAAAAATAGTTTCCACACATCATCTTCTTGCTGATGTCTATGGTGTAACTGAAGTACTGCATGGATTACAGCTTAAGATTGGAATACTAAAGTAAGTGGACTGCCTGGGACATTTTTTTAAAAATTATTTTTATTTTATGCATATCATATTTTGACTGTGTTTATATATGTGCACCACATGGGCATGGTACCTGCAGAAGCAAGAAGAGGGTTACTTCTTAGGAACTGGAGCTAATCACAGTTATAAGCCACCATGTGGGTGTTGAGAACTGAACCCAGGTCCTCTGCAAGAGCAGCAAGTGCTTTTAACCAGTGAGCCCTCTACAGACCCATTCTCCCCCCCCCTTTCTTTTTTTTTTCTTGGATATTTTGTTCATTTACATTTCAATTGCTATCCCAAAAGTCCCCTATACCCTCCCTGCAGCCCTGCTCCCCTACCCACTCACTCCTACTTCTTGGCCCTGGCTTTCCCCTGTACTGGGGCATATAAAGTTTGCTAGACCAAGGGTCCTCTCTTCCCAATGATGGCCAACTAGGCCGTCTTCTGATACATATGCAGCTAGAGACATGAGCTCCAGGGGGTACTGGTTAGTTCATATTGTTGTTCCACCTATAGGGTTGCAGACCCCTTTAGTTCCTTGGGTACTTTCTCTAGCTTCTACATTGGAGGCCCTGTGTTCCATCCTATAGATGACTGTGAGCATCCACCTCTGTATTTGCCAGGCACTGGCAAAGCCTTACAGGAGACAGCTATATCAGGCCTCCTTCAGCAAAATCTTGCTGGCATATGCAATAGTGTCTGCGTTTGGTGGCTGATTATGGGGTGAACCCCCGGGTATGGCAGTCTCTGGATGGTCCATCCTTTCGTCTTAGCTCTAAACTTTGTACAGACCCATTCTTACAAATTCAAATACAAATCTAAAAAATAAAAGCATAACATCAGTTAACCACAAATGCAAAACCTAACTAAAAAAAGCAAATGCAGGTAAGCTTTTTAAAATATTTAATGGGAAGTTTAAAAATAAAACTGTCTTCACAGATTATATGATAGTTTATCAGGTAGTCTTTTGGAGGTCCACAATAGCACTTCAGAAGACAGAATATTTAAAAGAAATCTACAGTAAGAAAAATGTTGAACAGTGGTAGCACACACCTTTAATCCCAGCACTCGAGAGACAGAGGCAGAGGCAGGTGGATCTCTGAGTTTGAAATCAGCCTAATCTACACAGTGAATTCCAGGACAGCCAGACAGGACTACACAGAGAAATTCTGTCTTGGGGGTGAGGGGAGTAAGGAATGAATAACCCTTTGGATAATGACAAGCTCTGTATACCTGGTTCACATCCTACTATTTAAAAAAAAAAATTAGAGCTAGTGTTTTGTGCACATAGCTAACTGTAGCTGATAAGTGATTCTGCTTTCAATGTCTGATAATAGTGTGAGAGGAATTCATTCTATGAGGGTGTGTTCTTAACTACCATAAGATGGACTCACAAAGAGTGAGGAGGCAGCAGATGCAGGATCACCTTTGCTGCTGTGCCTCATAACACTTTATAACTTGAGACAGTTTTTCCTTAAGGAAAGTCTAGGTCCTTCTAAGTAACATATCTGGATAGTTTTGAGGCCTTTTGCTCATTTTCTTCTAATGCCAGACCATAGTTGCTTAAAGATTAAAGGAGAGAGCTTTTTTTTTAATGTAATGTAAATGTTCTGCTCATTCTTCCCAGGATTTGCCCCATCTGCATTCTGAGGCCTCATCTTTTCCTGTGAGTCCTAAGTCTGGTGTGCCTTTGAGTTGCTCTTCTGCTTACTCTCTTGTCCTAGCCAGACAGCTTTATTTCATGGGAAAATTTCTGTACCTTTTCATTTCTGTGACTCCACTCTTCCTTTGCTTCATTCTTTACACCTAATAGCAGCATTCATATTAATGAAGCAGAACAATAGCCTCTTTCATGCTGTTTTGCCCCTGACCAAAGGCCTTGAATAATAGGAATTTTATTGACATACCCTCTTCCTTAGTATGTTGACCAACCATTCCAGCTATACCAAAGCATAATCTCTAAATGAATTATGATTTCTTAGACATCCAGGTATTTTAGTTTCCCTAGAAGATGCCTTTCTATCATTGCCTGATGGCTAGATTTGAGCCTGCTCTTTTTGGTACAGTGCATGTGTACTGAAACTATCATTATTATAAGGTAGACCTTGGGTCTTAAAGTCTTCCTGAATTGGGATTCAGGTGTGTGTCACCAGGCCCAGCTATAGGCATAGGTTTTCAGAGGGTTATGCCACCTGTCTTCAAACGGCATGGCAGGATTCATTTCCCTAGACTGTGGAGCCAAAGAACTAGGTTTCTTTCTAGTATGCCTTCTACTATTGAGAATTTTAAGTGACTATTTTCTAGATATTAAATTGCTTGAAGTTTAAAAGACAAAAGGTTTTAAGCTAAGAAATTATAAATGAATATTACTAGAAGAAAGCTAATTTGAATCTCATTTAGAAATTATTAATTTGCAGCCATCATTGAGCCTGTAGGACAACGGTTCTCAACCTTTGAGGGTCTAACTACCCATTCATAGGGTTCATATAAGACCACCAGAAAACACAGACATAATTCATAACAATAGCAAAGTTACAGTTATGAAGTAGTAACAAAACTAATTTTATGGTTTTGGTCACCACAACATGAAGAACTGTATTGAAGCTTCACAGCATTAGCAAGGTTGAGAACCTCCTACCAGAAGGTAGGAGGAGTCATACCTTGTGAGTAACCTTGTACTTCATTCGGAGTGGAGCCCTGCTTTGCTTACTGCAGAATGTATTGTGCTACAAACCCCACTTCACATGATCTAATTCTTATTTAAAATGGAACACCCTAAGTGAGCATAGACCATAGTTATGGTATAAACAATGGATCTTCTTTGGAGGCCAATTGTACACTAACTAAAATAAAAGTATATTCTATTCTGCAGTTCTTTATCTGGAAATTGATCTGGCTGTAGTATTTTAACACGTGCAGTTATACACATATATTGGAGAGCTGATGGGATGTACTGGACTGGCAATATCATTTAGCCATTAAAGTCTAAATAAAGAAAATCTGTGTGTACTGGTGTGGCAAGATGTCCACCATGTGCTGTTTAGGAAAAAAAAAGTATGGTGAAGCCTACTTGTAAAAAAGAAATATATATATATACCCCTCTTTAAAAAACAACAGCAAAAAGATTTAATTGTTCTTATTTTATGTGTATGTGTGAGCACCCACTTGTATGTATATACACCAAGTGTGTCAGAGAGGGCTCAGAGTCGGTTCCCTGAAACTGTAGTTATAGGCAGTTGTGAACCACCTGATGTGGTGCTGAAAACCAAACCAGCTGGGTCTTCTGTAAGAACAGGAAATGCTCTGAGCTGCTGAGCCATCTCTCCAGCCCCATATTTTCTTATTTTTAATAATTTTGTATGTACAGAAAAAGTCTGTAAGATCATGTGGCATTTACAATTGCTACAGTGGAATAAACTTGCTTTTTATGTGTTCAGTTGTAATTTTTTTCTCATGAGTAGGGATGGCTTGTATGATACATAGTTTATGTAAACATGTTTTATAACCTCTAATTAAAAATTCTATAAGGAAATGTATATATCAAACAGTGTCACTAATAATCAACAGAATTCAGTTCATTGTTGATTTTCTGATTATTGTATAATTAAAACTGAGAGGACTTAGATTTTGGACAAAATGCTAGTGGAGTCAACTTAAAGGACAACTTCGTCTTTGATCCTGACCCCTTCTTCACATGGTTACCAAATTTACCACAATTTTTAGCGTGTTGCCATTCTTTTCATGAAGTGCTATTTCTTCATTTTTGTTTTAAGGAATAAACATCATCCTGACCTTCATCTCTGGGCTTATTCTGGGAAGAGGAAAGACCAAGATCAGGCAGTAGCTGAAGCAGAGAGAAAAATAACACCTCAGGACAGAGCTAACTCAGAGGGGAAGGAGTGTGTACAGAACCACAAGGAACCAGCCCTGAGAATGGAAGAAACTTACATAACAAGCGAGCACAGCTATCAAAAGCCACAAAGCTTTAGTCAGGACTGCCAGTCTCTCACAGACCCTGGAAGCTCAGATGATGATGATGCTAGCAGTTTTGAAGAAGATGGGGAGCTCCGTGTGCCAGATAAAAGCCATCTTCTGTACAAAAATCGGGGAGTGTCAGAGAAGGTAATGGTTCCCTTGAAGCAAGAGAAGAAGCTGATGGAATTAAACACACCTAGCCCTTGGGCTTTGCTAATACCTAAATACCTGCTTAAAGATTTGTTTTCCTTTCTCCACCACAAAACATTATCCATGTAAACATTGAGTTTTTATAATACATTCAACTGCTACCTTGAAGTTTTCAGTTCCTAAACATACTTAAATATCTCTAGATCAGTGAGCCAAATTGTATATCAAAAGGAAAATGAATTTGTGTGGGATCATTCAGGTATATATGGAGTCATAATTTGTCTTCCTTTAATGTGTTTTGGACAGAACATCACACTAAAGCATATGTGTCAGTGTATCAACTGCATTGTGCAGTAACTGTATAGACATGTCTCCTGTTTGTTGGGCTGAGCATTGAGACTGAAAGCGGCCCTCAAGCTTTACTGCTTTCTCACTAGAAAGTCCACTTTTATTATTATTATTATTATTATTAGGTATTTATTTCATTTACATTTCCAATCCTATCCCAAAATTCCCCCATTCCCTCCCACTCCCACCTCTTGGCCCTGGCGTTCCCCTGTACTGAGGCATATAAAGTCTGTATGACCAATGGGCCTCTCTTTCCACTGATGGCCGACTAGGCCATCTTCTGATACATATGCAGCTAGAGACACGAGCTCCGGGGGGTCTCGTTAGTTCATATTGTTGTACCACCTATAGGGTTGTAGATCCCCCCAAGTCTACTTTTAAATTACTTCTTTGCTATTGTGGCTTTTTTAAATGTCAAGTAATCATTGCCAGAAGTTCATAACTGAATTTGGAAAGCTTATATTTTATGAAACTTATAGTAAATTATTTTGACAAATTAATATTCTTCTATAAAATTAGTTACCTTTGGCAAATCTAAATCCATATTTTGTATGAGTATGTTTTTAAACTTTTGCATTCTGAAGTTTTTTGAAGGATTGTTACATTCTGTTATCTCACCAGTGTAACCACAACAGTAAAGGCCAGTTTGCCATTAGCTGAACTTCTAAACCGGTCTTTGACAGTTAACTTGATTTTTTTCCAATAACTGCTTTGCCCTCACTCCATCTGTGTCACCAGTTAAAATTAATTGAGAAAGAAAATCACTTAGTCATTCCAATTATGAAATGGAATTTTCATCTACTTAGCACATTTTACTGGATCACACTCTAGAAGGCATGGAGGAGGGACATAGGGACATAGGGACGCCGTTATTCTTGAAGAACACCAGGTGGAATTTGATGGTGGATAAGAACTTTCTCCAAATTTTGTCTCTGTAACTCCTTCCATGGGTGTTTTGTTCCCATTTCTAAGAAGGGCCAAAGTGTCCACACTTTGGTCTTCATTCTTCTTAAATTTCATGCGTTTAGCAAATTGTATCTTATATCTTGGGTATCCTAAGTTTCTGGGCTAATATCCACTTATCAGTGAGTACATATTGTGTGAGTTCCTTTGTGATTGGGTTACCTCACTCAGGATGATGCCCTCCAGGTCCATCCATTTGCCTAGGAATTTCATAAATTCATTCTTTTTAATAGCTGAGTAGTACTCCATTGTGTAGATGTACCACATTTTCTGTATCCATTCCTCTGTTGAGGGGCATCTGGGTTCTTTCCAGCTTCTGGCTATTATAAATAAGACTGCTATGAACATAGTGGAGCATGTGTCCTGCTTACCAGTTGGGGCATCTTCTGGATATATGCCCAGGAGAGGTATTGCGGGATCCTCCGGTAGTACTATGTCCAATTTTCTGAGGAACCGCCAGACTGATTTCCAGAGTGGTTGTACAAACTTGCAATCCCACCAACAATTGAGGAGAGTTCCTCTTTCTCCACATCCTCGCCAGCATCTGCTGTCACCTGAATTTTTGATCTTAGCCATTCTGACTGGTGTGAGGTGGAATCTCAGGGTTGTTTTGATTTGCATTTCCCTGATGATTAAGGATGTTGAACAATTTTTCAGGTGCTTCTCAGCCATTCGGTATTCCTCAGGTGAGAATTCTTTGTTCAGCTCTGAGCCCCATTTTTTAATGTGGTTATTTGATTTTCTGGAGTCCACCTTCTTGAGTTCTTTATATATATTGGATATTAGTCCCCTATCTGATTTGGGATAGGTAAA
This sequence comes from Mus musculus, assembly GCF_000001635.26. Classification (NCBI taxonomy): domain Eukaryota; kingdom Metazoa; phylum Chordata; class Mammalia; order Rodentia; family Muridae; genus Mus; species Mus musculus. The sequence continues at coordinate 66,639,160 of NC_000081.6, forward strand.
GATCATTTCCCAATCTGTTGGTGGCCTTTTTGTCTTATTGACGGTGTCTTTTGTGACGAAAGGATGGACCATCTAGTGATTGCCATATGCAGGGATCCATCCCATAATCAGCTTCCAAATGATGACACCATTGCATACACTAGCAAGATTTTGCTGAAAGGACTCAGATATAGCTGTCTCTTGTGAGACTATGCTGGGGCCTAGCAAACACAGAAGTGGATGATCACAGTCAGCTATTGGATGGATCACACGGCCCCCAATGGAGGAGCTAGAGAAATTACCCAAGGAGCTAAAGGGATCTGCAACCCTATAGGTGGAACAACATTATGAACTAACCAGTACCCCGGAGCTCTTGTCTCTAGCTGCATATGCATCAAAAGATGGCCTAGTCGGCCATCACTGCAAAGAGAGGCCCATTGGACTTGCAAACTTTATATGCCCCAGTACAGGGGAACGCCAGGGCCAAAAAGGGGGAGTGGGTGGGTAGGGGATTGGGGGGTGGGTAGGGGGGATTTTTGAGATAGCATTGAAAATGTAAACGAGGAAAATACCTAATAATAATTAAAAAAAAAAAAAAAAAAGAAAAAGAACTTTCTCCAAAGACTTTCTCAGAGTCAGATTGGCTCTTGCCTACCTAAGTAGGATAATAGATTTTTCTGTATCTTTCTCATTTTGAAGTAGAATTTCATCCAGTTCTCTGTGTTTTGTTTTATTCTGTTTCATTCTACTTTTCCCACTGGTCCTTTGGAGAAGAATCCAGCTTCAGGGAATAAAGTGTTTGTTTATAATGATAAAAAGGGCACGGAGGGCCCAGGAGACTCGCATCTTCAGTGGCAGCTAAATCTCCTCACGCACATAGAAAATGTGCAGAATGAAGTCACCAGCAGGATGGACCTCATAGAAAAAGAAGTGGACGGTAATGTAGCCAAGAGCTCATGTGTAGCTAATGTCATGTGTGTAGTGTTGTTATGAAGAAGCTCTTTAAGTTGTAGAATGCAAACTACAGATATACTACCTGCCTGCTGAGGTCTCTCTTTCTTTATACTGTATTTAGCATATGCAGGGTGTTGTAGGCTCAATACAGGGTAACTGGATATTATCCTTAGTAGTGATTTCTTGTCTGTTTTGCTTTATTCTTAACGTGGATGATTATTAAATAATGCCTATATGCCTGGTTTGATATAGAATATTTGTGAAGTGTTTGCTAGTTTCATTGAAGAATATTTTCTATGAAGTCAGTATATTTATTTCCACTTTGATTAATATTTGAGTAGAATTAATTTCTACAAGTTAAGCAAGCAAACCTTAAATTTGCACACCAATTTCCAAAGATCACATAGAAACTAAAAAGTAGGCAGAAGAAACACCCCCTTATTATATTTGAATAAATTGAAATTTCTGGATTCTCATTCTCATATGCTTCTTTTGCTTTGACTATTTTGTCCTGATCTCAAAGATCATAACCTGTCTCCAGCCTTTAGTCCTTTCTCTGTAAATTTTATACTGTACTAAGGTTGATATAAACTGTATTTCTGCCTTTTTTTTTCTCCCTTAAGAGAAGAAGTGAATACCTATTTCAGAAGCATCTTGCATTTGTTTTTAATTTGATTAAATAGAGTTAGTTTGTCTTGTGTAGATTTTTGAAGATATTAAAATATATCTTGACAATTACATATTTTTAATAGATTTTTAAAGGAAAGAATGAAAATTGAGCATGTAATTGATTAATTGAATTCTATATAGAATTTGGGTATACTTGCACATATTACAGAAAGAAGGGGGGTATTTCAATAAAGTAGTAATCCTAAAAAGGACTCTAAGAAGCCTTCCCCTTTCCTTTGTTAATGAAGAAGATGTGACCTGGGGAGATGGCTCAATGGTTAAGCACTTACTTTGCAAATATGGGCACCTAAGTCCAGGTCCCTAGAAGCTATACAAATAAAAGCCAGCGGTGATAGTATGCATTTGGAATCCCAGCAATGATGAGGTGGGAGGTGGAGGCATATTAATTCCTGGTACTTTGTAGCCAGCTAGCCTAGCTACTTGGCAACATTCCTGGCCAATGAGAGACATGATCTCCAACAAATGACAGATAGTGTCCAAGAAATAGCACCCAGTTTGTCTTCTGACCATCACATGCACACACAGTCATGTTCCTGCATACAAACATGTGCTCAGGAACACAAGGAGAAGATGAAATGAATATCTAAATCAATAGAAAGTTTGAGCAGGCCTAAGGAACTGTTATCTTTTGTTTCAGAAAAAAAAAGTGAAGGAGACATAGGAATGAAGTGTGTGGATCCGTGTATATGCATATTATATACTTTGTGGGAAAGAAGTTCTGAATGAAGTGTGTGTGTGTACATGTAGGGTAGTACAGAATTAGGCTGGGCATGTAGTTCAGTGTTGGAACAGTTCTGGGTTCAATTCCCAGTATTTTAGAGGAAAAGGTATCTGAGAGAGCAGATGAAGGGTTCCCAGGATTGGAACTACTGTGGGTGGCATGACTAAGTGCATTGACCTTTTGTAGAGAGGGAAGTGAACTCTTTATTTCAGTCACTATTCATTCTCTCCTTCAAATTGATTAACTTCTGGCTGTTCTCAGTGCCATTTAAACTTTCCTCCCCCTTTCTTCTAGTTCTGGAAAGCTGGCTTGATTTCACAGGGGAGTTGGAGCCACCAGATCCCCTTGCAAGACTGCCCCAACTTAAACGTCACTTAAAACAACTCTTACTTGACGTGGGCAAAGTACAACAAATTGCAACTCTTTGCTCTGTATAACAACAGAAAAAACTTGGTGACAAGAATATGTCTTTCTTCAGTTGAATCACTTTTATTCCTAAGTGGATAGTCAAAAAGCTTAATATTTGGTCATTTACTGATTTGTGACATCAATAATATGGCATCTTGGAAAGAAAATGAAGAATAAGTTTATCAAAGAAGCTAACATTAAAGATGATACAAATGATACAAAGCTACAAATGATAATGTAACCTATGCCAAGAATCAATGAGGATAATGCAAGCTGCACTAAAGAAATGGAATGGAATTGGCAAGATACTTGTAGTTGCTTTCGTGAAACTCAAGCTAACCATAAAAAGAATTATGATGTATTTATATAGTTTTAGAAGAGATACCCATGTTTATAAACCAGCATTTGGCCAAAATCACACTGTAAGGAAATTGAAGTTGTGGAGAGTTCTACAAGATTGCTCTAAGAATTGCCTTCTAGCAGTTGGATCCAGCTGCAAAGAAACTTAGATTATTTAAACTTCTGTAGGATCATGAATTACTTCTTGGGTGATGAATGTATTTTAATCAGAAAACTGACAATGGAAGTCTCACTTTGGGGAAAATAATTGTGGAATTCTAACTTCATTATGAATGTATTTTAAGAAACCCACCAAATAATTGGAATTTATTGCGGGCATTGTGCTCTTTAAAAGTAAAGTGGCTTGCAGAAGGGCCCAATGTGCCAAATGTTGATACTGCTGGAAAGAGGATTTGAATATTGCAGGAATCCTTCCACCTGCCATAAGCAATGCCATTAACCCATACAAACCTGTGCGCCACATACTGGGTGTGCTCTGTGTAGGGGAGTCATGGTATCCAGACTTCAGCCTACACTTGATCCTGGATACACTTGGTGTTTGTTTGCCTTTTGAAAAAAAACTAAACCTCAGCTGGGATGAGGAGTGACAAAAATATCAAAATAATCTGTTGCTGTGGATTTTTTTTTTTTAACTGCTAGTAGTGGAATACTGGAAAGGCTTCATTTCTGAAGACAAATTTTATTTTAAAATATAAATATACACTCACAAATTTTAGCTTTGTTCACAAATGGACAGATTTATGAAACCAAAGGCAACTAAGTTGCTTACTCAGCTCTTGCTGGATTTTTGAGCCTAGGTCCTACTGTCTGCCAGTCCTGGTGTGTGTTGTGTGCACGCCACAGTGCTACATGTGCAGGTATGCATAAGTGAGTATGCTTGATTAAGTAGTCAACATACATATGTACATAATCAACATATTTATATCACACATATCTAGTTTTATTACTATAGATTATACAAATTGATGGTTAACATAAAATGTTACCTTTTAACAGACTGTTTTTAAAAACTAAAAGTGTATGTACAGGTTTTGAAATTTTTTTAAAAAGGGGAAGGAAAGACTTAAGAGGAGGCTATTTGATGACATTACACTTGAATATTTTTTGCCTCATTCTGTTTATCAGTTCTAGAAATCTGTATAAAGGCACTTAGAACTGATAGACAGTGAACTTGAATTTATCTTTGATAAGAATACATGCCACTGTACATTCAGATATTATTTAAAGTTGCAAAACACACTGTTCTTTATGTAAGGTACTGTATGTAAAACTCTATTAAAACTGTTCCACATACCCTAAAATTTCAGCTTGCCTTTTTGTGGCCTTATGTTTTGATGTGAGGATTAAAAGAATGTGTAACACATTGAGGAATTTTTATTGCCTTTTGAGATTTTTTCAACTGACAAATGTGCCAAAGATCACCATACATAAAATGTAGTCCTCTGTATTTACTGTATTTGTGATACCTGAACTTTGTCAAAGAGCCTACTGATGAATGCTTTAGCAGAAGTCATTGTGGGGTAGTTATTAAATTTGCATATTAAAGTAAAAATTAGTGCCTGTAACCCATGTGTGGAGTAAATTTACTAATGTTTGTGTTTCAAGATTGATACTATATTGTTCATTTATGTTTTAAAATGATGGCTTTAAATTTTCCCATCATGACTGAACCCTAGATGTTGAATTTGCGTCTTCTTTTCAGAAATGTAGCCAATAATGTCCTTAGTCTGTAAATAGTGTTGTTACCTTGGTTCTTATCATATATGCAGAAGAACTCTGCGTTCAGAACTCAGAAGAATTCAGTTCTGGTCACCTTGATTAAAATAATGCACAGTATTATAGTACAGACTCAGTGTTCCCACACAAAGTCTGAAATGTTCCATGTGTGGAGTACGGACTCCCCTAGTGGAAAGTTCATACCTTATTTCATGTAAGCAGGATCACTGTCAAAATACAGGCTCACTAAAAATGCAGTATACAACATATTCAAGATACGAGTTTAAATTGTATACAAAAAGGAGTGAAGTTCACGGTTAGACTTAAGTCTCATGCCAAGAATGTGTCATGATAAAATACAAAGACTCCAATATCCAAGAAAACACAAAATCCAAAATATTTTTCTTCCCAAGCATTTCCAATAATGAACACTAAGCTTCTGTCTTAAAATATAATCACTTTGATAGCAACTAGGAAATTGAGTACTTCATTGATTTTATGTTAAATGTCCCACTCTGCTTATTTGTCAAGGAATGAAAAGGCTAATTCTTAAATTTAGGTCTTTAAAGAATATATCAGATTATACGCACATACCCAGTTACTATAGAACCAACCAATAATTGGTTAAGGCCTATTATCAGGTAGAGGGCAGCACATTTCTTTGAGAGAATGAATTAACTTTGGAGAAGCAAATATGTTGTGAGAAGTATCAGGTAAGATTTATTTTTCCTTTTATTCTTACCTAAAATCATTGTTTTGAATTCTAAGCAATGAACTGGAGAGGGTATTTTCTTCAATGATAATGTTTTGTTTGTCAGATGGACAAAAGAGAATGAGCCTCAGTGGAGGGATTCCTCCTCATAATTTCTGGCAGATATAATTTGTACTTCTTTTTGGTTGTCTATGGTTCAACTGACTGTTGAAGTAATGTATTTTCTCCTTAAAGGAACTTGTTATTCTTAGAATTTCAGGTAAATCACCTTTTCCCAAGTTGTTTCAAGTCAATGTTCATACTCAAATGTGTATACTTTTCATGTTAAAACTGAAGCATACTACTTCCTCCCCAATAAACTGAATCTGCTGCCATTGTCACTGTCTTGGTTAATAGCATCCTATCAGTATATGATTAACACACAGAGTCAGCACTTAGTAGTCATTTCAGCACCACATAAGTGTTTTCTCAAAACAGTGATGATGTCTTCTTCAGGCCTGTTGAGAGCCCATTGTAAGTCATGGAGGTAATGAGTCAGTTTTACTTACCTCTTTCATTCCAGCTTTGTTTTCATTCTGACTCTTCAGATTGTCACTGCCAGACTAGAGAATTACGTTTAATCAGCTCTATGCTAGGCATCATAATACCTCCTATGGTAGATGAATTAATTCTTTCAGAGGACAGGTAAGAGTAATAATCACTTTCTAAATATGCATGGAAAGGTTTATGCATACACTCAGACATATATCCTGGATGAGAAGTGAGTTTTTGTTGTCTGTACCACAAGTGTTCCTTGGCTATTCTTGTCATTTTAATTTTCTACTGTGAAACCCTAAGGGAATAATTCATTGTTGTATCTGTGTGGTATGGAATGTGTCCAAGCTGACCTAGTTTGTTCTCACATTCATGGCAATGTAGCCTGACTGTTAGGAGTGTGCTTATTTCCGTCTCTTACCTTCATATCACTTCTCTGTGTGAAAGATCCTCACTTGTTTATATATCTATAAGTCCAGATACTTTGTCTTGACTATCTCTTTCTAAAAGAATTCATTACCAAAGGCTCCTGTATTGAATCAAACTGGAGAGGAATTCTGTTACCGAGTAATAACTTGCTATACGGAAACAGACACAGATTGGTAATCTCAGATTTCCTTGTAATTAATTTACTAGCAGTATGATACCCTGAGCTTTGGTTTACTTGTCTATAAATGATGACATACCAACTTGGAACTTTGCTTTGAGACTTAAATTATCAAGAAGCATAATACATGAACTCGATATCACCTATCACTGAGTGTCATCTATGTGCAGGCCATGAAATTAGCATGGTTAGAGTTGGATAGAGGATAAGATCATGTTCCATAGGCTAATGGAGACAGTAACATTTTCTAGTGAGAGCCCAACCAAAGAGACCTTTCTTTAAAGGAAGATAATTATACTTGAATGTGGTGGAGCAGGGAGAATAGATATATATTCGTTGAAACAGTGTTCTCTTAAATTTGACTAGAACATCCAGAAAAATTTAAGACTTTGAAATTCCTAGTCTTTGTTCTCTCTAAACTAGAGCCCAAGGAAAGACTTCTGAGTGTACTTAGTTCATTAGAAACAAAATCGAACAACTCAGTAGCAGGAGGGAAGTGAGGGAACGGAAGAGGGGAGGAGAAAGCAAATAAGCAGAAGGATTGCTGTGAGCAATGGGGTTTGGATTCTGCCTTTTTAAATCCTACATACAGTATGTAATTTCCAAGTTGTAAATATTAACATTATATCTAATCACATAGAACATTTTAAAATGCATGTGGTTGAATCTGATGCATCATGGTTGTTTTGTTGTTTACCAACATTTTTTTAAAGGACATAGGCAGAATTTTGAAGTAACATGACAAACTAGAAGCTTCCTACATGTCTCCTTATAAATAAGTCAGAATAAGGAGAAATGGATGCTATCCAATAGAGAACCATGGAAATCCATGTAATGATAGATGAGTTAAAAGCCTGTAGGAAAAGGTGGAGCATGCTGAAAAGTATTTAGCAGCAGCACAGCTTCCTGATAAGGAGACGGAAAGCAGAAGTTTCATTTTCTTAGGTACTTTTATATATCCCGTGTCTTAATTAAAAAAAATTTTAAGGTCAAAATGAGTATTGCCCTAAAATTTAAAGATCTCAAATCTTACAATTTTAAGTTTACCTTGTTAAAAAAAAATTAATAATCATTGTTAATTAAATTGGATTTTTGTTATTGTTGATTTTATACTTGCCTTTGGTCTGCTAAATTATCAGTCACTGGAATTGGAGGTGATTAAAGAAAGCTCACAAAAACCTAAAAAAAAAAAAAAAAAAAAAAGTAAGGCAGGTGGCACTAATGAAGAGATGACCTATCCTATGGACAGTTTATAGCTCTTACAAACTTTTAAATCGAGTTGCAGATTTTGGGAAGATGGCAAATGCTCTTGTAGTCAGATCAGCAGCCAAAAGGAATCACATTCTATCATCCTGAGTGCCATCTTGAGAACTTGTTTAAAACTAAGCTATTTTTGGTATCTGTAAATTGGGACAATAGCTGGTCAGCCTGAATTTGACTTGTAACATCCCATAGGTAAAGAACAACCTTAGGAGGCCTTGTGGAGAGTGCTAGAAAGCTGAAAAGCATAGGTTGGCAGGAAGGTCTGACCAGACAGTGAACTATACAGGGAAAGATAGCCCCACCGTTGATGGTGGGGAGCAAATAACCCTAGAGGTTAATAATCCTGAGTCTGAGATTATTGGAAATCAACCTTTGGAACCAGCTTTTTCCCTTCACTGTTGAAGACTTGAGAATTTTGAAGATCCAGAGGGTCATGTCTGGATGACCAACTGAAGGATTTCCAACTCAAGCCTCTGCCTCATGTAAAGATCTTTCACAATGCTTGTCATCCACATACACTTTGCAATGGGTTGAACAGAATGTAGAGACTTGTAAAATACAAACAGAGACCTGGACCTATAGAAATCTCTACTGTGGTAGCTTCCCTCGTGCACAAATAAAGGAAGCTACTTAACTGGACATGGCTCTGGTAGACTTCAGATGGTTGTAAAGTACAGACTGAACAATTTCAACTGGCCTTTCCTTGACTTGTGCATCAAACACAGTCTTAAGTACTAGAGACCTTAGAAACAACTGTAATAATTCATTTTTTCTTTTGCCCCACCCCCTTTTATCAGCCTTTACTGTATTAAAAAGAAAATCTTGTTTCTATTTTTATCTCCTTTAATAAATTTTCCTAATTTTGTTGATGGACTTTTTCATTGTTGGCCAATCCCTCCCTCCACCCCATTTTTCATCTTTGCTCTGCCACTATCACCTTTTATATTATACATTTGTTATTTTGACTTTCTCTTATTAAAAGAAGGTTTTCTGTATTTTCTATATGCCTCTTCTCACATTTATCTTTTTTGAGGCTTTGTTAATATTGGAGATTTCTATTTTATTCATTTTACTTTTTAAATTGTATTAATATTTTATTCATTTTCTCATACTTTGCTCATTTTTATTTTTCCTCCATAGCAGTCTCATTTTTTTCCTTCTTGACATTCTTCCCTTTCCTTTTTATGTGCTTATTTTTAATGCTGTTCCTTTACTCTTTCCACATTTATCTAATTTTTTCACCTTCATAGCACACCCTAAGTTTTTGATATTTGATGGTTATTTGTGATACATGAATAGGCTTCATTCTATACTGAGCATATGGTTTGATATTGTTATTTCAATAGTGTGCATTTCTGAGCATTGCTATAGCTTGAGCCCTCAAGAGGAGCTGTTCAAAAGAAGCCCTTCAAATAAAACTGAACAAGTATCCATAGCAGCAAATGCACAAAACATAACATGCAAACATGAAAAAATAGAGCAACCCAACTCCAAAAAGTCATGGTTCTTCAACTACTGAACTCAAATACTGAATTAGGTAAAATGTGAGGTAGGTGTTTGAAAAGCTTGCTATTAAATGACTAATGGCTTCAAAAATTATACAAATAAGATTATTTGATCTAAAAGTCACCAACATTGAAGGGGCAAACTGGATGGCAATTTTGACATATACATACAGTATCAAACATCAATATACTTAACCTGAGAAAGAATATCAGGAATGAAGATTAAAGGAGAGAGTACACTCACATCAATAAGGAAAAGAAACAAGCTTTGCCACAAGATCTAAGAACTCTAGGAAATAATGGACCAAACTCCAGAATCTATATAGGATAAAGGAATTGAGATTTTAAAAGCATATATGTGATGAAATTACAGTTGAAAAATTTACATATATAGAGTTAACAAATGGGCATTACAGAGACAGTTTGGAGCTGAGACGAAAGGATGGACCATCTAGAGACTGCCATATCTGGGGATCCATCACATAATCAGCCTCCAAACGCTGACACCATTGCATACACTAGCAAGATTTTGCTGAAAGGACCCAGATAGAGCTCTCTCTTGTGAGACTATGCTGGGGCCTAGCAAACACAGAAGCGGATGCTCACAGTCAGGTATTGGATGGATAGCATTGGAAATGTAAATGAAATAAATACCTAATTTAAAAAAAACAAAAATAGTCAAACAACAATTTTTAAAAAAAAAAGAAAATAGAATAATAAAATACATTTACCATATAGAGTACCCCAACTTCTGATATAAAGGAAGTTAAATCACCACTCCAAAGGAGCAACAAAAAGATCCAATTATCTATTGTCCTCAAGACATACACTTCATTGGTAAATAAGACAGCAACACTACCACAATAGGTTCTGAGCAATACAATATAGATGGAGCACAAGACAGAGATTTCAAGATAGGTTTTTATAAATGTTAGAGGTTCTTAAATATGAAATTAATAAATCCATTAAAGAAATCTATGAAAATATAAACAGTAGAATGAAATGAATAAACGAGTTGAAGATCTGAAAATGGAAATAGAATCAAAATCCAAACTGAGGGAAGTCTGGAAATGAAAACTTTAGTAATTGAAACAGGAGGCAAACAACATAAAAGAAGACAAGAGTTGAAAGAGAGTGTCAGACATGAAGATAGAAGAAATAGATACTGTGGTCACAATAATGCTAAATCTTAAAACTTCTTGCACAAAACATCCTGGAAACCTGGGACTCGTGAAAACAACAACAACAAAAAAACAAAAAACAAACAAACAAACAAACAAACAAACAAAAAGGAGAAGAAACCCAGATCAAAGGCATAGAAAATATTTTGAACCGAATCATAGAAGAAAATTAAGAGACCAGAAATGCCAGCCCAGACTACTACATAGAGCAAAAGTTTTCTGTCACAATGGATGGAGAAATAAGACATCCCATAATAAACCAAATTTAAGCAATATCTACCTACAAATATAGCCCTACAGAAGTTGCTAGAATGAAAACTCTAAAGGGTAAATTCTTTTTTTTCCATTTTTTATTAGGTATTTAGCTCATTTACATTTCCAATGCTATACCAAAAGTCCCCCATACCCACCCACCCCCAATCTCCTACCCACCCACTCCCCCTTTTTGGCCCTGGCGTTCCCCTGTACTGGGGCATATAAAGTTTGCGTGTCCAATGGGCCTCTCTTTCCAGTGATGGCCGACTAGGCCATCTTTTGATACATATGTAGCTAGAGTCAAGAGCTCCGGGGTACTGGTTAGTTCATAATGTTGTTCCGCCTATAGGGTTGCAGATCCCTAAAGGGTAAATTCTTTAAGACAGATTTTTAAAAGGAAATTAAAGAAGTCACTAGGAAAACAAAAGACCTCCCTTGCTCAAGGTTAGGTAAGAGTCATGCAGATATTTGCACCCAACTAATGGACAGAAGCAGCTGACCCCTGTTGTTGAATTAGGGAAGGCTGAAAGAAGCTGAGAAGGACAATCCTATAGGAGGACCAGAAGTCTCAATTATTCTGAACCCCCGAGATCTCTCAAACACTGGACCACAAAACAGACAGCATATACCACCTGATATGAGGCTGACAACACACATACAATGGAGGACTTCTGGGTCTGTGTTCATTAAGAGATGATGCACCTAACCCTCAAGAAACTGGAGGCCCAAGGGAGTTTAGAGGTCAGATGAGGTATGGGTTGGGGGCATCTACGTGGAGATGGGGTGGGGTGGGAAGGAAGTGTGTGATGTGGAGCAGATGGAGGGTGGATGGAGGGACAGGGAATGGAATATGGAGTGTAAAAAATAAATTAAAAATGAAAATAATAGTAGTAATAATAGAAGAGCTATAATAACAAATGTGATATACAAAGTCAATGTAACTCCATCAAAATCTGGATGATATCCTTCACAGAAACAGAAAAATGAATCCCACAACTCATAGGGAAAAAGAAAAGGTCCCAATGCTTAAGGTAATTCTTAGTAAAAAGGATTTGAAGTAATTACAATACCTGATTTCAAATTATATAAAAGAACTACCATAACCAAAAACAGTACAGTACTGGCACAGAAACATACAAGTAGATTAATGGGATAAAAGAGAGGACCCAGAACTAAAGCCACAGCTATTGCCAACTAGTCTTTAAGAATGATGTCAAGAGTACACATTTAAAATACTGTACCCTCTTCATGAAGACAAAAGCAAAAACCAAACCAAACAAACAATATACAGTTCATGAAAATTGTACATCCATATGTAAATGAATGAAACTATTGCTTATCCTGCACAAAAATTAGTTCAAAATTGGTCAAAAACTTTAGTGTAAGGCATGAAACACTGAAAGTGCTAGAGAAAATTAGACAAAACACTTCAGAATTCTATGTAGCACACAGGAAATAATCTCAGAACTTGGGGCTATATGAACTCAAAAAGCTTTTGTACAGCAAAAGAAATGATCATCAGAGAGAGAATGATAGACTTGCCAAGGATGTACTGATAGTAGCCAGAACCTATTTTTTTATCTGTAAAAACTAAACACCAAACCTCTGGTGAGTTGAGTAAACAATTGTCAGGGGATGAAATAAAAACGACCAGAGCTCTGGCCTTGCTCCCGAATCTGGAGGAGTTTGGCGTGACCCAGTAGCGCCCGGCCTCCCTGAAGTTGAAACTTTGGGAGTCCAAAACTAACCAGCTTAGAGTCCTGCCCAAACCTATCCTAGTTGAATCTGCCCACCATCACAGCTGGGTCTGACTTAGAAATAACCTGCAGAGTAGGGTCCACCTGAGGTACTATAGAGCCAATAGAGTATGATCTCCTTTGTCTAGCCCACAGCTCTCCCGTACTCCTGAGAAGTCTTGCTGCCATCAGGATTATCCAGCTAACACAAGGGAAAAACAGATGCCTAAAGGACAGTATTGGAACACAATGAACAAGACACAGGGAAATATGGCACCACCAGAGCCCAGGTATCCTGCTACAACAAGCCCTGGATTTCCTAATGAGCCTGAAGCACAAGACAAAGATCTTAAATTCAATCTTATAAAGATGATAGAGGCCTTTAAAGACGTCACGAATAAATCCCTTAAGGAAATATATGTAAATACATTCAAACAGGCATAAGCATTAAAAAAAAGTGGGGGGAAGCATATAAATATAAAGAAAAACAGGAAAATACAACAGGTGAAGGATATAAATAAAGTGGTTCAAGACATGAAAGGGAAAATAAAAGCAATAAAATACCCTACAAACTAAGGTAATGCTGGAGATGGAAAACCCAGGAAAAAGAACAGCAACTACCGACATAAGCATCACCAACAGAATACAGGAGATAGAAAACTCGATAGATGAAATTAATATATCAGTCAAGGAAAATTCAAAAACTAAAAGTACATGACATAAAACATTCAGGAAATCTGTGACAGTCTGGAAAGACCTAACCTAAGAATAATAGGAGAAGGAGGAGGTGGAGGAAGAGGAAGAGGAGGAGGAGAAAGAAGAAGAAGAAGAGAAGAAGAAGAAGAGGAAGAAGAAGAAGAAGAAGAAGAAGAAGAAGAAGAAGAAGAAGAAGAAGAAGAAGGAGGAGGAGGAGGAGGAGGAGGAGGAGGAGGAGGAGGAGGAGGAGGAGGAGGAGGAGGGGAGGAGGAGGAGGAGGAGGAGGAGGAGGGGAGGAGGAGGAGGAGGAGGAGGAGAGGAGGAGGAGGAGGAGGAGGAGGAGGAGGAGGAGGGGAGGAGGAGGAGGAGGAGGAGGAGGGGAGGAGGAGGAGGAGGAGGAGGAGGAGGAGGAGGAGAAGAAGAAGAAGAAGAAGAAGAAGAAGAAGAAGAAGAAGAAGAAGAAGAAGAAGAAGAAGAAGAAGAAGAAGAAGAAGAAGAACTGCCAGTTCAAAGGCCCAGAAAACATCTTCAACAAAATCATAGAAGAAAATTTCCCTAACCTAAATAAAGAGGTGCCAATAGAAAGTATAAGAACCTTACAGAACACCAAACAGATTGGATTAGAAAAGAAAATCTTCCTGTCATATAATAAACAAAACACTAAAGGCACAGAACAAAGAAATAATACTAGAAGCAGCAAGGGGGAAAGGCCAAGTAACATACAAAGAGATCTATTAGGATTAAACCCTATTTCTCATGAGACTCTAAAAGCTAGAAGGGCCTGGTCAGAGGTCTTGCAATCCCTAAGAGACCGCAGATATCAGCCCAGACTACTATATCCAGCAAAACTTTCAATCATCATAGATTGAGAAACCAAGATATCCCATGACAAAATACTAGAAGGGAAACTACAACCCAATGAAGTTAAATATACTCAAGTTTAAATACTTTCACACCATTAAAACCAATAGAAGAGAAACTCTCTCTTCTCTCTCTCTAAATAATGGGAAGTATCAATCATTGGTCATTAACATCTCTCAACATCAATAGACCCAATTCCCCAGTAAAAAGATACAGGCTAACAGAATGGATGGATAAACAGAATCCATAATTCTGCTCTATACAACAAATACATCTTACCAACAAAAATAGTCATTATTTCAGTAAAAAAGGGCTGGAAAAGGGTTTTCCAAGCAAATGGACCTAAGAAACAAACTGGAGTAGTCATTCTAATATCTAATAAAATGGTCTTTCAACTGAAAGTAATCAAAGGAAACAGGGAAGGACACTTCATGCTCACATCTGTGTCCCAAATGCAAGGGCACCCACATTTGTAAAAGAAGCATTACTTAAATCACACACTGAACCCCACACATTAATAGTGGGAGATCTCAACATCCCACTCTCACTAGTGAACAGATCATGGAGACAAAAACTAATCAGAGAAATAACAAAACTAACAGATGTTGTGATTCAAATGGACTTAACAGTTATCTATGGAACATTTCACCCAAACACAAAAGAATATACCTTCTCAGCACATCACAGAACGTTCTCTAAAACTGACCATATAATTGGTCACAAAGCAAACTTCAACAAATACAAGAAAATTGAAATAACCCTGTACACCATGGCTTAAAGCTGGACTTCACCAATAACAAACAGCAGAAAGCCTACCCTATACTCATGGAAACTGAACAATTCTTTATTCAGTGATGACTAGGTCAGGGAAGAAAGAAACAAATTAAAGACTTTCTAGAATTCAATAAAAATGAGGGCACCCAAAAAGTATGATCACATCCTGTACATGTCTGAGAACTTTATTTTTTTATTTATTTTTTATTTTTTTTAATTAGGTATTTTCTTCATTTACATTTCCAATGCTATTCCAAAAGTCCCCATACCTCCCCCACTCCCCTACCCACCCACTCCCACTTCTTGGCCCTGGCATTCCCCTGAACTGAGGAATATAAAGTTTGCAAGATCAATGGGCCTCTCTTTCCACTGATGGCCGACTAGACCATCTTCTGCTACATGTGCAGCTAGAGACAGGAGCTCTGGGGGGTACTGGGTAGTTCATATTGTTGTTCCACCTATAGGGTTGCAGATCCCTTTAGCTCCTTGAGTACTTTCTCTAGCTGCTCCATTGGGGACCCTGTGATCCATCCGATACCTGACTGTGAGCATCCACTTCTGTGTTTGCTAGGCCCCAGCATAGCCTCACAAGAGACAGCTATATCAGGGTCCTTTCAGCAAAATCTTGCTAGTGTATGCAATGGTGTCAGCGTTTGGAGGCTGATTATGGGATGGATCCCCAGGTATGGCAGTCTCTTGATGGTCCATCCTTTCGTCGTCTGAGAACATTTTTTTAAAAAAATTATTAATTTCTTTAGTGGAATTTTTTTCAAGAAAGCCGAATATTTATATGGCATGACTAAGGATTGCTGTATCTATTCAAGTTTACAATGGAAAAGAGCCAAGAGTTGGGGCAGAGATATTTAAAGGAAACAGTACCCTTTGCAGAAGATAAGAGCTTGAGCAAGTTAAAAGTTGCTGCCAGGCCCTTCCGGTCCACTGGCGCACTGGGGTGCCTTGCCAGCGGAGTCTCCCGACACCCGCAAGGGCCCACACAGGATTCCCCACGGGATCCTAAGACCTCTAGTGAGTGGAACACAACTTCTGCCAGGAGGCAGGTTCAAACACCAGATATCTGGACACCTTCCCTGCAAGAAGAGTGCTTGCCTGCAGAGAATACTCTGACCATTGAAACTAAGGAGAGAGCTAGCCTCCCAGGTCTGCTTATTGAGGCTAACAGAGTCACCTGAGGAACAAGTTCTAACCAGAGACAACTATAACAGCTAGCTTCAGAGATTACCAGATGGCGAAGGGCAAACATAAGAATCCTACTAACAGAAATCAAGACCACTCACCATCATCAGAATGCAGCACTCCCACGCCACCTAGTCCTGGGCACCCCAACACAACCGAAAATCTAGACCCAGATTTAAAAACATTTCTCATGATGATGGTAGAGGACATCAAGAAGGACTTTAATAAATCACTTAAAGAAATACAGAAGAGCACTGCTAAAGAGTTACAGGTCCTTAAAGAAAAACAGGAAAACACAACCAAACAGTTAGAAGTCCTTAAAGAAAAAACAGGAAAACACATCCAAACAGGTGATGGAAATGAACAAAACCGTACTAGAACTAAAAAAGGAAGTAGACACAATAAAGAAAACCCAAAGCGAGCAATGCTGGAGATAGAAACCCTAGGAAAGAGATCTGGAACCATAAATGTGAGCATCAGCAACAGAATACAAAAAATGGAAGAGAGAATCTCAGGTGCAGAAGATTCCATAGAGAACATCGGCACAACAATCAAAGAAAATACAAAATACAAAAGGATCCTAACTCAAACCATCCAGGAAATCCAGGACACAATGAGAAGACCAAACCTACGGATAATAGGAGTTGATGAGAATGAAGATTTTCAACTTAAAGAGCCCTCAAATATCTTCAACAAAATAATAGAAGAAAATTTCCCAAACATAAAGAACTTTATATGCCCCAGTACAGGGGAACGCCAGGGCCAAAAAGGGGGAGTGGGTGGGTAGGGGAGTGGGGGTGGGTGGGTATGGGGGACTTTTGGTATAGCATTGGAAATGTAAATGAGCTAAATACCTAATAAAAAATGGAAAAAAAAAAAAAGAAAGAGATGCCCATGATCATACAAGAAGCCTACAGAACTCCAAATAGACTGGACCAGAAAAGAAATTCCTCCCGACACATAATAATCAGAACAACAAATGCACGAAATAAAGATAGAATATTAAAAGCAGTAAGGGAGAAAGGTCAAGTAACATATAAAGGCAGGCCTATCAGAATTACACCAGACTTTTCACCAGAGACTATGAAAGCCAGAAGAGCCTGGACAGATGTTATACAGACACTAAGAGATCACAAATGCCAGCCCAGGCTACTATACCCGGCCAAACTCTCAACTACCATAGATGGAGAAACCAAAGTATTCCACGACAAAACCAAATTCACACAATATCTTTCCACGAATCCAGCCCTTCAAAGGATAATAACAGAAAAGAAGCAATACAAGGACGGAAATTACGCCCTAGAAAAAGCAAGAAAGTAATCCCTCAACGAACCAAAAAGAAGACAGCCACAAGAACAGAATGCCAACTCTAACAACAAAAATAAAAGGAAGCAACAATTACTTTTCCTTAATATCTCTTAATATCAATGGACTCAATTCCCCAATAAAAAGACATAGACTAACAGACTGGCTACACAAACAGGACCCAACATTCTGCTGCTTACAGGAAACCCATCTCAGGGAAAAACACAGACACTACCTCAGAGTGAAAGGCTGGAAAAAAATTTTCCAAGCAAATGGTTTGAAGAAACAAGCTGGAGTAGCCATTCTGATATCTAATAAAATCGACTTCCAACCCAAAGTTCTCAAAAAAGACAAGGAGGGACACTTCATACTCATCAAAGGTAAAATTCTCCAAGAGGAACTCTCAATTCTGAATATCTATGCCCCCAAATGCAAGGGCAGCCACATTCATTAAAGACACCTTAGTAAAGCTCAAAGCACACATTGCACCTCACACAATAATAGTGGGAGACTTCAACACACCACTTTCATCAATAGACAGATCGTGGAAACAGAAACTAAACAGGGACACAGTGAAACTAACAGAAGTTATTAAACAAATGGACTTAACAGATATCTACAGAACATTTTATCCTAAAACAAAAGGATATACCTTCTTCTCAGCACCTCACGGGACCTTCTCCAAAATTGACCATATAATTGGTCATAAAACAGGCCTCAAAAATACAAAAATATTGAAATTGTCTCATGCATCCTATCAGACCTCCATGGATTAAGGCTGATCTTCAATAACAACATAAATAATGGAAAGCCAACTTTCATGTGGAAACTGAATAACACTCTTCTCAATGATACCTTGGTCAAGGATGGAATAAAGAAAGAAATTAAAGACTTTTTAGAGTTTAATGAAAATGAAGCCACAACATACCCAAACCTATGGGACACAATGAAAGCATTTCTAAGAGGGAAACTCATAGCTCTGAGTGCCTCCAAGAAGAAACTGGAGAGAGCACACACTAGCAGCTTGACAACACATCTAAAAGCTCTAGAAAAAAAGGAAGAAAATTCACCCAAGAGGAGTAGACGGCAGGAAATAATCAAACTCAGGGGTGAAATCAACCAAGTGGAAACAAGAAGAACTATTCAAAGAATTAACCAAACGAGGAGTTGGTTCTTTGAGAAAATCAACAAGATAGATAAACCCTTAGCTAGACTCACTAGAGGGCACAGGGACAAAATCCTTATTAACAAAATCAGAACTGAAAAGGGAGACATAACAACAGATCCTGAAGAAATCCAAAACACCATCAGATCCTTCTACAAAAGGCTATACTCAACAAAACTGGAAAACCTGGACGAAATGGACAAATTTCTGGACAGATACTGGGTACCAAAGTTAAATCAGGATCAAGTTAACAATCTAAACAGTCACATATCCCCTAAAGAAATAGAAGCAGTTATTAATAGTCTCCCAGCCAAAAAAAGCCCAGGACCAGATGGGTTTAGTGCAGAGTTCTATCAGACCTTCAAAGAAGATCTAATTCCAGTTCTGCACAAAATATTTCACAAAATAGAAGTAGAAGGTACTCTACCCAACTCATTTTATGAAGCCACAATTACTCTGATACCTATACCACAGAAAGATCCAACAAAGATAGAGAACTTCAGACCAATTTCTCTTATGAATATCAATGCAAAAATACTCAATAAAATTCTCGCTAACCGAATCCAAGAATACATTAAAGCAATCATCCATCCTGACCAAGTAGGTTTTGTTCCAGGGATGCAGGGATGGTTTAATATACGAAAATCCATCAATGTAATCCATTATATAAACAAACTCAAAGACAAAAACCACATGATCATCTCGTTAGATGCAGAAAAAGCATTTGACAAGATCCAACACCCATTCATGATAAAAGTCTTGGAAAGATCAGGAATTCAAGGCCCATACCTAAACATGATAAAAGCAATCCACAGCAAACCAATAGCCAACATCAAAGTAAATGGAGAGAAGCTGGAAGCAATCCCACTAAAATCAGGGACTAGACAAGGCTGCCCACTTTCTCCCTACCTCTTCAACATAGTACTTGAAGTATTAGCCAGAGCAATTCGACAAAAAAGGAGATCAAGGGGATACAAATTGGAAAAGAGGAAGTCAAAATATCACTTTTTGCAGATGATATGATAGTATATATAAGTGACCCTAAAAATTCCACCAGAGAACTCCTAAACCTGATAAACAGCTTCGGTGAAGAAGCTGGATATAAAATTAACTCAAACAAGTCAATGGCCTTTCTCTACACAAAGAATAAACTGGCTGAGAAAGAAATTAGGGAAACAACACCCTTCTCAATAGTCACAAATATTATAAAATATCTTGGTGTGACTCTAACTAAGGAAGTGAAAAATCTGTATGATAAAAACTTCAAGTCCCTGAAGAAAGAAATTAAAGAAGATCTCAGAAGATGGAAAGATCTCCCATGCTCATGGATTGGCAGGACCAACATTGTAAAAATGGCTATCTTGCCAAAAGCAATCTACAGATTCAATGCAATCCGCATCAAAATTCCAACTCAATTCTTCAAGGAATTAGAAAGAGCAATCTGCAAATTCATCTGGAATAACAAAAAACCTAGGATAGCAAAAACTCTTCTCAAGGATAAAAGAACCTCTGGTGGAATCACCATGCCTGACCTAAAGCTTTACTACAGAGCAATTGTGATAAAATCTGCATGGTACTGGTATACTGACAGACAAGTAGACCAATGGAATAGAATTGAAGACCCAGAAGTGAACCCATACACCTATGGTCACTTGATCTTCGACAAGGGAGCTAAAACCATCCAGTCGAAGAGAGACAGCATTTTCAACAAATGGTGCTGGCACAACTGGTTGTTATCATGTAGAAGAATGCGAATCGATCCATACCTATCTCCTCGTACTAAGGTCAAATCTAAGTGGATCAAGGAACTTCACATAAAACCAGAGAAACTGAAACTTATAGAGGAGAAAGTGGGGAAAAGCCTTGAAGATATGGGCACAGGGGAAAAATTCCTGAATAGAACAGCAATGGCTTGTGCTGTAAGATCGAGAATTGACAAATGGGACCTCATGAAACTCCAAGGCAAAAGACACAGTCAATAAGACAAAAAGACCACCAACAGATTGGGAAAGGATCTTTACCTATCCTAAATCAGATTGGGGACTAATATCCAACATATATAAAGAACTCAAGAAGGTGGACTTCAGAAAATCAAATAACCCCATTAAAAAATGGGGCTCAGAACTGAACAAAGAATTCTCACCTGAGGAATACCGAATGGTAGAGAAGCACATGAAAAAATGTTCAACATCCTTAATCATCAGGGAAATGCAAATCAAAACAACCCTGAGATTCCACCTCACACCAGTCAGAATGGCTAAGATCAAAAATTCAGGTGACAGCAGATGCTGGCGAGGATGTGGAGAAAGAGGAACACTCCTCCATTGTTGGTGGGATTGCAAGCTTGTACAACCACTCTGGAAATCAGTCTGGTGGTTCCTCAGAAAATTGGACATAGTACTACCGGAGGATCCCGCAATACCTCTCCTGGGCATATATCCAGAAGATGTCCCAACCGGTAAGAAGGACACATGCTCCACTATGTTCATAGCAGCCTTATTTATAATAGCCAGAAGCTGGAAAGAACCCAGATGCCCCTCAACAGAGGAATGGATACAGAAAATGTGGTACATTTACACAATGGAGTACTACTCAGCTATTAAAAAGAATGAATTTATGGAATTCCTAGGCAAATGGATGGACCTGGAGGGCATCATCCTGAGTGAGGTAACCCAACCACAAAGGAACTCACACAATATGTACTCACTGATAAGTGGATATTAGCCCAAAA
The DNA here is from genome assembly GCF_000001635.26 of Mus musculus. NCBI lineage: Eukaryota > Metazoa > Chordata > Mammalia > Rodentia > Muridae > Mus > Mus musculus. The sequence continues at coordinate 66,660,507 of NC_000081.6, forward strand.
CCTAGGATACCCAAGATATAAAGATACAATTTGCTAAACACATGAAACTCAAGAAGAATGAAGACTGAAGTGTGGACACTATGCCCCTCCTTAGAATTGGGAACAAAACACCCTTGGAAGGAGTTACAGCGACAATGTTTGGAGCTGAGACGAAAAGATGGACCATCTAGAGACTGCCATATCCAGGGATCCACCCCATAATCAGCTTCCAAACGCTGACACCATTGCATACACTAGCAAGATTTTATCGAAAGGACCCAGATGTAGCTGTCTCTTGTGAGACTATGCCGGGGCCTAGCAAACACAGAAGTGGATGCTCACAGTCAGCAAATGGATGGATCACAGGGCTCCCAATGGAGGAGCTAGAGAAAGTACCCAAGGAGCTAAAGGGATCTGCAACCCTATAGGTGGATCAACATTATGAACTAACCAGTACCCCGGAGCTCTGGACTCTAGCTGCATATGTATCAAAAGATGGCCTAGTCGGCCATCACTGGAAAGAGAGGCCCATTGGACACGCAAACTGTATATGCCCCAGTACAGGGGAATGCCAGGGCCAAAAAAAATGGGAATGGGTGGGTAGGGAAGTGGGGGGGAGCGTATGGGGGACTGTTGGTATAGCATTGGAAATGTAATTGAGGAAAATATGTAATAAAAAATATTTTTAAAAAATAGTTGCTGCCAGAGTGTGTGAAGACAAGAAGCCATATAGTTAAAGAGAAAAATCTTGCTCTCCACATTTCCACACTAGGAAATGTGCAAGACCTCAGAAAAGGCTCTAACTTATAAACACAGAAACTTATTTAAAAGGAAAAAACCCAAACAGAGAAAATAACTGAATGGGTCCCTTGATCCCTCAGAGCAAAATCCCAGGGAGGTGTTTCCTAGAGTCAGCACACAGATGCTGATAGACCTGTTGTTCAAGGAGTCTCTCCGATGGACCACTGCATGAGGCTGTGAAGGAAAGATAATGGAGACCCCAGGATTGTGAAGATTCCAGGGCTGTGGGATCTTGTACTGAGGAAAGATTCGGGTATGGAGTAAACTTGCCCAAGAGAGATGTTATGTGTGCTAGAAGCAGCAAAGCTAGAGGCCCCGTTGGAACCTACATAACTACATCATGAGCCTCAGGTGCTGGTTATGGATCTTCATAATTTAGTTTTTTGCCTGGTAAATTTGAATATTGCTATTGGTCTGACCATTCCTTGTTTGTCTTCAACACCCCCTTTTGGAATAGTAATGTTTCCTTTTTACAATTATATATTAGAATTTTGTAATTTGGTTTTTCATTGTACTGGGGTTAACAGTTAAAATAGTGCTTTTGGTCTCAGAAGAAACTTTAGATATTTAAATTGTGTTGGAACCATTACAGATTGTTGGGACTTTTGAAATTTGATGCAATGCATTTTCCATTATGAGATGGCCATGAACCTAAGTGAACAAAAGATAGAAGGTATGACCTAAATGTGGATTGTTTGAGTGTCAACTTGACAGTGAGGTGGCTTGCAATAATTTATGCTGTCACCATGACAAGACCAAGAATGACTGGAAAGAAACCTCTGGGTATATGTTTGAGGGATCCTTTTGATTAGGTTAGTTTCAGGTTGGGCCCTAGACTAGTTAAAGGGGGAAAAGGGAATTGATCAACAGTATGCATTTATTTGTCCACTTCCTGATTATGACACAGTTTTAACAACTGACAAATATTTCTCCCACCAAGACTTCCCTATCCCAATGGACTTCCTCTCAAACTGTAAGTGAAACTAAACCCTCTATCCTTTTATCAGGTTTATTTTTATTAGGTTATTTTATCATAGCAATGGTAAAACCAATGCTATTGTTCATTCCTGATTATGTAGTTTTTGAAATTATTCTCTTATTTCCAATTTTAAAGATTTCACTACTAGGAGTAACCTAGTAACATTGCTGAAATTGCCCATAAACCACAGGTTAGTTATGTGTACCCTAAAATTTACACAGTACATTTTCTCTTACTAATGTATATACAATTAGTGACTTAGCATAGGCAAAAATATCCAGTTATGGATGAAGATGGGAAGAGTGGACATCCTTGGTTTCTTTCTTGCAGGCAAAACGTTAGTCTTGCACCACTGAGTGAGATATCCGAAAGTTTTGGTATGTGCCTTTTTAAAACTAGGATTTGAAACATTTCTTTTACTTCTTACTTTGGTGAGAATGTTTTATTATGAAAGTTGGATTTATGTAGTTGGACTATTTTGATGTTGAATTTCAAAAACTGTCCATGCTTGTCTTTATTCTCATGTAAATGGTCATATCTATTTGCCTTTCATCATGATGTATTTTATGTTGTAATACTTTTAGAGGTTAAACCAACTTTGCACTCTCAGAATCAATTCTACTTGGTTATTATATATAGTTTAGTTTATAGAGTCCTTTTTAATTATACTACTAAGAATAATGATTCTATAATAATGAGAAATGTTGTCTTCCTTATGTGTTTAGCCTTAATAACAGGAATTAACATTAGATGAAATATCCCCTTTTCCTCTGCCAGTGCCTGACAAATAGAGATGGCTCACAGCCATCCATTGGACAGAGCATAGGTCTCCAGTGAAGGACAGAGAAGTGGATGCTCATAGCCATCCATTGTACAGAGCACAGCATCTCCAATGAAGGAGCTAGAGAAAGTACACAAGGAGCTGAAGGTGTTTGCAGCCCCATAGGAGGAACAACAATATGAACTAAACAGTACCTCCAGATCTCCCTGGGACTAAACCACCAACCAAAGAAAACACATGGTGGGACTTATGGCTCTAGCTGTATATGTAGCAGAGAATGGGCTAGTCAGTCAATGTGAGGAGAGGCCCTTGGTCCTGTGAAGGTTATATGCCCCAGTATAAGGGAATGCCAGGGCCATGAAGTTGGAGTGGGTGGATTGAGGAGCAGGGGGAGGGGGCGGGGACAGGGAGTCTTCGGAGGGGAAGCTAGAAAAGGGGATAACATTTGAAATGTAATAAAGAAAATATCTAATAAAAAAGAAGATAAAGAAAAAGAGAAATATTCCCTTTTCTATTTTCTGGAAGACTTTAAAGCCCATCTTATTTCTTTCTTAAATGTTTAGTAGAAGTCACTAGTGAAGCTGTTAGGATTTCTTTTTTTATTTTTTTTTTTTCCTTTTTTTTTTCTTTTTTTTTTTCCATTTTTTATTAGGTATTTAGCTCATTTACATTTCCAATGCTATACCAAAAGTCCCCCATACCCACCCACCCCGACTCCCCTACCCACCCACTCCCCCTTTTTGGCCCTGGCGTTCCCCTGTACTGGGGCATATAAAGTTTGCGTGTCCAATGGGCCTCTCTTTGCAGTGATGGCCGACTAGGCCATCTTTTGATACATATGCAGCTAGAGTCAAGAGCTCTGGGGTACTGGTTAGTTCATAATGTTGTTCCACCTATAGGGTTTCAGGTCCCTTTAGCTCCTTGGGTACTTTCTCTAGCTCCTCCATTGGGAGCCCTGTGATCCATCTATTAGCTGACTGTGAGCATCCACTTCTGTGTTTGCTAGGCCCCGGCATAGTCTCTCTTTTTTTATTTTATGAAGAGTTTTAAAATGTTAGTTCAGTTTTATTGGTATGCATCTATTCAAAGTTCCAATTTCTTCTTTCCAAACATATTTTACTTTTACTTGTCTATACATGTGTAAGTCTGTGTGTGAGTTATGCATGCATAAGTGCTAGTGCCAGCTGAGGCCAGGAGAGGGCATCTAAAACTGGAATTATCGGAAGTTATGAGCTGCCAGAATTCCGATGCTGAGGCATCTCTCCAGCCCTATAATCTCTTCTTTGAGTTTGAATTTGAAGTTTGTATCATTCTATAAATTTATACATCCTACCTGGTTGTCTGCATAGCTACCTTAATAGTTTTTATGAATGTACTTTATAACTACTTTAGTTTAAACCTATCCTTCTTATGTAGTGATGTCCTTTTTTTGTGCTTGATTTTGTATCAAGCTGTGTCTTCCTTTTTCAATAGTCTTAGATGACCCCTGTAAAATGATTATTCCACCCCAGAAGAAGTTGAGATGAGACCCACAGACTGAGAACCACTGGACCTAGACACTTCTCAAGGTTGTTTTGTTGTTTTTGTTTTTTTGTATGTTTGTTTGTTTGGTTGGTTAGCTTTTGTCTTAGTCAGGGTTTCTATTCCTGGAAAAAAACCATCATGACCAAGAAGCAAGTTGGGGAGGAAAGGGTTTATTCAGCTTACACTTCCATACTGCTGTTCATCACCAAGGAAGTCAGGACTGGAACTCAAGCAGGTCAGAAAGCAGGAGGTGATGCAGAGGCCATGGAAGGATGTTACTGGCTTGCTTCCCCTGGCTTCCTCAGGCTGCTCTCTTATAGAACCAAGACTACCAGCCCAGAGATGGCACCACCCACAAGGGGACCTCCCCCCTTGATCACTAGTTGAGGAAATGCCTTGTAGCTGGATCTCGTGGAGGCATTTCCCCAACTGAAGCTCCTTTCTCTGTGATAACTCCAGCGGTGTCAAGTTGACACAAAACTAGCCAGTACAGCTTTTTTAAAGGAGATCTGCAACCTTGTAGGTGCAACAACATTATGAACTAACCAGTACCCCGGAGCTCTTGACTCTAGCTGCATATGTATCAGAAGATGGCCTAGTCGGCCATCACTGGAAAGAGAGGCCCATTGGACATGCAAACTTTATATGCCCCAGTACAGGGGAATGCCAGGGCCAAAAAAATGGGAATGGGTGGGTAGGGAAGTGGGGGGGGGGAGGGTATGGTGGACTTTTGGGATAGCATTCTAAATGTAATTGGGGAAAATACATAATAATAAAAAATATTTTTAAAAGAAGCTGGTTATTTATTCTATTTTTTCTGTTGTTTTCCATTTATTTTTTCTCTGCTATTTTTTTTCTTTTTCATGGCATTCATTGATATCCTCTTTTTTTAACCCTTTGAGGTAGAAGCTGTGGTAACCAACTTTAGCTCTTAATTCCTTCTATTTTAGGCACTTAAAGCTATGAATTTCCTTTTAAGCTCTGACTGACTTGACCACATACCACAATTTTTATAAATCACATCGTCATGTCAGATAGAGACGGACGCTTCTTCCATCCTTTTGGAATAGGAATGGAAACTTACAGTATGGTGAATTTAAAGTGAGGAACACTAATGTGAGACCACAGAGAGACCCATAGAAGCAAAGGAGGCAGCACCCACATCTGCACTGTTGGCAGACAACTGTGGTGGACCATGACTCAGCCATCAGATTGGATCCCCTGTCAGAAAATAAATGACTGCTTGTGCTCAGTTTGCTTTCTCCTTTTTATTCAGCCTGGATCTTCAGCCCATGGAATGGTGCCGACCACATTTAGGGAGGGAGGTTTTCTCAACCCAGTTAACCCAATCCCCTTCACAGATATCTCCAGAGCTCCGCTTCCATGATGATTTTTAATCTCATCAAGTTGACAACCAAGGTATCCACAACAGAGTTAGGAGGCTACTTAAATTACTAGAGCACAGGCCAAGTCTTCTCAAAAGTCAAAGGAACCGTAATGAAAAATAACATGTCAGAGCCACAGCCATCTCCTGCAGAGAGTAATGGAGCAAAACAAATGTTATAGACCTAAAATGACTGACCAAGGTTGAAGAACTCCATCTTCAAGAGCATCAAACATTTGTCTTCAGAGTCTCTTTGATCTGAGAGTGACAGTCCTACGTAAAACACTCGGGAACACGTAGCAGGATTCCTGAGGTTAAGGTCTATAAGAGTTGTAAAAACATCAGAGCCATATAGTCCAAGGTAACAGCTAACATGGAGCATGGATTCAGATGGTTACCCATGGAGCTAGTGAGAGAAAAATTGCTAAGTACGCTCATTTTCACTCTAGCTCATGGTGTTCTGAGAGGAAACAGAAATCAAAATGCTGGAGGCAAGGAAATTAACCTTTAATCACACTGATTTGGGAGGTTGTTACCACTAAAACCTCTATATTTGCAGGAAATGTATTAATTAATTTATAATCATATCATCATAAGAGATTATTGAAATAGTGCCAGCGTATGGTCATTGTATGTTTAATTTTTAAATTCAAATTAAGATATTCCTGGTTCTTGGTACAATGAACTTTTTTTTTATTCCTAGTCTATGTGGTCTTGCAGAAAATGAATCACTTAACTCTTTGTGAGCAGGACTCCTCCATCCTTGTAGTGGGGAAGGGCACAGCCTCTCTACTGTCTGGTGAGATTGAAATTTCTTGTTCCAGTATTCAGTGATCTGGCAGAGTTGAGCATGGGAATTCAGTCTTCCTCTGCCCTCTGTTAATGCCCCCCGGTAGGACACTCAAGAGTGTTCTCCACATGGTCCTGGCTGGCACCATAAGGAGATGTCCTGGATATTTCAGGGTGTGGAAAGGTCTTGATACTCCTCTAGACCCCTTCTGATACCACCCTGGTGGAAGGTGAGAGTGACATCAGTCCCCTGAGGACTCCACTGATACTAGAGAGAGGGGAGTTCTGACTGCTGGCTGGGTGAACATTCTGACTCCTCCTGTGTACTCAGACCCAACTATAAAGAGCTTTGGGGAACTTCTCACAGAGTAGCAAGGGTGGAACCAAGAAGTACTCCTGACCCCACACTTGGCTTTTGATGGCTCAGGGCCAGGGTAGCTGAGTGTAGTTTTTCTGTGATGGATATTGTTGCCAAGAGCTTAATTTCTACAAGTCACTTGCCAGACTGGCTCCTATTCTTGAGATCTTGGTTTTTGGAGTTTTTTCTGATTGGTTGTTCAGATTTTATCTGTGTCCAATGACATTGGTAATTTGCAAGATTTTCATGTGAGATTGAAATTAAAACCAAGGGGTTTGCTCCCACATGCTCCTCTGGTTGTAAGGTAGGTGGCTCGTCTTCTTCCTCGATCCCTCCTCTTTTCTGTGTCCTCTTATGTTTGTTCACAGGTGATGTCCACAGCTTAAGACACTCTTAGGAAGGATAGAGAAAACCATTTCTACCCCATCTCTCTGGATATAGAAATTGAGTGCAAAAAAGTTTTATTTCCCAGGTGACTCAAGAGAAGGAAAGATGTGGCTTTGAGAACAGTGTGGATGCATGAGAAAGAAGTAAAAGCTGTCCTAGAGGAAGCATAGGCCCAGCAATATCAATATTGTGGCAGACTGAAGTAGGAAATAGAGGGCTAGTAAGCAGTTCCCTATGAGGGTTACAGGCATCAGTGGACTCAGAAGTGAAGGTGTGTGATGTGCCATTTGTAATATCTCCCCATGTACCATGACTGCATTTTCCTTATATCTTCAGCATATCTGATTATGCACAGAGGCTCTGTATTATGGAAGGAATGAAACAAAAAATGTAAACTAATCTGTGGCATTCAGCACCAAGGAGTTCCTGTGCCAGTGAGGAGGAGCCCTCTACTAGAGTGATGGAGGTCTTAGTCGTACATGGAAGCTGATGGAGTTACTGTGGAAGCCATGTTCTGAGTCTCAGTGGAGAAAGGTACAGCAGAGGTGAGGAGCTGAGTCATTGTGAGGAGACAGCTTCACATGGGGGATACTGAAACTCCTGTTCCACTCTACTGCTTAGGTAGAGAGAAGCCCTCTTCTAGTGGGGCAGACTGAAGCCCACACTGTTCCATCCAATACTGAGCTCACACTACCCACTTCAGTGGTCTGCCAAGTGAGTCTGGGTGGAGAGCACCTGTCTCTCTCCCCCAGATCCTCTTTATTCATGGGCTGTGCCCAAAGGTCCTAAAGCCCCAGATCCAGTGGGGCAAAGACACCTCAGCAAGGAACAGGCCCTACACTCCACTGCTTCCCAGGATGAAAGCCAGGCACAGTGACTAAGCATTCAGCCTGCCTTAGCTAACCTGGGGCATGGTGAGAAGCAGGGGGAGCAGTGGGTCTGTGACAAACCCCCTCACCACTATATTCAACTTTCGAAGCTATCTGGTTTGAAAAATCCACAAATGGAGTCATGCTGGACTTCCCAGAGTTGTGCTGCTCTAACAGAAAAGGCGCTGGTGGCCATCTGAACAAGGGGTCGTCAGGGTTCTTACAGCATGGGCAGCAGACTCTGGGTGTGGGGAGTTCTTCCTCCTGAGTTTCAGGATGTACAACGCATCTCCTTAAAACATCTTTGTTAGAAAACTGTCTTAGGTAGTTGTTCTCCCTCCAACTTTCCCGGGTGACAGACCTTCCTGCACTGGGGTTTCCTGAGCACCTGAGAGTGAGTCTCTATGCTTGGTAGTGAGGTTTGAATTTTCTGACATTTTCTAGGGCTGTCTCTGAAGCTGGTAAAGGAGATTCCATGAGCTTCTGGCAGCTGCTCTTCTGCTTTGCAAGACTACAGCTGTGAGGATCCAGAGATGAAGAAAGGGGAGCATGCAGGGAACAAAGTAGGGTGGGGGCTGCCTGTTAGGATTTCAAGGAATGGCCATGAAGAAGAAAACTAGGAAGGATCTCAGGCTGGCAAGCACAGCTAAACCATCAGTGTGGAAAGTTAAACAAGAATGGTCCAGGGAAAGGGGACCTGACCCCCGTGGAGGAGACCTGCATGGAGGCTAGGGAATGATGGGGGAAACCCCAAAAGTGCCGTTACCTAGGAAGGTGGCAAGGAGCAGGGTTTCTTACCTGACTTAACTGTATACTCAGTTTGTCTCATGACCAGAGCATGTTTAGGTATTTTGGAGTGATTTGTGAGCCCCAACTTCAAATTCCTATGTTAAGCCTTCCTTCTGCCACTATTTGGAGACAGGGTCTTGACACAACAATTAAACTAAAATAAGGATCTTTAAGGTAGTCCACAACCTAATGTTTCTGGTGTTTTCAGGAGTAGAGGCTGGGACGCAGACATACAGAAGGGAAATGCCACAACGAAGACAGAGATTGCCTGGCACCCATAAGCCACAGAGAGGAGACTCAGAAACAAACCCTGACACCTTCCTTTCAGTCTTCCAGTCCCCAGAGCTCTGAGGAGAACCTTGGCCATTGTGTAAGCCACTAAATCCACAATACTCTGTGATGGCAGCCCAAACCAGCTCGAATGGTTGACAATTTGGGGCATTTATGTCAAGCTGTGAAAGCCATAGTTAACCTGCCTGGTCTCTCCAACATCCCCTCTTGGTCTCTATCCAGTGCAGTGTGAGCCCTTGGTGTCTTCCCAGTGGGAGACAGGATCTCTTCCCACAATGCTGCTTCCTTTTCTTAAGGATACCATTATTCAGACTCTGTGCCCCTCCTCCACTCCACCCTTGAGACATCATTCACTGGCCTCTGCCCTTTGTCCTGCCCTGTGTTCTGTGTATTTGTCGTTGCCCCGCATAATGATGCCCTTTGCACATTGAGAAAGTAATAACAGCAATGGTGATGGTATGGACGAGCCGCCTTCCTCAATTCTTTGTTTGCTCCCTTGAAGAGAGCCTGCAGACAAGTAGGTATGCATGGCCACTATCTTCTCAGCTTCGTTTAGAAGAAGGACACCTCCTTCTTCTCAGGAATAATGGTCATTTTCATACATTACACAGGGGCAGCTGAGAAGGAGAGAAGCTGATCCTGACAGTGCATGGACATATGGGCCTTATGTGTGAAAGAATCCCACTGCCTGCCTCTGCTAGCTTGGCTTGGCAGGGTTAAGTCCTCAGAAAAGGGGGACTAGAGAAAGGTGTGCACATATACATGTGTGCTCATGCATGCAAGAGGTATACTTGGATTCCTTCAGTACGATTCTGAATTCAATATTAATGACAACAGAATTGTCCTGTTTTGTTTTCTGCCATGGCTTCATTTTCTACAGTATTACCTACAGATATTAGGCTTTAAACAGAAGGAAGGAAGGAAGGAAGGAAGGAAGGAAGGAAGGAAGGAAGGAAGGAAGGAAGGAAAGAAGGGGAGAGAAGGAGGAGACAGTGAGGGAATCAGGAGGAAGAGGAGGTATTTTATCTTCCACAGTTTTATGATCGAACTTCTGTCACTCCTAAGGGTACAGAACCCTGGCATTTGCCTGTAAAAAAAAGTTTTAATGCCAACCTCACATTTCTTGTCCCCATAGACTGGAGTGGTCACCCTACTGACCACTTGAGTATTCTTAGTGGGACCATACTCAAGAAGAAGGAGTTCCTGTGACTGGCAGAGAAAACAAAGTGAGCCACTGCCCTGTCAAGTGTCCTTGAACAGGAGAGCACTGCTTGCCACTGTGCTATAAAGGCTCCCTGATGAGTAGACTCAGATGGGACATTGCTCCTACCCCTTCATCCCAGTAGGGGACAGGATGACGGCCCTGGTCTTGTGGGTCTCTACTTTGTTGAGCTCAGTCTGCCTGGTAGCAGCCAACATCTTTGGTAAGTTTGCTAATGCTGAGGCTATGAGTTTGAGGAGGGAGGTTTCAGTCATATGGTTCAGCTAGGCTCTGGCCAGGGCCCTTAAGCATGCCTGATCTCATCTAACCTCACAAATGCCCAGAGGCTAGATATTTGCTCTTTGCTGCTCAGATGAAAGAGGTTCAGAGAGATGAGCTGAATCGCCTGAGGTCCCAGAGCTGGATATTGAGAGTAGTGATAAAAAGCTAGGAGAATGAAGACATTCCCATCACCTCCCAGGAAAGCACAAATGATTAAATGAGCTAAAAGTATCCTGGGGATGGAAATAATGGTTTCCAGTAAGACTGGGAAGGTGAAGACTGTAAAGTAAAGGTGTCTGTGTCAGGGGTGGGAGTGGGGTACGGGTGTAGGACTGGGAGGAAAGGGGCAGACCTGTACCCTTCTCACATATCACTTCCCTTCACACAGAGTACCAGGTAGATGCACAGCCACTCCGCCCCTGTGAGCTACAAAGAGAGAAGGCCTTTCTGAAGCAGGCTGAATATGTTCCCCAGTGCTCTGAAGATGGAAGTTTCCAGTAAGAGTGGCTATATTAGGAGCTCCAGGGTCCTAAAATACCCTGGAGAACCTCTCACATCTTATCCCTGTTATCCCCAATTGTATGGATAAGGTCCTCAGACTCCTGGCCTATGTTGTCATTTTCCGGGGGGAGGAGCTCCTTCTCTATCCTCCCATCTAGGTATTTTGTTGGAGAGACTCTCCATTGAGGGGCTCTCCCCCAATTCTTGCTGAAACTTTATCATAATTGCTTTACAACATAGTGTGTATGGCTTTTCATGAGAAAGCCCAGATAGAGGCAAGGGTGCTCAAGGCCCCCAACCCCCAATTCTCTGGTAGGGCAAAACAGCAACTGCCCCTTACTTGGGCAACCCAGTTTTCATACCTTGCCTGGGCTGCTAGGCCATTTCCCTCCAGGGAACTCTTCTTTGAAAGGAGCTTTTGCAGGTACCCAGACAAATCAGAGGTCCTGGGACTGTATTCCTCCCTGTAGATGAGACTATCGTCTAAATTCCTCTTCTCTATGGTGCAAGAGACCTTATTCCCCTCTGCTGTGGAGTTACATGCAGAGTCCTCACCTCTAGCTATGGAATACTCTTCCTGCTTCTGTATCTTACTCAAGCTTCCTATAGGCCCAATCTGCTGGCTAATGCTAGTCAGAACCACTGAGGATTCAAGATTGTGAGGGAGGAGTTAAGAAGTATGTACGCCTCCCTTTTTTGCCAGCGTTGTGTATGTTTCTCTCTGAAGTTTCAGGCCTGCCTTGTCCCCAGGAGGATCTTTTGTCTCCCTAACCACCTTCTACCCCAAGCCACCCTGCAACTCGCATTGCTGCCTCTCCTGCCTTGTGTGATCACAACTCTGACTTTCCTGTATGACTTGCTAGACTTTGGCCTCACTGAGCTGGAGCCAAAATGTGGCTTCAGAAAGGCTATATGGTATCACATGATATTTCTCTCTTCAGGACAGTCCAATGCCAAAATGATGGTCAATCTTGCTGGTGTGTGGATTCTGATGGCAGAGAAGTACCTGGCAGCAGGCAGCTGGGGAGGCCAACAGTTTGTACGTAACAAAGGAGGCACCTAATGGAAAAGGGCTCATTATACTGGGGCACCTCACATCTAGGGACAAAAACTAGACTTAAGTAAGTGAGTTGGGCAGTCGCCCTAAGGGCTGCTAGCTTCTCATCATTGAATATGTAGAAGGTCCAGTTTCCTAAAGACCACTATAAAAACCATATGAGACACTTGAGCCTAGCCAGTAGCTAGCAAGTACTTCCCATGAGCCAGCCACTGTGTCCAGCACTGAGTCAATTATGACCTGTAGTTGTTGAAGGGTTCCAAGCAAGATCAGCTCTCAGCAAAGTTTTATCCTATGGTGAAAGCCAGGCTTAAGGGGATGCTCTTTTTCAGTGGGTAGGTGATAGCTCTATCTGAGTCTTTGGTTTTATGTGACCAACAGAGTTGATTTGGGGTCCCAAATGGCCCTTCACACTCTAACATCATGATCTTAACCAAAGTCACCTGTTCTCTCTGATTCACACACAACCAACCCCAATCTGCAGATTGAACAGAGACCCTGACTCGCCCACGTTAGGATTTGCAATATGATAAGCTCGGTACGTGGTAACTATTGCATATGAGCAAACACAGAGTAGCTTTTCCTCCCACCTCTAGAGGGAGGCAGCTGCCTTCTCACTGGTAGAAAGGGTGAGAAGTGTTGAGTAGTGAAGCAACTTTTCAGGCCACACAGGCAGCCCACCCAGAAATCCTGATTCAGATGCTCGGTTAACCCTACAGTGCCGGGGCACTAGTGAGAGCCATTCCACTCTGACTCAGGTATCAAGATGGCAGAACCTTCTGAATGTCTGGCCGAGTGCTCCTCAGGGAGAAAGGGTCCCCCTGGGCTCAATCCTGATCCTGCAATCCTTCGTGCTCCCGAACAGCCCTCCTCAGATGCTTCTCTTTGTGCCCCAGGTCTGTCCTTCTGCCAGCTACACAAGCAACGGATCCTGCTGGGCAGCTACATTAACAGCACCGATGCTCTCTACCTTCCTCAGTGCCAGGATTCAGGGAACTATGCACCAGTGCAGTGTGACCTGCAGAGAGTGCAATGCTGGTGTGTAGACACAGAGGGGATGGAAGTGTATGGCACCCGCCAGCAGGGCAGGCCAACTCGGTGTAAGTATCATTGTCATAGGCACTAGAATCTCTGGGTGGGCTACAGTTTGACACCCCACAAATCACATGCCTCACAGACACAGAGTGCCTGGCCTTTGATGGACAGGAAAAATGTCACAGAGGCAGTTGCATGACTTTTGGTCATCCCACAGATCATTGTTTGCTGGCTGACAACTGTAAGCCCAAACACAATGTCAACAAATGCTTGTGACCCTCCAGTAGCCTATTTGGGGCACTGGTGGGCTTTCATGGGTCACATGGGTGGTGGCATAAGTACCTATAATGTACCTATCCATGCGTAAGAACTGAACAGCTTTGCATGAAAATGTTTAGGTCCAAGGAGCTGTGAGATAAGAAACCGGCGTCTCCTCCATGGAGTAGGAGACAGGTCACCACCCCAGTGCACTGCAGATGGGGAGTTTATGCCTGTCCAGTGCAAGTTTGTCAATACCACAGACATGATGATTTTTGATCTGATCCACAACTACAACAGGTAAAAGGGGACTGCTTGCTGAGGGGAGGGTCACTTGGGGGGGGCATTGGGTCTTCAAGATTATGTTTGCATCAGGATCTGGGAGTGTCATGTGTCACATGCACCCTTGCCCTCATTTGTCATTGATGGGAACGTTCAGCCTGTTGGCAGCACTGTTAACAAAGCCACCTGGGAATGGCTATTGAAATTACAATTACATGCTCTCAGTCAGTGTTCTATTGCTGTGAAGAGGCATCATGACCATGGCAACTCTTATAAAGGAAGGCATTTAATTGGGGGCTTGCTTATGGTTTCAGAGGTTTAGTTCATTTTAATCATGGTAGGAAGAATGGTGGCATGTAGGCAGGTGCTGGAGCAGTAACTGAGAGATATATACTGATGCATAGTCAGAGAGAGAGAGAGAGAGAGAGAGAGAGAGAGAGAGAGAGAGAGAGAGAGAGAGAGACTGAGAGAGAGAGAGACAGAGAGAGACAGAGAGAGAGAGAGAGAGAGAGAGAGAGAGAGAGAGAGAGAGAGAGAGACTGAGAGAGAGAGAGACAGAGAGAGACAGAGAGAGAGAGAGAGAGAGAGAGAGAGAGAGAGAGAGAGAGAGAGAGAGAGAGAGAGAGACTGAGAGACTGAGAGTCTGGGCTTGGCAGAGGCTTTTAAATCCCCAAAGCCCACTTCCAGTGATCCACTTCCTCCAACAAGGCCACTTCTCCTAATCCTTTAATAATGCCATTCCCTGGTGATCAAATCTATGAGCCTATGGGAGCCATTCTCTCTCAAACCACCACATAAGTGTACTCTGTGCCTCACCAGCCCATCAAGCAATGAAAACACGAGAGTGCAGAGAACTACATATCTGGGTATTGGCTGTGTTGTTCTCCATCCTAGCAGAGAGCTGAGGAGAAAAGTGACCACTCATCAAACAGGGAGAACAGCTGATTAAAAGTAATATACCATAAACATTTGTATAGCTGCTCAAATAAGGCACCAAAGCTGGATAAGTTGCCTTGAACAGGGTTCCAAAGTCTGTCATACTAATCCAAACCAAATGGGCAGTGCAAGGGTAGAATTTAGTTATTTTTTAAAAAGGTAGCAAAAAGGTTTTTTATATGTACACACATGTGATCCTATGATCAGATGAACATGTGATCCTATGATCAGATGAACATGTGATCCTATGATCAGATGAACATGTGATCCTATGATCAGATGAGTACGCTAGGTCTGGGTAAAACCAAAAGCAGAGATTAATGTGAAGGACAGCGCAGTTGTTGAGGGCCACTTGGAGATAGGGGCTGCAGTGGAAGAGTGGACAGAAAGAGAATCCTGTCAAAGGGGAAAGAACCTATTAAAAAGCATGGTGTGATGATATGCATGCACTTCTGTAAGTTCAATATTGTGTGCATTTTTTAAGGACTTTACTGTTTAAATAACAAATATAAAAGAAATATCTATATACTTTGACCCAAAATGATATTTGGCTACCCTAGAGTACCCAATGATTGTGAAGGGCCATGCAGCCTTTAAATGACATTAGATCATTTTGGAGAGAGAGACGGGGGGGGGGGAGAGAGAGAGAGAGCGAGAGAGTGAGAGAGCACTAGCTTGTATGAACACTGCTGTGGATTCTTTGGGAGAACCTGAGCCTCCATGTGGCTGCCTTCCAGAACAGCCAGTTTCTGAGTGAGAAAGAATGTTCCCATGTGTTGTGCCAGAAGGGTCACAGACCATGCCCCAAGTGCTGGTCCCACAGACAAACTTGATCTGAGTTGCATAATACCTTAGAAGCCTGGCGTTTTCATTAGATCATATCCTGAAAGGTTTTCACAGAGCTCAGTATCAGTGATCTCATACATTCAACCTAAACACAAAATGCAGAGTATGGCTATAAATACTGAGGCTAGAGGTGTATGAATTTGTTTATGTGGTCAAGAAGCCAGTCTTTAGCTACCTGCTTTGTACCAAACCCTCCTGTGTCCTAGGTCCCTGGGAGTTTGGCTATCCCACTCCTGCCAATTTTGTCTGTTCCCAGTACAATCCTGCCCCATAGCCTTTGCCTCTGCCACCTGCAGTCTTCATCTGCCACTACTTTGCAAGGTGACCTGGTCATTTATCTTCCCAGAGCCTCTTCAGTGTTCTCTGCTGGGAAATGGAAGTTTGTGCTCTATTTACTAGGCCAAGATTAAGCTCTCCTGAGACTTCACTTATGAAACCACTGAGAATATGTATCATCCCAACGTGATCATCTGCAAGGAATTCTCGTGCTTCACCCAGTTTTAGAACATGTAGGTTAGATTCCCCCCACCACCTGGCGACTACAGATTAACTTAACTGGGAGCACGGACCATCAGGCAGCCCGAATCACCAAATGCTCCTCTACTCTGTGCAATCCAGGCATCTTCAGTTCACATCCAACTGAATGCTAACTGTATCCAAGGAGTTTTAGAGATTTCAGCTTTAATACAGACATAATTAGAAAGTGTAGTTTGGAAGACTTTAAAGAGCTCACCCTGGGAAGCATGGTAGGCTTTAGAGGTGTCTAAAAAATTGTTGCTTGTTTGTTTCATTTGATTCATTTCTCTTTTCACACAGCATAAGGCACAGAGTCTTCCACACCCTAAGTTTACAACCCCAGTTTAGAGATTTGATGGATGCATCAAAGACCTTTACAGGGGGGCAAATTGAGATTGAGGCTCAGTTCACAGTTAATGCCACAAGAGGGCAGTCTAGTTAAATAAATGTTGAGAATCAAGTATTCATTGCTAATGCAAACAAAAGCACTCAATTCTGAAATAGGATCCCAATCTCTCTCTCTCTCTCTCTCTCTCTCTCTCTCTCTCTCTCTCTCTCTCTCTCTCTCTCTCTCTCTCTCTCTCTCATCTTTGAACAAATTCTGCCCTAGAAAGGTCATGGGAACGATTGGGTGGTTGATTATCAAAAGCCCAGGGGTAATCAGGAATTTTCTGTTACTATGTAGATCTGGCTGCCCCAGGTCCAGTGACTCCTTTGAACCAGTGGAAGGAGCTGTGAAATGCACATGGAATAGGTCCAGATTACCCAGGTTGACAGATATAGTACGGGACAGCCGGTTGCAGCTGGGCTTCAGCTGCGCAATTTTGTTCTGTATGTCCTTGACATTGCCTCAAATATTTGAAGGCCTGGATGTAGAGTGAGGATTCGCGTTGGTAGGGCATTGCATAAACACCACCAGATGCCTGCACTTTAGAAAGGGTTACCTGGGCTAGGAAAGGGCAGCGTGGGTCGTGGGGTTGCACCCTGAGTTCCAAGTTCTGAGGGAGATGACAGTGGCTCCACATAGAGGAGGGGATAGCACTTAGGAGGTGGAGCTGTATTGGAGGCATGTCTATCACACAGAACTTTGGAATGTGGAGAAGAAATGTCTAGAAGAGCAGAAGAGTAGAGTCAGGGATGACTCCTTTCCGAGTAGATGGTTGAAAATGTACTTGGGAGGGAAAGCTTTGCAGACTTATTTCCAGGGGTCTTAGAGATCCGGGGACCCAGGGGCAGTCAGTCCTTCCCAATCCCCTGTGAGGTCTTAATATGCAGTGCGATGATTTGTGCTATCTGCAGACTGGCTTTATAGACCAGGCTGGCCTCAAACTCACAGAATTCCGCCTCTGCCTCTGCCTCCACTTAAGGTGTGTGCCACCACTGCCTAGAGAA
The DNA here is from genome assembly GCF_000001635.26 of Mus musculus. Taxonomy (NCBI): domain Eukaryota; kingdom Metazoa; phylum Chordata; class Mammalia; order Rodentia; family Muridae; genus Mus; species Mus musculus. Next base: position 66,677,744 of record NC_000081.6, read on the forward strand.
CTTTTAAAAATTATATAGCCCCTATATGTGGGGACAAGACAGATGTTTTCGTTTCTACTTTTGCTTATGATAGCACTAATTTCCACACAAATCCACAGCCTGCAATAACGGACAAGCAATATGGCTAGTTGGTAGGTGACAGCTAAGCATGGTCTAGCCTTGCTTTGGCTAAGTAAAACCAGAGCTGGAAAGAGCTGAACATGCAGCTGAGGACTCTGCTACACTGGCTTCAATTGAAGATGACTTGTATTTTATGAAACAGTGACCACGCATCTTCCTCTCTGACAGGTTTCCAGATGCATTTGTGACCTTCAGTTCCTTCCGGGGCAGGTTCCCTGAAGTGTCTGGGTACTGTTACTGTGCTGACAGCCAGGGGCGGGAGCTGGCTGAGACAGGTAATCAGCCACACTTCTGGCAATGTGAAGGGATCAAGTGTTATTCTTTGACTCTGGTGCCTAAGGCAGAAACTGCACTGGAGTTCTACATCCTTGCTAGGTTGCTATGGGTGTGAAAGAAGACACAGCTTAGCCAGCTTTCATCTGCTGCACACTGTTGAAGCTTCTGCTTGCTTGTATGGTGCCGTTGCCGGCTGAAAGAGGTGCCCACCTTGCTATGTGGCAAGTGGAAGACAGGTCATGCCATCAGACTCATTCTCTAGGTAGCTTTCATCTGTGCTGTCAGACCAGCACAGCTACGACAGCAGCGACTTTAGGAACTACTAGAGTATTATTCCAGGCATATCCAACCTATGGCCCAGGGGCTGCATCTAGCTTAGCAAAAGATATGACCCTACAAAAATCACAAACATATTTAACATGTTGTTGCTGTTTGCATTGTTATTATATGTGTTGCATGAACTTTGTAGGTGATGACAATTTGTAATGTCTAAAGAATGGCTATGGCTGGACCCATTGCATAATGCTGCTTATGTAGATTCTGACCTTTGACATCTGTCAGCTCAGCTAGGTTAGAGCTTTATTTCCTGAGGAGCCAATCCCTGAAATGCTATCTATCTACATTTGCTCAGGACTGGAATTGTTACTGGATGAAATTTATGACACCATTTTTGCTGGCTTGGACCAGGCCTCGACCTTCACTCAAAGCACCATGTACCGGATATTGCAGAGACGATTCCTGGCCATCCAATTAGTCATCTCTGGCAGATTTCGGTGTAAGTAACTAGCTAGCAAGAGGCATGTACTTCTACTGTGAAATCGAGTGAGGTTTTGGGGTTATTTTCATCTGCATGGCTGTTACATCAAAGTAAGTTTAGGGAGTTAGCTCTGAGGCAGCATACATTCATGCAGGCTGTGAACACACACACCTTAATCACTATGAATGCCTCCTTTGCTGTGTGGTCTCTTCTAGGCCCCACTAAGTGTGAAGTAGAACAGTTTGCTGCCACCAGATTTGGTCATTCTTACATCCCGAGATGCCACAGAGATGGTCACTACCAAACAGTACAGTGCCAGACAGAAGGGATGTGCTGGTGTGTGGATGCCCAGGGGAGAGAGGTCCCTGGCACTCGGCAGCAAGGGCAGCCTCCATCTTGCGGTAAGTTTCCTCTCAGGGGTAAACATTCTGCTCTCCTGAGAGCCTGTTACTGTCTCTGTTTCTTCACATCAGTCTCTCAGGAGCTCACTAATCAACTACTGACTGAATATCCCCCAGAGGTCCTTCAAACTGTGTATGAGTGAAGGCAGTCTGCTGCTATTAACTTGCAGTGAGCTTTTGGTCTTGTGTCAGATATAGTTACTTTCTCAAAAATCCTAAGGAATACCAGGGGACTCATAGATAACGGAAAAAAAAGAGAGCTGAGTTTTCATGTCCTCTGGATGGAGTGTGCACAGGCAGCCGACACGGCCCCAAGGGAAAGCTTGTTAGGTCTATTTGAAAACACTGAGGAAGGCTTCATGGGTGAGGGACAGTTGCAGAGAGTGCCTGTAACAAAGGCTCTTCCTATAGGCTCTGAATCTGCAAGGATGGTAGAGACAATGTTGGAGTACAGAGCACATGTTGTGACACGAGGGAAAGGCAGGATGGAGCCAGAATGTAGCCCTTCTCATTACCCAGGCTTGGGCTTCATGCTGGAGGGTGGTGAGGCTGATATGAGGCCCATTCTGGAGAAGCCTGTTGGACTGCATGTGGGATATACGCCTCCTGGCAGTGTGAGGGAGGAGCTGGCGGAAGCTTTGGATGTGAGATAAAGAAAAGTGTAAGGCCTTGCATTGGAAGTATCTGAAACCACCACCCAGTTACATCAAAACCTAGCGAATATTGAACCCCGAGGACCTTGGGTGAAAAGGAAGAGCCATGGCTTTCCCTTTCCGAGTCAAAGCAGGAACTGATGAATGCTTGGGTGGGTTTGGGGCTTTCACTCTTTCTCGCTGTCTGATTTAGTAGCAGCACTTAACAAATACGTAGAGGGGCTCAGTTCTCAGCATGGAAAGGGAAGTGAAGCTGAACACTCATTTCCTCAGTGCTCCTGTGATATCAACTACAGGACACAGTGGCCTTGCTGAGGGTCTGTTCAGCTTTATATGTGTGTGTGTGCACACGCACGCACACACACACACACACACACACCTCTACATGTTCCAGTTCTTTCCCTGTTGCTTGGTTACAGAGGGAAATTGGCTGGCTTCCTTTCTGGCATCTGTGTGAATCCAAAGGAAAGAATTATTTTTACAAGCTGAGAGTGGGGTGGCAGTTTAGAAGGTCTCCTAAGATTTGTGGGTTTGTGGAAGAGGATGGAGCTTGCTTACGTCCACCTATGTGAAAAGAGCCAGATGATGCCTGAGTTATTCTTTCTCCCAAGGACACTTACTCAGAATGTCTTGGCCATGCACAGTTGACTGAGTCGGTTAGGTTACCTTTTCACTAGCAAATCCACAGAAAGAACAAAGAAACACAAGGGGTGCTACAACAAGAGTGCCTGCCGGGTCAGCACTTTAGTGTTATAATATAGAAAAGAAGACAATACTGGAATATGCTGTGGTTTTCATGTTACACATCACCATAGAGAAAAATATCACTTATGTAAAGCACAGCTAGCATTGCTGGTACATGTCTCATTCTGAAAGAGACTATAAACTGGACACCAGAGGAACCAGAGAGTTGCAGGAAGAGCATATGGTGAAGCATTGAAGTCCATTGAGAGTTCCAGCAAGAGAAAGCTGGGAAGCAGAAGCCTAGCAACATAAATAGGACTTTGTTAGCAAACTGGGCTCCTAAGGCTGCCAGAACCAATCGCTATACAGTGGATGCCTGCAACAGCAGAAATTTGTTCTCTCACATACCGGAATTCTCATGCTGGAATTCAGAAGTCAAGGAGGGGACAGGGCCATCCACACTCCGTTTGGATATTGTGGTTGGCAGTTTCTGGGATTCCTTGGCTTCATGGCTGCATCTATCATGCTAGTCTGTGTGTCTTGACCCTCATGTGGCCTCTTTGCTGTGGCTCTTCTTACAGAGTCACCAAACATTGGATTTCTAGCCCACCCTAGTCTAGACATCATCTTAATTTGATTATGTCTACCAAGACCTTGCTTTCAATTCACATTTAGGGACACCCCCCAGTAGAAAATGTCCTTAGGGGACACTATTCAGACCAACACAAGTGTGGCCAGCTTTTCAAAAAGTGGGCTGGTATCTCATAGGCTTGCTGTAGGAAAGCATCAGTCTGGTTTGAGGTAGCCAAGTGGTCATGGGGACAGAAATACTTACCCTCAGAACTAGCCTCAAGGGGTAGCACAAGGGAGAAGGGAAGGCATATGTGAATACAGAAAAGGCATGATCCAGGTGGTAATGGCCCACGCTTTTATTCCCAGCATTTGGGAGGCAGAAGTACGTGGATCTCTGAGTTCCAGGTCAGCCTTGTCTACAGAGTTCTAGGACAGCCAAGGCTACACAGAAAAACAAACCAAAACAAACAAACAAACAGAAAAGCAAATGGTCCACAATGTAGGTGTGAAACATTGAAATCTTCTTACCAGAGGCATGTGGACATGGTGGAGGAAGGGTCCGGAGAACTACTTGTTCCGCTAACTATGGTTTTAACTGTTTCATGCAGCTGCAGATCAGTCATGTGCCTTGGAAAGGCAGCAGGCCTTGTCTAGGTTCTACTTTGAAACCCCAGACTACTTCAGTCCGCAGGACCTTTTGTCTTCAGAGGACAGGCTCGCTCCTGTGAGTGGTGTCAGATCGGACACATCCTGCCCACCCAGAATCAAGGAACTCTTTGTTGACTCTGGACTCCTGCGTTCGATAGCTGTGGAGCACTACCAACGGCTTTCTGAATCCAGAAGTCTACTAAGAGAAGCCATCAGAGCAGTTTTCCCCTCCCGGGAGCTGGCAGGGCTTGCCCTTCAGTTCACCACCAACCCCAAGCGACTCCAGCAGAACCTGTTTGGAGGGACATTTTTGGCGAATGCTGCCCAGTTTAACTTGTCAGGAGCCCTTGGTACAAGAAGCACATTTAACTTCAGTCAGTTTTTCCAGCAGTTTGGTCTCCCAGGCTTCCTGAATAGAGACAGAGTTACTACTCTTGCCAAACTACTCCCTGTGAGATTGGACTCCAGTTCTACCCCAGAAACTCTCCGTGTGTCTGAGAAGACAGTTGCTATGAATAAACGAGTTGTGGGTAACTTTGGCTTCAAAGTCAACCTACAAGAGAACCAAGATGCCTTAAAATTTCTCGTTTCTCTCCTGGAACTTCCAGAATTCCTTGTCTTCTTGCAGCGTGCTGTTTCTGTGCCGGAAGATATAGCGAGAGATTTAGGAGATGTGATGGAAATGGTGTTCAGTGCTCAAGCCTGTAAACAGATGCCTGGGAAGTTCTTTGTCCCATCATGCACTGCTGGAGGAAGCTATGAGGATATACAGTGCTATGCTGGAGAATGCTGGTGTGTAGATTCCCGAGGCAAAGAACTTGATGGCTCGAGAGTCAGAGGTGGACGCCCAAGATGTCCCACCAAGTGTGAAAAGCAGAGAGCTCAGATGCAAAGCCTCGCAAGCGCTCAGCCCGCCGGCTCCAGCTTTTTTGTTCCTACTTGTACTAGAGAGGGATATTTTCTGCCTGTCCAGTGCTTCAACTCAGAATGTTACTGTGTGGATACTGAAGGCCAGGTTATTCCTGGGACTCAAAGTACAGTTGGAGAAGCCAAGCAGTGTAAGTCTGCTGGGTATTTAACTTAAAGGTACTTGTGTTTTTGTTTAGACTAGAACTTGATACATTGTAAGAAACTGAGTTTGCTTATGACTAAAGAGCAAACCAGGTAACAGGAAAGGTACTTTAGCTAAACATTATCCACAGAAACCTGGACAGTATTAGCCATTATAATGAGCAGATAAAGATATTTGCTTGTTATTAAGAAAGTGCATATACATACCTGGGCTGGGAAGATGACTCAGCTGGTAAAGTGCCCGCTGCACAAGCATATGGACCTGAGGTTGCATCCTCCTTAAATCTCATCGAACCGTGTGCATCTGAAACGCCAGTGCTGTGCTCAGGCGGATGGCAGAAACAGGTAGAGCTGGAGCTTACTGGCCAGCCAGGCTGTCTTAATTGGAAAGCTCCAGGCTTAGTGAAAGATCCTGTCTAAAACAGTAAGATATAGAGTGACGGAGGAAGACATCAGCCTCTGCCCTCTACATATTCACACACCTGCTGAAACACACACATACACAAATATATAACATACATGTAACGGAAAGTGCCACATAAACATTTCTGCAGTACTGGCCGTGATGGTAACTGGGGTAGTCACCAGATTGGATGCCTGCCATTCATTCATTTAGGCCTTTAAGGTTGCTCAGACTGGCAGTCAAGCAGTCACTTTGATCTTTCTGTCTTATTCAATTTATTAAATATCTGTCCCTTGTTCTCCACCAGGTCCCAGTGTCTGCCAATTACAGGCTGAACAAGCTTTCCTTGGGGTAGTAGGGGTTCTGCTCTCGAACTCCAGCATGGTGCCCTCCATCTCCAATGTCTACATCCCTCAGTGCAGTGCCAGTGGCCAGTGGAGGCATGTGCAGTGTGATGGGCCCCATGAGCAGGTCTTTGAGTGGTATGAACGATGGAAGACTCAGAACGGTGATGGCCAGGAACTGACCCCAGCCGCACTGCTAATGAAGATCGTGAGCTACAGAGAAGTAGCTTCCAGAAACTTCAGCCTCTTTCTTCAAAGTCTCTATGATGCTGGCCAGCAAAGAATCTTTCCAGTGCTAGCACAGTACCCATCTCTTCAAGATGTTCCACAGGTAGTGTTGGAGGGAGCCACAACTCCGCCTGGGGAGAACATTTTCCTGGATCCGTACATCTTTTGGCAGATCCTAAATGGTCAGCTCAGCCAATACCCAGGTCCCTACTCAGACTTTAACATGCCTTTGGAACACTTCAACCTCAGGAGCTGTTGGTGTGTGGATGAGGCTGGCCAGAAACTGGATGGTACTCAGACTAAGCCAGGCGAGATCCCAGCATGTGAGTTAACTCATGTAGAGTCCCAATTTCATGTTTGCTTTGAAAAAGCTTTCTTGTGGGAAAACCTTGGTAAAACCAGGGCATTTCTGGGAGTCATCTCAACACTTATCTGTCCATTCATCCTTCAGTCCATTCACACCTATCCACCCAAGCACCCATCTAACTATCAATTTGTCCATCCATCCATCCATCCATCCATCCATCCATCCACCTACCAACCCACCTACCTTTCTCTATCTGTCCATCCAAGAGATAGGTGATCCAGATCAGTATTTGTAGGATGAGACTGTCTAGCAATTCTGAAAAAAACTGTTTAGTGAGGAACTTGCTCAACTATTATGACTTCTGCAGGCCTCAGTTTCTCATTTATATTTTGGTGTCAAAGTTAGTTTTAATTGTCAATTTGGGGAGTTATCTGGGAAGACAATATCACTTGAGAATATTTGTAGATCATATTGGCCCATAGATAAGTCTTTGGAAGTATTTGCTTGATTACTAATTGGTATAGTATAACCCAGCCCACTGTAGACAGTACCATTCCCTTGGCAAGTAATACTAAACTATTAGAAAACTAGCTAAGCATAAAGTGCTTGCTATCTAGCAAACAAAATCCTCCATGGCTCCTGTTGCATCTCTTTGGCTCTGAAGGAAGTTCTTTGGTCTGAGGCAATGCCATGTGAAATATCTGGGCTTCCTTCATGTTCCTGTTTTAACTTCCTCTAATGATGGGCTGTGGCCTAAAATGGTAACCAATTTAACCCTTTCTTCCTTATGTTGTTCTTTGGTAAAGAGAGTGTGTTAACAGAAATGAAACTTGGACTTGTGGGACCAAGGGTCTTCTTAAACTGGTACCCAGATTAAGTTAGATCCTATGAATATACTCAAACTGAGTCTGGCATGGTGTGAACATTGCATATAACCAGTCTTCTGCAGGTTTCCCTATGCATACTGAGTGAATGAGGTCCAAGAAGACAAAGCAAAGAGACCTGGACTTGGTACTGAATCTACCTATGCTCTTTGTATTATCTTAGGTCCTGGCCCATGTGAGGAAGTGAAACTTCGTGTCCTGAAATTTATTAAGGAAACAGAAGAGATTGTCTCAGCCTCCAATGCTTCTTCATTTCCACTGGGAGAGAGTTTCTTAGTGGCCAAGGGAATCCAGCTGACCAGTGAGGAGCTTGACCTTCCTCCCCAATTCCCATCCCGGGATGCTTTCTCTGAGAAGTTTCTACGTGGGGGTGAATATGCCATTCGCTTGGCTGCTCAGTCCAGTGAGTGTTGCACTGAAGATTCTCTCAGCATCTTTTTGGGGGGAAGCAATAGCTTGCATCTGCCTTTCCAGGACTTCATTTGGTTTCCATGAGCAGTCAGGTTCCTGGAATGGCAGAATGGTTCTGTGACTCTAGCCAAAGCGTTACATAAAGGATTCATGATCCTTCAGCAAAGCCCATGCGGGGCTTTACATTGTGTACCCCAGATGGCACGTGCAGTCCACGTAAAACCTTAGTCTTGTTAAAAGGTCCCATGTGCTCTTAACCCTTGACCTGTTTTAAAGTTACCTTTCACTCCCAAGTGTACAGGGAAGGAGAAAGAACATGACCCTCTTTACTGAGAACCCATTGCTCCTTTGACCTCAGGGAATTATGAGAGCAGGTCCCAAAGGTTTGTATCACAGTCCTCTGGTTTAGCAACAACCACACAGTGTTTTAACCTAGCCCATGACCAGGTAACTTGCATGCCAAATACATAATTGGGTCATTGTGTTAATTCTGTTAACATTTCAGAAGAACAAAGATATAATACTACCCATGATCCCTTACGCAGAGAAGTTGAACCCTGCCTTAGTCACTTGCCCAGGTTTACTCCTCTACTTGCTGTGGAAACTGGGTCAGGAAATCTAGTAGTCTAGCTCATACAGCTAGTGTCCTGTGCCCTGTCCACCAAATATGAAGTCAGTGCGGAGACCTAGCTCAACTGAGTGGTATCCTTCCTCTGTCTACAGCCTGCTCTTGCAAGAGGCTCTGACCTGATGAGTTTTCACTGACCCCACCGCAACAGAATCTGAGATTCATCTCTCTCTGAGCCTTGTCTGAGCCCCCATCCTTCTCAGTTGTCTCTGGGGTTCTGGGCTGCACCCTCCTTGCCTGACAACTTTTATGTGGCATCAGAGTGAATTCCCTTCAACAAGCTGGAACCTCCCTGTCTTCCCTAGTGGTACCTGCTGCTGGCTTGGGAATGGTATCTTTCTTCTAACCTCAGAGGATCTCACAAGTCAGTCTGTTGCTGCCACTCTCCCTCATGCCAACATCTCATGCCTTCCTCACCTTCCTTTACACTGTGCCCTGCTCATCTCTCACACTGCTGCTCTTTCTCTCTCCTTCAGGAGCCTGGGGGATTCTCCTTTTCAAAGGAAAGCAGTTATTTAAATCCTGGGCCTGGGTTGAGTCTGATATACTCAGGAGGAGAAATGATTCTGCCACTTCTGTAGTTTGGATCACTTTGATCAGCACAAAATGCAGAGGAGCTGCTGCTGCCATAAATTATCTCTGTGTGACATGGTGACATTTTTCTTTAGCAGAGACCAGTCTCAGGAAGCTCAGAAAGTCCCCCCCCCCCCGCCCCCGTTAGTTTCATAGTCTGGCTCTGCAGGCCTTACGCTAAAAAGAGGAAGACTCTAGAAACAGGTAGTCAAACTGTTCTTTGCCTGGAAGTTTGGGGATTTTGGTCCCAGACCAAGGCAAGATTAGGGGGCCACAAAGCACATTTGGCTGGTAGAACAGGGTGACAGTGTCTATAAAATGATGAGCCAGGAAGGGATATGGGCGACAACACAACGCATGTCATCTACCACCTATTTTATTATAGTATAATACATACCCTGGTCAGCACTGACTACATTTTACTGATGAGCAAGTGCTGCATCAGGGAGGTAAAGTAAGCTGCTCCTGATCATACAGCCAAGAGGAATGGTACCAGGATTTACATAGAAACTTACCAGCTTTGATAGCTCCATGCACAGCACCAGGCTGCTTCAAATGTACATCCTGTCTATATGCTGCATGTCTGTCTCTTCCCGGAACCATGAAGACCATTTGTGATATGCAACAGGTCGGGAGGAACTTCCCAAGCATGCAGAAAACTACAAAGGCTACACACAAGAGGTGGTAATTCTCTGGGTACCCAGGAAAGGCCACAACCTGGTTATTTGTACTAGAAAGGTTAGAAGCCAGACAGGGAAAGTGGTTGGGAGAGAAATCACAGCACTGTCGGAGGGTGGCAGGAACCTAGGGTGAGAAACTGGGAGACCCAGACTCAGTGGCTTTGGGCTCTGGCCACTACTTACTTTTCTTTGCCCTTCCTCTCATGCATGTATACATGGCAACATTTACTTCAAACCCTTCTCTTCCTTCTCCCTTTCTTTCCTTCAATTGCTCACTTTTTCCTACTTGTATATATACTAGGGCCTTATATATATTAGGCAAATCCTATTCCACTGAGCCACATACCCAGTTCTTTTTACAATTAAAAACAAACAAAATTTGAGACTGTATTTTATTAACTTTCCCATACTGCCCTTGAGTTCACTCTGTAGCATAGCTCTGGCTGGCCTCCAACTCACGATCCTCTTGCCTTTGTTATCCCAGCAGCTAGGATTACAAGTGTGTCCCATCATGCTTGATCACTTCTTTCTTCAGCATACATTATGAGCCAGGTTCTGGGGTTTTTTTTTTGTTTTTTTGTTTTGTTTTGTTTTTTTTGCATGTAAAATAAGCATGACTATCTGTACCAAGGATCCTAAATGTGATCTCAGAAGAGGAACACACATACGAACTAGATCAGTACATGTGTGATGTACTGAATGGTGGTAAATGCTGAGCAGAGGAGCCATGCAAGGATAGGAGAGATGCGGTGTGTCAGCCTCTGGGGTCAAAGCCTGCCCCCCATGTCTTCTTGGGAGATCTTGGCCAAGTAGTCATCTGTTTGCCTCAGTTTTGCCACTGGTCAGATGGGATGCTGATACCTCACAGGGCCATGGGAAGGGATTAGTTAGTCCTTTCCAGGTCATGTCCAGTCAGCAGCTCTGAAAGGCCACATGTATCCCCAGATAACTAAGGGACCCAACACAAAACCATAAGGCTACTCAAAGCATTATGAGACACATGTGACTTTTATTTTTGTAACTCAAGTGTGTAGTTCTTGAGACTGAACTTTGTAGATGACAATCTAGTGTCCCAGTGTCACAAGGTTGACACACTTGGTATACAGCATACTTTTAGATGCTGATGATTCTTTTCTAGAGTAAAGTGAATCCCAAGGGCGTGAAGTCATTTACCAGCCTAATCAACTCTCTATGAAATTACCACGCAGAGCAGTAGCGAATTCATTGCAGCCTAGAGATAATTTTTACAGGATGATCTTCTGAGTGTCTACCCGAGAGGAACACTTGTCAGGTTATAAGAAGGCTGTTTTATATGGGTACGAGGGTATATTCAGGGGCATTCTCAGTGCATCTCAGGACAGAGCCCACAAGGCAGCTATCATACTGTCCTTTTTCTCTCCGTGGCTCTAGCCTTGACTTTCTATCAGAGTCTCCGTGCTTCCCTGGGAAAGTCCGATGGAGCAGCCAGTCTTCTGTGGTCAGGGCCCTACATGCCACAATGCAATATGATTGGAGGCTGGGAACCTGTGCAGTGCCATGCTGGGACAGGTAAGGAGACTTTGGGAGGGCACATGAATATTTAGAGGAAAGATCCCATCAGCGGGAGGCAAGTGGTCCAGATTATTGATCTTCTTTAGCAACTTGGACAAGCCCTTGCCTTCTCAACTACTAGCTCTCTCCCCTGTGTTATGGAAGCAGGGGCCTTCACCTTGAAAGTGAAATTCCCATTTGCTGGAAATATTAGATGCTAAGTCCTATGATAGTGGACAGTGTAAGGCAGGGGGCTGGGCCAGACAGGCTACCTTGGCGGCATTGCTATGAACGCAAAACAAGTTTTGGGAAAGTCCCCAGCATCTTCCTGCACTTATAGTTTATGGCTCTTTTCCAGGACAGTGTTGGTGTGTGGATGGAAGGGGAGAGTTCATTCCAGGCTCGCTGATGTCACGCTCCTCACAGATGCCCCAGTGTAAGGAAAGCCCATGGGAGTTTTCAATCTAACCTCTAGAATGGAGTCATTGATCCTGGACCCAGCTTGGTCATGCAACTGAGAGGGACTCTAGGGTCTAGTCCTTCAGACCAGTTTCTGAGAATACCTTGGATACATTGTTTTAAGTCCCCAGGTCTGGAGCTCGGGATGACTTCAGACCTTCCATTGTAGTACTCTCTCAGAGGGTATATCAGTATGGGCCAAAACTGGTGACAGAGATTGGCTCTAATCCCTGTGTTCTGGCTCCTAGCAGCTCCAACTGTAATTATATGACTATTTCATGTGTATTCTGGCAGCCTAGCCTCTCACTGAGGGTCAATCTTGGATTATCAATGGCCCACTTGATACCTCAAAGCCAACAATATACCCCACATCTGTCCCTGAACTTCAACCTGCTTTTCCTGAGGTTGGAGCTTTGTGGAACACAAACCTACTGGTCTGAAGTCTGTCATTAGCTAAGGCTGTCCACCTCCTCTTAGCTTTACAGCCACTTGTTCAGAGGTCCTCTCATCCACAGGTCCCACAAACTGTGAGCTATCCAGAGCAAGTGGGTTGATTTCTGCATGGAAACAGGCTGGACCCCAAAGAAATCCAGGCCCGGGAGATCTGTTCATACCAGTCTGCCTCCAGGTAAGCCCCTGTGTATTCAGGAAGGATCCAAGGGGGAAAGGGGGCACTGACACTGGCCTCCTCTGGCTGAGCTGAGGGTAGACTTTGAAGAGTTCTGGTTTATTCTCCTTAGTCCAAAACTTACAGGGAGTCATGGCTGTCCTGGTTCTTCTAGACATGGATGTGGGCCACTGGATAGTTTGCTTAACTTCCTAGTCCCAGTTATGTTTGGTTTTAAACAAAGGCCTGGGCAACATTCTTCTTTTATCTAGTTCTTGGATTATCTTGAGACTCGGAGGACAAATCCATCACCAAATCCTTTAAGGCTGATTAGTACATGTTTCCCTATGCCACCATGCTTGCTCCATTGGTTCACAACTTAAAAGAAGGTATCACCCTTGTGGCTCCGAGCTCCTCTGCTGGCAGTTCATTGACTTGCTAACATAAAACCCCCAGGGAATGAATTTGTGTTAGTTATCAAGTGAATAACATCCTCATGTCTGTATTCTCTCCCTACAAATGGGTTGGTGACCCTGCCACTTGCCCTAGTTAGCTCCCAGGAACTTTGTGAATAGCAGATGAAACTGGCAGTGTAGAAACTCACGGAGACATGTGGTGTGGCTATCACGAGGGTCCATGCATGTGCTCCTCATAGTAACTGGTAGAGAAATTTGCCATTACAGTTCAGTATTTTATATTGGTTGACAAACCACCTTTCCCTAGAGACAAGCCTGCCCAATGTCCTCGGTATGGCTCTTCTCTGGAAAAAGAAGATGCAGGGCTGTAACTTCTGAGGGCAGGGAGGATGAGTCTGGCATGTGACCCAGGGGTTCACAGCTTGTATAGCTTCCTGCCAGCTATGATACTGATAAACAACAGTCAAGACCCTCACTACCCAAACTGCTATCTGTATCTCTGGCCTCCCTTTACCTCCAAAGATTGGTAGCTGACAGCTAGACTCAATTTGGGTGTCAATCAATGAAGAGTGGCATTCTCGATTTTAACTTTCTCTCATAAAGTTCCCTCAGAACTTCACTTGAGTTTGAATATTACCTCTGCAACTGACCAGTTGTGTGGCCAGGGACTGACATCTGATCCCTCTTTCTCTATGTAGAATGATGAGGGCAGCAGATTCCCCCCACCACCTTTCTGAGTGCTTGTGGATTCTGTGACTCAACGGGGGTGAAGGTGTTTGTGAGCATCCTAGAAATGTTGGGTAAATCTCATTGTTTTCAGACAAGCTGTAGCATAGCATAAAGCTAACAAGTATCAGCTAATAAGGCAGCACTCAACACACTCAGATCGAGCTCAGGGCTTTGTGTTGCAGAAGTAGGACAGGGGACTTAATTGCCAAAGGAGTTCCTAGAGTGAGTTATTGTATAAAGTGCTTGCCTTACATACACAAAGACCTTTTCTTCATCCCCAGAACCCGTCTAGCCAAAGCTGAACATATAGTACTGTACTTATAACACTAGTTATAAGCAGATAAGCAGATACCCAGGGTCCCTGGTCAGCTAGCCTAACCTACTTGGTGAGTTCTAGGTCAATGTATAATCTAAAATAGTAGGTGAATGGCTCTTGAGGAACAACTGAGGCTGTCCTTTGACCTCCATGCACACACAGATACATCTTATGCATATCTACACTCATGTACGTACACACACACACACACACACACACACACACACACACAGAGAGAGAGAGAGAGAGAGAGAGAGAGAGAGAGAGAGAGAAACAATCTAGCTCCAGTTTCCTGACCTTTAGGTGGGGAAACCGAGGCCTAGATTGTTGAATTGTCAGGCTATAAACCCTGCTGACACAGGACAGGTCAGGAGACGATGAGCCAACATTGATAGCTCCTGTTTATGGGTCCCCAACAATAGGTGGGGGTTGGCTAACAATCGAGGGGCATACCTGCATTACTAATTACAGGTACTTAGGGCTTTTTATATGTTCCATATTAGAAGTCCTTCTTAGAATTTGTGGAGCTGGTTCTGGTCAGTGTGGAGTTAGATAGTGTGGGCATGCTGCAGCTCTGCTACTGTCTAGCTCTGGGACATTGCTCCACCCCTCCCATCTCATAAGACCCAGTTTCATCTGATCTCAAATGGCAAAACTTGTCCTTGCTTGGTGGCCAACATTCCAGAGAGTGAGACAGTGACCTCTTCATGAACAACTTTCTTTGTCTGGAGAAATTGTCACCACTTGTTTATGAAGGAATATTTTTGAAAGACCTTCTTCTAGCAATAAGTGAGAGGTAAAATCTGGCTTATACTGAGAGGAAGGATCATGGTTTTATTGCAGACGGGAGAGTATGTCAGGAAGCAGACATCAGGGACAGGAACATGGTGTGTGGATCCAGCCTCAGGAGAAGGGATGCCAGTGAACACAAATGGCAGTGCTCAGTGTGAGTAACCATTTCTCCTCCTTGTTGCCCTAAAGCCTCCCAGGTGAGTACTGGTCACAGTCCCAGCTCTGCCACCCCCAGAGCTAGGACACAGCTCCTGATCCAAATGTGACCCGGTTTTTCCCATCTAGAGCACAGGCACTCTTCCTACCTTGAAGCATCTCAGAATAATCAGTATGGCCAGGAGTCTGCTGTGCTCTATAGCCAAGAATCACTAGTGGCTATCATTATCCAGCATCTGTCCCTGCCAAAAGAGGCATTGGCACTTTGAGGGACACTGGCTGTGCAGCTCTGAGGCACTGCATGCTCTGCCTGGCTCTATAGTTCAGTGTCATGTGCTCATGTTCCCAAGACCAACCCTGGGCTCTTTACCGTGGCTCAGGGTTCCCACATTAGACTCCTGTGGGTGTGGCCTTTTGGAGTCCTCTCACACTGTTATTGCTTGCACCTGAGATCTTGTAGCTAACTGTAGTTAGCACTTAAAGAGAGGGCATATTTCCAGACTTTTGTTCAGTGTGACCCAAATGCCTAGAAGTTATCTACCTTTCCCCACGCTTCTTTAACTGATTCTCGAAGACCTCCAGCAGTGTGCTGGAAGGTTTCACAGGGTTCTGGTTGCTGATTCAGGACTGCCCCATGGCTCCATATTGCACCCTTATCACCCTTCTCTCCAGTGGCTCATCTCTGAAATCTCCTGAGAGGGTCTGAGGCCTTCCAGGGTAGGCAATGGGAGAAACAGAGCACAGGTACCTTACAAGCAGCTGCCTAGTAGGGCAGGGGTAGCAGAAAGGCGTGTGACAGCTGCTCCTGGGCTGGGACCAAGAGCAGGGCATGATCTCCTTTTCTTGCCTCTGGACAGGTCCTGGCCTCTGTGATGTCCTCAAGAGCAGAGCCCTGTCCAGGAAAGTGGGTCTTGGCTACTCTCCAGTCTGTGAGGCACTGGATGGAGCCTTCTCCCCAGTGCAATGTGACTTGGCCCAGGGCAGTTGTTGGTGTGTCCTGGGAAGTGGAGAGGAAGTGCCAGGGACCCGTGTGGTAGGCACCCAGCCTGCCTGTGAAAGTAAGTCTTGAACTGCTGGAGGTACTGTAGGCCGAAAGCCTCAAGCTGTCCTAGGGGGTCTCTGAGACCCTGGACTGATGGAACGAGAGTGGGCAGGATATTAAGACGATTGATGTGGTGGGGAAACTAGTGTGTGCACTTCCAAAAATCATAGCCTGGCCTGGAAAGTGAGAAGATCCCCAGGAATCTATTGTGGTAGCTCAGTAGAGTCTGGCCTGGTTTTCTCTATTGTCCCCAATCATGTGATGCATAATCTTTATTTATAATTCAGGATGTTACTTGAATATCAAGTACTGACTTATCCATCACATGAGCACATGTAAAAATAAGAAAATGTATTATTATATTTTATAATAAACTCAATAAAATCCTGCCATGGAGGCAATGCCTGTGAGCCCAGCACACCCTGGCAGGTGGATCACCAGTTTGAGTCCCATTTGGGTGAAAAAAAAAAAAAAGCAGTGCTGTACCTAAAACAAAATAAAACCCAACCAAACGAAACCAAAATATAAAAAACAAAAACGAAAACAAAACAAACAACAACAACCCCCCCCCCCAAAAAAAACCAAATCGATGTTCTAGCCAAGGACACAAAGCTAAGAGCTTAACAGTCACCTTGATGACTGAGGTGTCCTTCTACTCTGGGCTGTGGGTCTATACTAGGAATCTTTGGAGAGCCAAAGTTCTCACCAGACCCACAAGCCCATCTGTATCTCATACAGGGGCAGACTGCTTGGGAAATATCCTGAAAGGAGGTGACATCTTCATACCCCTGTAGGAATGGGAGGACTTTGGGGAACTCTTAGTGACTGAGTATAGATGGGGACTAGAAACTGCCCAAGTTATCAGAGAATCCCGAAGTGCTCTGGAAATCTAACTCTTGATTAGGTGCTAGGAAACACTGCTCATTCAAACCCAGCGGAGGGGAGCAAACTTGGAACCTTCATGTCATGAGGCCTGAAGTTGGCCAGGCTCAGTTCTGAGTGTTAAAGTGGGAGTTGTAGTGGACAACAGCTGAACTGTGAGCCCTGAGGTACAGAGGATGGTGGTCCCTGGATTTGTAATGTAGCTGGAGGTGCTGCTTACGACTCACCTTTTCTGCCTGTCTGGTGAAACTGAGAGACAGTGGACTTATCCAGTGAGGAGTCATAGAAGGAGGGAAAAGAACTAGGCCCTGACAGAGCAGGACACAATGAGAAAGGGCTTGGGGAACAATCAAGGGAAGCAGATGGGTAGGCAGAGCTGGGTTTAAGTCTGGGAGGTACCCATGCCTCTTCTCCATCGCTGCTCCTAGGCCCACAGTGTCCACTGCCATTCTCTGGGTCAGATGTGGCTGATGGAGTGATCTTCTGCGAGACAGCCTCTAGCTCAGGAGTGACGACTGTTCAGCAGTGCCAGCTGCTGTGCCGCCAGGGCCTCCGGAGTGCGTTTTCACCAGGGCCACTGATTTGTAGCCTGGAGAGTCAGCACTGGGTGACACTGCCACCACCCCGAGCCTGTCAAAGTGAGTAGCACTGGGGAGACTCATCCTTCACTCTCAGGGCTATTGTTAGAGACTTCCTGCCACTCAAGTACAGCCTTTTCACGTCAGGTGATCAGGGTTGGAGAGCTGGTCACATGGAGCACTGCTTCTAGACAGAGCAGACTAGATTTTATTGGTGGCTCCATGAGCCAAATGACATATGGGAAAGTTGACATTTTTCTAGGTTCCTTGTGGTTACTTGGACTGGGAACATATTCAGCTGGTGGCTGCCCCTGCTGCTGAGTTAGGGACCATATATAATGTGCTCTGAGCTTCCTGTGTACCTACAGTGAGCCCTAACCTCTCCCCACATTCACCTTGCTCTCCGTGGAGAATGCCTGGTAGGGGAGAGGTCCAAGACCTCTGCCAGGTGAGCATCAGTATCTCGAGTAAATGCAGGACTCTTCCTATGTGCAGTTTCTTCTGTTGTCACAGAGAACCCAGTCAACTCAAGTAAAGACAAGCCCACCTACACATGTAGTAGTGTTGCGGTAGCATGGGACATAGCATAGCCAAGTCAGACTGTGAGTAGCCCCAGATGAACTAGACAGCTGGCACCTTATACTTGACCTTCCTGGGGTCAGTGGTAGGAAAGGTATCTGACGTGGAGACCCACATTCTGGGACTGACCTACATCACAAGACTGTAGCTGACTGCCAGAGTGCCCAGGATAGAATTAGGGTTATAGAGGATTCTCATACAGAAAACGTTTATGATGTGGTTTGAACAAATATGTGGCCTGCCCCTTGATTATGACAGAGTGGTCCCAGCTGAAATTAAGACCAAGTCAACCTTCATTCAACACTGAGCAGCATTAGAGAGCATCCACTCCTATCCTGCTGAATTATGTGAGGTGATGGTATTTATACGCAAAGAAGTATGGGAGACTTTCCAGGGAGAATGTCAGAATCCCTATGAAGAGGCAACTTGATTCAGAGAGAGGAGCAGCTCTCAGCTTGCTGTGAGGAGGCTCAGTGATTCAGAGTTAAAGCAGTGAACCAGAAAGCCAAGGTTTATGTGCTTATGCTAACTTAGGAGGGACTATGCAGAAGGGAAAATAAATCCCCAGGAAGAAATCCTACAGACCTATTGCCCCAGCCCACTGACCTCTTGTGCTTGGCTGCAGGGCCTCAGCTGTGGCAGACCATGCAAACTCAAGCACACTTCCAGCTCCTGCTCCCACCAGGAAAGATGTGCAGTGTTGACTACTCCGGCTTGCTGCAGGCCTTCCAGGTCTTCATACTGGATGAGCTGATAGCCCGTGGCTTCTGCCAGATCCAGGTATGGGCCAGCCTTTCAATCACTGAGGGCTTGGTCTAAACTCAGCATCATTGTCAGGGAGCCTCAGATTGGGAAGAGGCTTTTTAGTACCCACTCTTCAGGAGCAGGACGGTGGAAGATTGCAGGAAGTAACATAAGCCTGGCACTCCTCACACATACGTGATATCAGCAGCTTCTTGTTCTATGTTCCTAAACCACGATGTCTCTCTCCATGCAGGTAAAGACATTTGGGACCCTGGTTTCCAGCACTGTCTGTGACAACTCCTCAATACAGGTGGGGTGTCTGACTGCAGAGCGTTTAGGAGTAAATGTCACGTGGAAGTTACAGCTTGAGGACATCTCAGTGGGCTCACTTCCAGATTTGTACAGCATTGGTAAGTTTACCTGAACTGCTGCCTTGAAGATGTTGGGCAGCCTCATCAAGCCTCTGGCTCCCCCTACAATGAAACTGAGGAAGGCCTAGTCTATTCTCATAATAACACAAGGAGAATTCTGTTTAGCCCTTGTAAAGAGCTAGTTGCATATGAAAAAGTATGTAAAAGTTAGATTGCCTGGTACTGGAATCACAGGTGGTTGTGAGCCACTCATTATGGGTGCTGGAATTTGAACTCTGGTCCGCTGCAAGAGCAATCTGTACCCTGAATCCACTGATCCATCTCACATGGGCAGCACAAACAAACTAGTTTAATAGATAATTACTAGATAATCAATAGATTACTAGAAAAAACAGAAGACATGAAACTGGGGAAGTGGGTGGATGGTGTGGGTGTTGGGTTAATCTGTGAAGAGTTAGGAGGAAGAGTTGTGGATGATATGATCAAATTATATTGTATGAACATCTTATAGAGTTAGTAACCATATATATACATGTATATGTATATATATGTGATATATATATATATATATATATATATATATATATATATATATATATGCCAGTGGAGTTCTGGTCAATAGGGCTAGATAGCACCATAAACAACAGAAAGCCTAAAGACTTTTATATAGAGGTGAGGTGGATAGATAGAGTATGAAGGGAGACTGGTGGAGAAAGGAGTCCTCATTGGCTTACAATTTATATACCACCCACTTCTACTGAGAAAATGTCTCAGCATATTGCCCCTTTAACTTTGACAGTGTGATAGAGACAAATTGAGTGACCACAAATGCCTAAAAAGAAAGGGCAAAGTGAACTGTGTGAGAGCTACCATGAGTGTGTGCCTGTTTTCTCTGAGCTTTCTGGTAGGGTGGGGAATAACCCACACATCTCTAAGTAGGGTCTGGAATTAGCTCCTGCCTCTCCTCTGTCATTCAGTGGCCAGACACCCAGTAGTAACCCAGACTACCTGGTACGTGACCTCTGTTCTATGAGTTCTAAAACAAAAAACAAAAAACCAGAAAAAAACATGTCTGGAGAAGAATCTGGGAGGCTACAAGTCTGTCATTCTATTGACTTTCTGATGTCACCTTGACAATAATACACTTAGCATTTTGGATCAGTGGTTTCCATTTGGGTCAGCCTTCCTCTGAAAAGGCCTGGATAATTTGGGAGTGTTTGCCCTTGTAAAAGCATGCGATGTCTGTCCCAGCTTCAGTGTGAGAGCAGTGATGACTGTGGCATCAGGCCAAGCCCAGTTTGCCAGTGGGAGGTTGCAGCATGGATGATTTCTGCACACAGAGGTCTGCCCCAGCTCCTTACAAGGCATTCTTCTGCTTTCCCCCTTGGGACTCCATAGCCTTCCACATATTTAGCAGAATAGTAAAAGCTACATTCCCAACAGAAGGGTATGCCTTTCTTGTGCATGGTCCTTCCACATACACTACCCTTTGGGATCCTTCCCACCTGCAAACAAAGCATTCCTAGGTCTTTCAAGCAAAGGCGCACACTGAGACTCAGAGGTGTGGTGTGGATTACCTGAATAGTGCACCCCAGATCATGGTAATGCGTATTCTGAACCAAGAGGGGTCACTTTGGTGCCACAAAACCTGAGACTTAGGTTAGAGTTTTACTTGTGTGTGTGGCTTTGAGCCATCCGTTCACATTCTCTAAGCCCAGTCTGTCCTAAAGAAAGAATTTGTGATGTTCATGTGTCCTTTCTGTCAAGCCATTCTAGGCAGCCACACAGCAGCTATTCCCTGTGCCGCTCAGGAGACGATGAGATTATGCTCTCTGACTGGTCTCTGTCTTACAGAAAGGGCGGTAACGGGCCAGGATCTCCTTGGGCGCTTTGCAGATCTGATCCAAAGTGGCAGGTTCCAGCTTCATCTGGACTCCAAGACATTCTCAGCGGACACCACCTTGTATTTTCTCAATGGTGACAGCTTTGTCACCTCTCCCAGGACTCAGCTTGGATGTATGGAAGGGTTCTACAGAGTCCCAACCACCAGACAGGATGCTCTGGGCTGTGGTAGGTATTAACTTCCCTCTAGACTAAGGTATAGAACCTCAGGAGGCTTCAGGAAAGGCCACTCTACTCTGGGGGAATCATCAATGCATTAGTCAATAAGTATTTTTCTGTCCAGTTTTCAAGGGAATCAACTCATTAGCCGTCACTGTATCAAGGAAGGAAGGAAGGAAGGAAGGAAGGAAGGAAGGAAGGAAGGAAGGAAGGAAGGAAAAGAAGCCAGTGTATGACATTTTCTGTTAGTTCTTCCTCAGCTTGAATATGGTACTGGGATCCTTGTGAGAAGAAAGCCCATGTCTCCCCTATACCCTGGCGTGACATTTCTTGGTTTTATTTTGGCAAGATGTCATCTCTCTCAACCTTTACATAACCATTTGACATCCCACTCTACTCTCATGGAGATGAGACCTGCTACAGGTTGACTTGACAGGTCTTGCTCTTGCCCATGAGCATCTTTGAAGACCATTTTCATGGGACTGCAGCTACAAAGAAAATGGAAGATGTGTCAGCTTCCTGTCACTCTCTTTATTATCACTCCTGACTCAGTTTTTTTTAAGTAGTTCAGGAAGTTGAATTGTAACATGGGTCTCCTTGGCTAAAAGATTTCAAGATATCTTCAGGATTTGTTCTTCCTAAAGGCCCTGAAGGGATCTGATTCCATCAATTTCTCAAAGTCAGACACATTCTTTGGCTGTAGAATCCCTCTTTCATTGTCAAGGACAATGTGCCATTTAAGAGCAATTTTAATGACCTACAGCTGGATACTCCAGGAAACTTCCACAGCTGTGTGGTCCATCTATTTTTATTTAAATTCCACCTATAATTTTAATTCCTGTTGGCCACATAGCTAATATAACAGCTTCCAAGGATAGGGATGTGGTGGTGTGTGGGTAAGGTGGCAGGATCATTGTTCCATCATGAAAAGATTCAAAGGTTTTATGATGGGATGGAAGCTTACCTCCTACATGGAGTGAATTGGAGAGTTTTTATTGAGCTGAGAAGAGAATGCTTTCTGTTATTTCCCTCCTAGTTATATTAGTTGCAAGACAAAGCTAGACTTTCTAAAATCCCTGCCAAGTGAATTTGAGCTACATCCTAATCCCAGCACAGAGTACAGAAGCATTGCCACTCCCAATTGGTATTTACTGCAGATATTACACTCTACATTGTGAGTTTGCAAGTATCTATTTCACAGGACGCCCTGATGGCAGGGCCTTTCCCCACCAGACAGTCAGAAATAGAGGATCTGTTAAATGGACTTGTACAGCTTGAACAAGCTGCTTCCCAAAAGGGGCTTGAAGTCACCATATCCAGTATCAATGGGTGAGGAATTGTAGCTTGTCTTGGGACAGAACGCGTATTTTGTCTTTCCATCTACTTAGAGCTACCCAGACAGGAAGATGAGAAGTGAGAGAAAGAGTGGATGGTGGCATCTGCTAAATGGAGTCCCAGAGAGGGCATCTCATACATGCCAGCCACGGGGTTCTCAGATTTGACTATGCAGTGTCCTTAGCTACCTGGATGAACACCATCGAGTTGGTGTGTGGATATATATATATGAGGGAAACTGAGAATCCAATTGCAAGTTTCTTCTGGAGTGCTTAGTCAATAGTGACTCTAAGCTCCTATCACCAGGAGATTGGGGGTTAGATAGGATGGCTTTGCCTAAAGGAAAAACTCTGTGTGGATCATGTGAGGACCTGATATCAGAGTAAGAAGGGCTTCAGCAAGCCCTCTTGAAAAATCCAGAATGGTGCCTGGGGAAGAGGTCTAAGATCAGGCTTTGCCCTATGCTTTCTTACAGCCCTTTTCTGTAAAGGTCCAGAACTTGTGGCTTTCTGGGACATTCAGCCAGGTCTCAATAGTTGAATTTAGTCACTGTGGAGAGTACAATGTGATTCAATTCTAATAACCATGGATCTACTGAAGCAGAAGGCCAGCCTCATTTGCTCTACATTCTGCAGTTGAGCAGCTTCACTTCAGCTCTGTCTATATTCTATCTCTCGATGGCTGTGCCTCCTTCCCTTGTCACAAAGGATTTCCCACCCCACCATCTAAGCTTCCAACTTTCTTCAGACTGAAAGACCCAGAATGAATTTACAAAGGCTGCACGAAAAGACTTGGGTTTTCTGCAGTATCTGTGCGTCTGTGATTATGTCTGAGAAGCCCCAGTGAATTTCTTGTATGTATGGAAACTTGCTGACGTTTCTGTAGAGCTGGGTGTTTCCCCCACTCCCTCCTGTGAGCAAGCTTTGGAAGCTGAGGCATACAGCTCTATATACACTTAGGACATGGCCTTTAGAATCAGACGTGCCTGGACTTGAGTCCTGGCACCAGCAGCTTTTTGTCCCTGGAACCACGGAGGTCATTTGTCCTCCCCTAAAAATCCTGAACTCCACGATGTAGAGTACACCGCTCTGCCTGTGACCAACCCTCAGTGAGTACCCCTGATTTTAGTTGGCAGTGCAGACATGTGATCTTGGCTCTATCTGCTTCCAGAGCTTTGGTCCCACCCTGTGCATCACACCTCTCCCTTCTCAAAAGGGGAGTGCTAGTGAAATCATACCATCTAAGATTCAGGCTTCTCCTTCTTGGCTTTTCTCCTTCTAAAACACATCTGGAACACAGCTGTGAAAGCTGTGGAGCTACAAGGCAGAACATTGTCCTGGGGAGATGAAGCAGGTTTTTTTCTCTGTCATCTCTGAGGTCTGATGTAAGTGATTCTTGGTTGTGCAGTGGCTTGGGTGAGAGGAGCTTCCCTTTCTTGTAAATTGTATGGACATGGTCATTCTGACCCTGGGAACTGGTGCTGCTAGGGATAACAGGAGAAGAAGCTTTGCTGTGGTTTTCTCAGGACATGTCTGTTCACTCTCTTGTCTCTCTATATTTTGTGGCTCCTGTGGAATTCCCTGCTGGAAGCTTCCATTAGAAGGGATTACAGAAAGATTGTCAAGATTTTTCATTTTTCCTCGGTCTGACATTAATTTCCACTTACCTACAATAAGTTCATTTTCCCCCTCTCTACAAATTCTCATAATAGAACTCGTTCCCTGTGGACTTTCTTATCTGGCAGATATGTCATGTCTTTCCCTTCATCCTTTCCTCCCTTACCCCTTTTCATTCATCTGTCATCCACCCACCTAAGCTTTAAAAATCTAGTTATGTACAAACCCCATACCACAAGTGCAGAGCAGCAAAAATTTTCATGGTACCACACATGACTGGACCATAGGACTGTGGTATAAAGTGCTGTTTAAGGCAGGCAGAGATACATGTTAGTGCAGCAGGTGCTGTGTGGGGTCTGAAAAAGTGAGCAGGAATTGGTGTTAAGATAGGCAGATGGGATCAGGCTCTCTGTCTCTGTCTTTTTCTCTCTGTCTGTCTCTGTCTGTCTCTGTCTGTCTCTGTCTCTCTGTCTCTCTGTCTCTCTGTCTCTCTGTCTCTCTGTCTCTGTCTCTGTCTCTCTCTCTCTCTCTCTCTCTCTCTCTCTCTCTCTGTGTGTGTGTGTGTGTGTGTGTGTGTGCATTTATGTGTTAGGAGCACCAAAATGAAGGCTATTGCAGAAACTGGATGGAATAGTAAAAAAGCAATGAGTGTAAAAGCCCACTGGCTTTATGAGACAATGCCATGATTTCTATTGCTGAATAGAGTCTGTAGGGGAACATGGCAGGAGGTGACCCATCAAGAAAGATAGGATTCTGAGAAGTATAGACACAAGTTTGAACCATCAACAGAGCACCACAGAAGAATTTTGAGCTGGAGAGTGACAGAACCAGAAAGACTTGACAGGACTTATATGAACTTCTTAAAAGGTGAAGTATTCTGATGTCTCCCAAAGATACTTTTCCTCTTTGCAAAAGTATGACCTGTCACTGCTGGGGTTGAAAGAAAGATTGGCGGGAAGAACAACAAAACTCAAAGCCTTGAAAGCTCTAAACTCAAATGATCAACTCTTGTATTAAATAGAGGAGGCACTTGTCACAGCTATTAGTAATTCTGGCTGGTGGATTGGAAGGTGAAAGTGAGCATGCAGGGGCCGTGGAACACGTACACTTTCTGGTCTTGAGAGGAGCCACGTGCTCAGGAAAGGATGATGGTCATCAAGGTGCTGCCTCATTATAATCTACAAAAGTACCCTTTAGATGGAAAATCTCTTTACATCAGGGGCAGTCACAGTGGTGAAGGAGCATGCGTAACTTCTCAGACTGACAGGAGCCTGTGGTTTGATAGCATCTCTCCAGGTCTCACTTTCCTGTCTTCATCGGGACTCTGAATAAAGATAGCAGAGCCGATTACATTGGCCAGGAAGCATTAGTTTCCTTTGGCCCCAAATTTACAGATACTTACTTGAAAAAAAAAATTGTCCCAACCAATCATTATCAATCTGACTCAAAGAAGTAGTGGAACTGGTGCTCAGAGAAGGATACTCACTGATAGCGTAGACTGGAAAGTACTACACAGTTTCCAAGATGTGGCTGAGTTTCTGATTTACTCTGAGATAGCAAGAATGCATGCAGACCAAGGATAGTAACTCCCAGAGCATTGGCTCCATCTCACTGTGTTCCACCTTGCTGTGGTGACTTTTTTTTATCTTGCTGCTAAGTCAGAAAAGATGCCCTTCTCATAGGGCTGTGAGACAACACATGAAAACAGCTGGTGCTGTGCCTGCCACATGTCATAATTTCACCCTCTCCCCTTCCAGGAGAGTGCTGTAGCAAGTGATGGCTGAGCACTCCAGGCCCAACCTTCTCACCAGTAAGATGGGAATAGATACTCATTCTTAGTGGTAATCATAGAGGAATTTAAGTCCACCAATTTTGCTACTCTGGCAAGGGACCACATCCAAAGGTCTAGGCTGTGTGATCTGGCTTGAATGCCTACATGTCTTTACTGCATAGCTTCAATCCCAAACAATGAAGGTAAAGTTAGTTTGTATAAGGATCTCCCATTTTATAGGGTAAAACTCAGTTGTTGAAATTATTTGACAAATTATTATGACTACAACCGTGACTAAGAAGGGAAAGGGAATAGATCCTCTATGTTTTTCAGAGCCAACAGAGTCAGGGTGACCAATTCATGCATTGCTCTACAATGGATCTCCTGAGGGCTTTAATTTTAATACCTTGTAAGATATATATCTTTGTAGTTGGAATTCTGGTTTCCTAGAATCCCACTGCCCAATTAACGTGTATACCCAGTAAATACCTATTATTTTTACTTTTAGTGAAGTCCTTCCTTGTAGCCACAATCAACAAGAGAAATTAGAAGGGACTGAAGATGTTAGAGCAACAGAAAGCACTTGATACCAGCAGATCAGCAGTGTAACAGTAAGATGCTGACATCCAGCAGGGCAGTGGTGGTGCATGCCTTTAATCCCAGCACTTGGGAGGCAGAGGCAGGTGAATTTCTGAGTTCGAGGCCAGCCTGGTCTACAGAGAGAGTTCCAGGACAGGCAAGACTACACAGAGAAACCATGTCTTGGAAAAAATAAAATGAAATAAAATAAAATAAAATAAAATAAAATAAAATAAACTATGCTGACATTTAGCATGACAAATTAATGAGAGATTTTATCCTCAGAATTTGGGCTTTCTGAGTCAATTAGAAACCAAAAGGTCCAATAGCAAGAACCACTTTTAATGTAGTCTGCTGGGTGCTTAATTTGCCCATCCTTGTCCAGTATAAGTAGCACTGTTAGTGACTGACCCACAGGGACATTGGCCATAGCAGTCAAATGAGATGGCACTAAGTTTTAGAATTACTGGGATTGACTCATTGAGAAAGTAGCATTTGCACAGAGTTGGCTACAAAGAAGGATGACCTTAAAAGTAAAAGTAATTGTTACTTGCTGAGGGCACGCATGAGTCTGGCAGTAGGTTAGATTCTGTATGTGTATGACTACTATCCCCCAATAAGTACTGTGGACTCCATTTCACACAGGATAAAAAATAAAAATGACTTTAGGGGACCCTAAGAACTATACAGAAAGTGGGACTTCACTCAATCTACCTACACTTTCAACTCTTCATCACATCCTTAGATTTGGGAAGCTATGTTTGGGCCTCATTTGTCTCCAGAAAAATCCCACTGTCTCCAGATTCATCTTCTGTCATGCTCATCTCCTTTGCAATCTCAGCTCTGGCTTGATTTGGCCTTTCTCTTGCCATTACACCTTTGTACTTGCTGTCTATACTGTTTGGTGCTTGGCTCCCTTTGCCACTCGAGTCTCTAGTGTTAACTTCTCAGAGGCTGTTTCTTTTTAATGCGCTCCTAGCTTGTCTCCTATTTTATTGGATCCATCCACATGTAAAGATTTTGTGATGATTGCTACACAAGTCCTTAGCTTCTGAAGAGAAGACCCTACCTGCTTTCTTCTCAGCTAGCTCCTTAACTTTTGAGCCCAAGGCTGCCCACTTTTCATTAATTTCTAGGCTGATTTTTTTCTCATATAAAAATCCTAGGCTGATTCTGGAGTTCTATAAATACTCTAAACCCTGTCTTTGGCCATAACACTAGTTCTCACTCTGTTGTCATCTTTCTTTGTGCCCCTAGTGAAATGCCCTGAAGGAAGCTTCTCTCAGGATGGGCGATGCACTCCCTGTCCTGCTGGCACCTACCAAGAACAGGCAGGCAGCTCAGCCTGCATCCCATGCCCAAGGGGCAGAACAACCATCACCACTGGAGCTTTCAGCAAGACCCATTGTAAGTTCTTCTTGGACCACTCTGAAGGAGAAGCCTTCCCCACACAGAGGGCTGTAGCACAGCTGCTCAGCATCAGTGCCAGAGATGTTTGAAGATATATCTCTCTTCACTCTAGAAACTATCTTACAGCAGCTGGATGCTGGATAACATCTATACATACCCCACATCTGCCAGAAAACAACAACAGCCTCTACTCCAAGTTGTGACAACCAAACAGTTGTGACAACCAAACTTGACTTCAAGCATTACTGTTTCTTGGGTGGTGGTGGTGGGGAGCAAGACTTTCCAGTGTTGGGAACCACTAGGTGATCAAAGGCCGTTTTCTGTGAAGGCCAAGCTCCTGCCAGGCTCCAGGCCAGGCATGTTACCTGCAAAATCTCTTTCACTCATCCCAACTCCTCTTTCAGGTAGATAGCAAGACCCACTTTTTTTACAGATAAGATGAAGGCTCAGATAAGTGAGATTACTTAGCTGGAGCATTGAAGCTACCTCAGCTGACTTTTGACCTTAGTTTTGCCTGATTTTGAAACTTCTGACTTTTGTAAATTAACCTTATCAGAACCAGAAGTGGAAGACGTTCCCCAACCCTACTCATAACCACTGTGTAACTCATGGTCAGTCTTTTCTGACCCTGTGCTGGCCACACACACATCTGCTCTAGAAAGGATCCATGCTTTGTGATAAATCTTTTTATATGAGTTTGTAATTATGTCAACACAAAGAAAATTTTTATTGTTTATAATGTGAATAGCTCCAAAATTTGTAAAGAAGTGATCAAAGGAAAGGAAGTCACGTTCTTTGATAAGGGAGGTTTCCTGGGAAAGGAGGGTCATGCCAACAGGATGGTAATTATTCCAGGTTCAGAATCACAGGGCTTTCCTAGGTAGGAGTTAACAGAGTCTTCGGCATGCAATGTCCTTGACATCAGAGTACTATTTCCCCTGAAATACTCCATCCATGGTGGAGGTGACCTAGCATGCCGTCCCTATGACAAAGCAGCACTTCCTTAAAAGGGCATTTGTGTCATGGCCCGCCACTCGTTGTGAAGGGACCAAGATAGAAATGGAGGGAGCAACAGACCATGGTTGAAGCTTGTAGCAACCAGAGCCAACTTGTTTCCTCTCTCCCCTTGCTAGCATGGTGGCTGAAATCAAGCAGCTTTCCTTCTGTGAGTGTCAGTCTGTCCTCTATGAAACAGGTCGATGGTGCCACATTCCTAGTATACCATATGATGCAGGGTGGTATAGCAATAGAGCGACAAGCATTGATTTCTCCTGGTTCTCATGATTCAAAATCAGAGTGCCAACACGGCAGAGGTGGGGATATGGGGTAGGAGGAATAGAGCTATCAAGATCAGTTCTCTCTAGCTGCTTATTTCATAGGCCTTTGAGTATTGCTTGCACAGAGACTGAGACCTTCAGGTCCCCTTTTTGCTTAAGGACAAATTCATTCCATCATGTTCTACACTCCTGACCTCATCTTCCCATAATTGCATCCAAAGATCCTACTGTCGAATTCTCACATGAAAGACTGGGGCTTCAGCGTATGACTCAGAACAGACACAATGTCAAGTTCATAGCAAGCATAGGAGAAATATTTAAAGTATACTAACACCTTCCTACAAACACACACACACACACACACACACACACACACACACACACACACACACTACGTGAGGTACTGTGATGATATTTCTTTGTAGCTGTAGAGGGTTGGGCAACAACATTAACATTCCTCATTATTCCTCCTGAGTCAAAAGCACTATTGGTGGACTGATCTGTAGACTATGGGCCAGGTGAAGAAAGGACTTCCAGGGTGAGAAAGAAACTTGAACACAGGGATAGAGAAGTGTTCATTTCTAGATCCACCTCATACTCAAATTCCTGGATGTTGAGAGGGGGGGTTTCCATTTAGATACTGGGCAATGCAATGAGATACAGGTCCTGCCTTCATAGAGCTTCCATCAAATAGGATGCACTAAGTACCTAATCACAGGGAAATAGAAACACTGACCAAACTTACCCTTGTGAAGGAGAGGTTTCAATTCCAGGAAAAACTGTAGCATTGGACAAGACCAAGTTGGGGGTTTGGAGATGTTGTAGTCTATTCAGGCAGCTATTTCAAACTATCATAAGCTGGGTGGATTTTACAGGCAACAGAACTCTGTTTCTCACTATTCTGGAATCTGGAAGCTCAAGATCAAATTACCATCAACTGAAAATACCACAGATGGTGACTTTCTAAGTGTCCTTATATCTTAGAAGGCCTCACCTCCTACTATGATCACTGATGACTCCAAAATTTGGGTTTGTGAGCCATTATGAAAGGTGCTCTATGGGCGACATGGGGTCTCAGTGGTGTTCTTTGCTGGAGGTGGTTACACTACAAGCTTTCAGCCAGAATGTCTGTGTTACCCATGTAACTTAGTCATCACCATAGGGATCCTGGGAGTTGGAAGAGAAAGAGGGAGTTACAGAGACCTGTAACTCATTGCTGTGTCCATCTCTTGTCCTAGGTGTCACTGACTGTCAGAAGAATGAGGCTGGCCTACAGTGTGACCAGAATGGTCAGTACCAAGCCAGCCAGAAGAACAGGGACAGTGGGGAAGTTTTCTGCGTGGACAGCGAGGGGCGGAAACTACAGTGGTTACAGACAGAGGCTGGACTCTCAGAATCTCAGTGTCTGAGTATGTACTGGTTATTATATCCACTGTGATTGCTGGGACCAGGGTCTTTGGGACCTACAGAAAGGGATTACACACAGATGCCATTACTCTCCTCCTTTATTCCAAAAGTTTTTAGCCTACAAGGAAGTTGTTAGAACAGTGAAATGGAAAGATCTCCTTCACTTATACCTGTTAATATTTTGTGCTTTCTTTTTATGTTGAATCATTTTTCAATAAGTTTCAGGAATCCTATGAACATTACCCCTGAGTAATTTAGCAAGAGAAAGATGAATTTTCATGAAAGTTGACCTGCTGAGGCCTCTTCTCTTGTAGGAAGCTTGCCTCTGTTAGTCTGGGTAGCATTGCTCTCTCAGCTGGATGCTGGGGAACTACTGGTTATCTCTCCTTACTCCATCATCTCCTTATGGGGTGACTTAGGATGAATTGCTCATCCTGTCTTATCATCAATGTCTCTAGTCTGTTTTCTCAGATAGTACGAGAATCAGCATCATCTTGTAATGTCAACAAATACTTATAAAGCAGTACTTTAGGTTCTCATGGAGGTAGTGAATGAGAAGGTTCCAGGAATGCCATCAAGTTCTCCCACACATGGTGTGATAAATGTCTGCAGAGCAGAGAAAGGTGTGGTGTCAGAGTGGATTAGTCCCCAACGTCCCCTTGCTGTTGGTGTAGTCCTGGATACTCAATCACTCTGAACAATTTCCTCATTTTCAATATGAGGAACTAAGTGGGGTACCAAGTACAGTAGCTCACCATGTCCAGTGCATCTGACAATCTGACAGATACTTGAGCGAGCTGGGGCTCAGAGGCTGTTGCCAGCAGCTCCTCCTCTCTTCCTGAAGAGGTTTGGAGGGCAGGGAGCTGAATGGGCAAGGTCTCTTTGTGTTGGCCTCTCCTTTGGTCCTTAGGATTCAACTCTTTCTTTACCTATGTTCTCCCATTACTTGAGGCCCTGCTCCTTGCTTTCCTTTCCCAGTGGACCAGCTGGGGTTGGGTGAATCCTGCTGGCCGGACTTACAAACTGTGCAAGAAGAGGGTTGGCATATGTGAGCTCACTATGTGCCAGGCTTTTACATATTCACTACATTGTACTTGTGGTCTACTAAGGGGAGAGATTATTTTCTTCAATATTTTAGCTGAAGACAAAGAAACATGGAATGTTAAAGTGCTTCTCTCTAACCTAAAGCTGAGATACAACCTAACTAGATTTAATCTAAGATGTGCCTCACTCTCTAAACCCCGTGCTCCTAGTTGTTCGATCTGTGCTTCTATTCAGATTCATGCATTTCCTCAGTACACAGGTGTGCATGTGTGTGTGGGCAAAAGTGCATATACATACTCTCACTTATTTACACACACACACACACACACACACACACACACACATACACACGTGCCTTTTCTGTCCTCTGGTGAAGATGGATCAGCACAGACAATCTGAGAAGTGATTGCTTCCTAAGGCTCAAAGCCATTATTCCTCTTCTCCAGCAAAATAATAACAAATTTCAAACATTTTTGGAGGGGGGGTGTGTACACCCTGTAAAATCCAACAGAACTCTTCTTTCTCTAATATTTTTAATGTGTGTACATGCATTCATACCACTGCATCTGTGTGTAGGTCAAGAATCAAATCAGTTTGCATCCTTTCATCAAGTAAGCTCAGGAATTGAATGAGGTAATTGGGTAACATAGATGAGCCATCTCACCAGTCCAGAAACATTTTTTTTTCCTCAGTTCCATTTCTTGTGGGCAGGGCTAACACCACAGGAGTTAAATGGAACTTGCAGATTCCTTAAGAGACTAGGAGGTGGCTTCTTCCCAGGACCCTGCAGAGTCCACAGAAGTGGTGCCACATGCACTGCAGCCCTACTGCTCATTGGCTACTCCGGGATTATTGCCTAGCTGCTTTGAGACCTCTTTGTCCCTGCCATTGTTCAATGTGAAAATAACCACACAATTTGTGAGGCATTTGCAGCTTGTTCTACCCCGGGTTCAGAAGGAAAATGATGCTTTCATCAGCAGTATAAGAAGTGTTCAGGAGTCACAGCTCAGCTGGCAGCTAGAGAGGATGTACCCAAGGCACTAACTTCTGTACAGTTTTCAGGGCATCTTCAGCTTTGTTGGCAAAGCTGTGAGATTATTTTCTGGGGGTGCAAGGTATTTCTGTGTTAACAAACAGCTCTCCTTGGGCAGTATGTCCCTTCTTAGCTCAGAGAGCTTCCTTCTGGGAGGGAAAGTGTAGTCTCCTGTTGTATTTTTTTCTAACAGAAAACACACAGGCTTTAGAGTCCAGCCTCCCCATTTTCTCAGTGTCTCCTTGGGTGCTTTTATTCTCTATTCACCTCGCTTCCTCTGCTCAGGTCTGTGTGTTACCTTCCTACACACCAGGTCGGCCATGCCTTCCTCTCTCATCCTCCTGTTCAGTCCAGTGATTTCTCTCTGAAGTTTCTACTATGGTTATTGTAAGAATGAATTCTCCTCACACTATGTCTCATAAGTCTTTGTGGCCATACATCCCTCAGGAAAAAGGGGAGCACAAAATGGCACCAAAACTCTGGGTTCCAGCCTCATAAATGTGTGTGTCCTTTTGACATCACTCTGACTTGATGTATTCCAGAGCAATATGTATGTGATGACAAAACAGATAAAGCCCTCTTAGCTGGACTTCTACAAAACTGTGCCCTACAGGTCTGCCAGGAAGGAGAGTCCCTATGGCTTGAGTTCCTGTGGCCAGTTTCATAAGCCCTGTTACTTAGGAGTCCTCATAGAGGACAAACTTTTTACCCAGAGGTCAGTTCTTCCATGACATTTATTGAATTCTTATAACCAAGACACTGGGGTTCTACAAGGCTATAAGTGTGCTTGAGGTCATAGAGCTAGTGAGAAAATGTGACATCAGGATGTGAGCTGAGGTCTGGCTCCAGAGCTAGTATGCTTTGTCCCGTGGCCTAGTGTCTCTGTGTCTTCAGTGCCTACAGATGCCAAACTTGAGGATTTGATTTCTCTGTGAAGACTTGGCCAGTCTGCTGCCTACATTGCCGTGGTTTATTCAGAGAACTCACCTGAGCCTGATCAGGGGCCAGTTAGTCAAGTTTATCTTCTCTGAGCTTTAGATCCAGTCCTAATTATGTCCTTGCTGACCCATGCTGTGCTTCTGTGAACCATACCAGATATCTAAATAGATTTTACAATCTTGACACACTGTCCTAATTCCCCAGGGCTAGACATCCAGCTATTCATCTACCCATCTCTGAATCTCTGTCACTGTGCCAGATTAAGGGTTACATATGATGGGTGCATTCCCCTTACCCTGGAGGGCAATAGGCACATGCATAGCCATTGTCAGATACATGCTGTTTTAACATTAACCCTCAGGCTTCCTTTACAACATTCTAAAACTCTGAATTGATACATAGAAAGTATACCAGCAGAACATCTGAATCCCCAAATTAATTTTTACTTGCCCCTCTGCTCTGCTGGCAGTGAACTTCTTCATGACGACCCCAGCGCTGTTAAGATCCCCATCATCAGGAATCCTTCGAATAGACTCTAAACAGAGATAAATGTGCCACACGTTTAGTAGACTTTACTAGAAATGGAAGGACATGTAAAGTTTAGTTTAATCTAGAACATGAACATGTAGTCCATATCAGCCCAACCTCGATCACACTGGAAGGATCCTGCTGTGGTATTTGCTAGACTGGCACTTTTGGAGTATAAACTAAGTAAGAAGGAGTGGAAAATGGAAAGAGAGGCAGGATTATAAGGAGCAAGGCTGAGTATGGGCTGAGCCCAGGGACCTGGCAACTTCAGCAACCAGAAGGGTCATTTTATTTATTTATTTATTTGTTTGTTTGTTTGTTTGTTTATTTTCACTTTAAAAATATTTTTATTAGGTATTTTCCTCATTTACATTTCCAATGCTATCTCAAAAGTCCCCCATACCCTCCCCCCTACTCCCCTACTCACCCACTCCCACTTTTTGGCCCTGGCATTCCCCTGTACTGGGGCATATAAAGTTTGCAAGTCCAATGGGCCTCTCTTTCCAGTGATGGCCGACTAGGCCATCTTCTGATACATATGCAGCTAGAGTCAAGAGCTCCGGGGTACTGGTTAGTTCATAATGTTGTTCCACATATAGGTTGCAGATCCCTTTAGCTCCTTGGGTACTTTCTTTAGCTTCTCCATTGGGGGCCCTGTGTTCCATCCAATAGCTGACGGTGAGCATCCACTTCTGTGTTTGCTAGGCCCCGGCCTAGTCTCACAAGAGAGAGCTCTATCTGGGTCCTTTCAGCAAAATCTTGCTAGTGTGTGCAATGGTGTCAGCGTTTGGAAGCTGATTATGGGATGGATCCCTGGATATGGCAGTCTCTAGATGGTCCATCCTTTCATCACAGCTCCAAACTTTGTCTCTGTAACTCCTTCCATGGGTGTTTTGTTCCCAATTCTAAGAAGGAGCAAAGTGTCCACACTTTGATCTTTGTTCTTCTTGAGTTTCATGTGTTTAGCAAATTGTATCTTATATCTTGGGTATCCTAAGTTTCTGGGCTAATATCCACTTATCAGTGAGTATATATTGTGTGAGTTCCTTTGTGATTGGGTTACCTCACTCAGGATGATGCCCTCCAGGTCAATTTCATAAATTCATTCTTTTTAATAGCTGAGTGCCACATTTTCTGTATTCATTCCTCTGTTGAGGAACATCAAGGTCCTTTCCAGCTTCTGGCTATTATAAATAAGGTTGCGATGAACATAGTGGAGCATGTGTCCTTCTTACCAGTGCGAACATCTTCTGGGTATATGCCCAGGAGAGGTATTGCAGGATCCTCTGGTAGTACTATGTCCAACTTTCTGAGGAACCGCCAGACTGATTTCCAGAGTGGTTGTACAAGCTTGCAACCCCACCAACAATGGAGGAGTGTTCCTCTTTCTCCACATCCTCGCCAGCATCTGCTGTCACCTGAATTTTTGATCTTAGCCATTCTGACTGGTGTGAGGTGGAATCTCAGGGTTGTTTTGATTTGCATTTCCCTGATGATTAAGGATGTTGAACATTTTTTCAGGTGCTTCTCTGCCATTCGGTATTCCTCAGGTGAGAATTCTTTGTTCAGCTCTGAGCCCCATTTTTTAATGGGGTTATTTGATTTTCTGGTGTCCACCTTCTTGAGTTCTTTATATATATTGGATATTAGTCCCCTATCTGATTTATTTATTTATTTTTAATTTTGTTCTTTTTATTAGGTATTTATTTCATTTATATTTCCAATGCTATCCCAAAAGTCCCCCACCCACTCCCCCACCCACTCCCCCACCCACCCACTCCCCCACCCACCCACTCCCACTTCTTGGCCCTGGCGTTCCCCTGTACTGAGGCAGA
This sequence comes from Mus musculus, assembly GCF_000001635.26. Taxonomy (NCBI): domain Eukaryota; kingdom Metazoa; phylum Chordata; class Mammalia; order Rodentia; family Muridae; genus Mus; species Mus musculus. The sequence continues at coordinate 66,713,421 of NC_000081.6, forward strand.
TAAAGTTTGCACGACCAGTGGGCCTCTCTTTCTACTGATGGCCAACTAGGCCATCTTCTGATACATATGCAGCTAGAGACATGAGCTCTGGGGGGTACTGGGTAGTTCATATTGTTGTTCCACATATAGGGTTGCAAATCCCTTTAGCTCCTTGGTTACTTTCTTGTGCTCCTCCATTGGGGGACCTGTGATCCATCCAATAGCTGACTGTGAGCATCCACTTCTGTGTTTGTTAGGTCCTGGCATAGTCTCACAAGAGACAGCTATATCTGGGTCCTTTCAGCAAAATCTTGCTAGTGTGTGCAATGGTGTCAGCGTTTGGAGGCTGATTATGGGATGGATCCCCGGATATGGCATTCTCTAGATGGTCCATCCTTTTGTCTCAGCTCCAAACTGTGTCTCTGTAACTCCTTCCATGGGTGTTTTGTTCCCAATTCTAAGAAGGGGCAAAGTGTCCACACTTTGGTCAAACTCAGCAGATGTTTTATTTCTTCAGTTTTAAGAGTTTTCATACAACTACATATTACTCACAAGCAAACACCCCTTGTCTCCTGCTTTCCCTTTTCTCTTCCTTGACGCTTCCAGTTAATCCCTTTTGTTTGTCTTGATGACAGTTCCACAGACTGCTTTCTACAGCAAAGCATGAGAACATCTAAGGCGTGTTGTTTCTATAGTATCACTTCAACAGTTTTATGTTTTACACATGAAAGCTTAGAGAAGACTACTCAGTGTATCCTCTATTTTTTCTGCTTCTGAATTTAAAACATGGATGTATTGCCCTGTGCAGAGAGCTATGTAGATACAAGACACGTTTATAATGGCTTGGGTCTATAAGATAACGAACACCTATATTCAGGTTTGTAATGATGACTGATTGTGCTTAAGGAGCAATAAATAACATTTCTGTTTTGGTAGAGACATGCAGTCTATGCACCAGGTGCTTCTGTGGTTTGGAAGTCTCTTTCCCTGACTGTCATTCTCATTTTTCTACCCTTTGTGAGGAATGTGTTCCAAGCCATAAAGCTGAGGAATTTCAGGATTTTTCCCCCTCACTCTACTAGTTCCATGAGCAGGTGGCTCTGTGAATCTCACCAAATGGACCTCAAGTGTGTTGATGGTAGCTAGAGAAACAGATGATAACCTATCACTGAAATACAGCCTGAACAATTCGGGAGCCATGTGACACATCTTGAAATTTGCAAATACTCACATGCACATGTTTGATTTGTCTTATGAAAATAGCTTGTCTCACTTCAGAAAGAATTCAGATTGTTTTAGGGGAATATATTTTTGATGTAATCATTATGCAGCATAATTAGCATTTAAAGACGGAAAGAGATGCTTAGATAGAAAAAAAAATTGCTAACTATGAGAAGATCTGAGAAGAAAGATCCAATCTAATGCTAGATCTTCCCTTTACTTCCTGAGAACAGGATAGGAGATGCAGAGAGTTACACTGCCGAGTCTGAAGGTGAGGCAGGAGACTGGAGCTCCCACCAATGGCAATTGCTCCTTCAGAGACACTTATGTGACCAAGTGTGAGGATGGGTCCAGTGATAGTAACAGAACTTTCTATCCTGACCTGATAATCACATGCAAATGTCCTAAACACACTTCAGGCTTTGATCTCACAGGTCTGCTTAATTCCAGTGATACGGAAATTTGACAAAGCTCCAGAATCGAAGGTTATCTTTGATGCTAATTCTCCTGTGATAGTCAAGTCCAGTGTCCCCAGTGCTGACTCCCCGCTGGTGCAGTGCTTGACAGGTAAGTGAGTTGAGGAAATGCATACATGGGGAGACAGAACAAACTCCACTATTCAATATGATGAAAAATTTAATTAGTCAAGAACACAATAAGCAACTTGATTTATGAAATATTTGTGCAATTCCTAACTTCTTTGCAGTTTATGTCATATCTACTAACTGCCAAGTGTTGGACTGAGTGTTAGGAGATTGAAATCAAGCCACTTGCGTATTATTGTGCACCTGGGTAATCTGTGTAATGAGAGGTGGGATTAGCCCACTGAGCCCTCCTCTCTATGGGGATTATCTATGAATTCCATAACCACCCCCTTGTGTTTCGTGAGGGACACACGAGAAGAGAAGAAGGTGTTGGGAGTGTGAAATGTTTGACATGGAGTTAACAAGTGACAGGTCTTAAATTCAAACCCAGGCTAGCAGATGTCAAAGCCTGCAAGAATGATCATGTGCCTCTTTTAATGGCACATTGAATAAGGATCTGCTTTGGATAATGTCTCTGTCTAGGCTAAGCTTATGCTCTTGTTTATATTGCAAACATAACACAAGGCAGGAAGTAGGGACTTAACTAAATTATCTGTATAACAAATGGTATGTGTGGTATCTGGGTAGACGGTGCCAAGGGGAAAGTTGGGCAGACATGAGGGAGCAGCCCCAGGACAGCTGACTTGTGTGAACCTATGAGGATGACTTCTTTGTGCCCAGGGTATTACACTTACACCATCACCCTCTCTAACACAGCCTGCTTTGGGAAGCAAGCAGCAGGGAGAGATGGAAAGGAGGTGTAGAATTGCGGAGTGAGGCTAGCAGAAAGTACAAGGCCTTTTGCTGGGACCAGGAGATACTTTATTCAAGTAGGTGAAATTCAGTGCCTAAGGCAAGGGGACAACAACAGACAGAAGTTAGAGTGAGAATACCACGTCAGAAGTGTCTGGCAAGATAGAGTCTTACAGAGAAATAAGAGCAGTCTATCTCACTCATAGGCAGGCAGGATGTATAAATCAGTGGAGTTTAGATAGATTCAATCAGGAAACTTATTTCCCACGACTTTAGACACTGGAGCCCTGAAAACAAGGGGTTCATAGCACTGGACTGTCTTCAGTGTCTCAATGGCCATCTTATTGCTTTGTCTTCACACAGACTCCCCCGTGTATTGTCCTGGTTTCTTCTCTCTATTAGGACATAGACTATAACCTCATTTCACATTATTTAATTACCTCTTTACAGACCCTAACTCTAAATAAATTATAGTCATATTCTCATGTAGTGGTGGTTATGGTTGAACATAGGAATGGGAGGCATAAATGTTCCCATAATAAGTATCAAGAGGCTGCTGTAGGTCTCATTGCCATTTAGGAGGAGGGACCATGAAATGGCTGTGCCAGGGAGTAGTATGGGTACCACTGATTAGAGAAAAGAAAGCCATGTGCCACAGAGAACAGAAGAGAAGGGTGGAGAAGAAAAGGAAGAAGTGGGTTAAAGGGGCACTGGGACAGTGTGTTCTTGGGACATAGCAGCAGAGCTGGGACTAGGTCAGCACAAATTAACCTGATAGTTCTGAGAGTGATCCAGAATGGTTGTTGCTTTGACTGACCTCATCCCTGAGCCTGAAGTAGGGTCTTGCTTGCAGTGAAAATCAAGTTAATTTGGTAGAAGGGCAGGAGTCTGTTAGGACTAGGGACATGTTAGACTAATATCAATCTTCTTTTTTTTGAGTTCTAATGAGACTAGCCATTTGTTGGTTGAAAGTCACTGCTTTCTAGTGCCCAGTTAATGTGGGGCATCATGAAAGGAAGTGTGTGTGTGTGTGTGTGTGTGTGTGTGTGTGTGTGTGTGTGTGTGAATAGCAGGGATATGTACATGATGAGGGTAAGGACAGGCTGTGGGTTTGCCCTACCCTCGGCATCACCTGAGAGCTCAGAGGTGGCTCTACTGTGATACTTGCAGATTGTGCAAATGATGAGGCCTGCAGCTTCCTTACAGTGTCCACAATGGAGTCAGAGGTTTCATGTGACTTTTATTCTTGGACAAGGGACAACTTTGCCTGCGTGACTTCTGACCAGGTAAGCCAAAACAGATTCCTGTTCCTGTGGAATCAATCTGGTGGCCTCTGTGCCTGCAGATTTTGAATTTGGGAATGGCAGTTGTGGTGGGCCAGAGCCACAAAGGGTCAGTGTAGCATCTGATCATCAGGATGGTGCCTTAGTGTGGAGTAGCCTCATTGTCCTCTGCCATTACTTACCTCATAAGGCAGCTTGGTTCCTCATGCTAAGGGGCTATTGTCCAGAGCCCAGAGAACCATTTGACTCCTAAGTTCTGAGCACCTGCATTGCTTTCATTGTAAAAGTCAAGTGTAGTAGGGGTTTGCAACCCCATAGGAAGAACAACAATATCAACAAACCAGAACCCCCAGAGCTCCCAGGGACTAATCCACCAACCGAAGAGTACACATGGGGGGCCCATGGCTCTAGCCACATAGCATATGTAGCAGGGGATGGCCTTATCTGGCACCAATGGGAGGAGAGGCCCTTGGTCCTGTGCAGGCTTGATGCCCCAGTGTAGGGGAATGCCAGGGTGAGGAGGAGGGAGTGGGTGGGTTGGTGGGGAAGTACCCTCATAGAATCAGGTAAAGGGGGGATGGGACAGAGGGGTTGTGGGGAAAACAGGAAGGGGGATAGCATTTGAAATGTAAATAAATAAAATACTCCTCCCAAAAGAAAAGAAAAGAAAATCCTTGTAGAACATTAAAAAACAAAAACAAAAACAAACAAAAATACCCACCACCATTCCATTAGAATAGGAGGCCATCCAGCCAAAATCAGTTCCTGGGTCCCAGGGTCCCTAATGGCTGATCTTGCAAGTTTCCTTCTTCTGTGTCCATTTAAATTCTTCTGTGTCCTCTTAGAAAAATGTCTATGTATTGAAGCCTCTTTTAGGTTTTGTGTGTGTTAACATAATAAATCTTTTCTTCCTAAGGACTTTTGCATATCTGTACCATTTTAGTGTGGTAGCCAGTCCACACTAAGGTGCATGGTACTTTTAAGACATCACCTACACTGGGAATTGCACATGCCTGTTCTCTGAACACATGTGTCAGAGTGTTCATGCCTTGCAAGATGTAATGGAGAGGGCTCCCCCAGAGTTTTAGCAGCTTATTAGATGTAAATGAAATACTGGCAGGACACAGATGCAAACAAATATCAGTGCCTACCACTCACTTCCTGCTTTTTAGCTCCCAGGTCCTTCAGATAACCCACATAGCAACACATCACGGGGCGATTGTGGGGATTGAAGAACCCCTTTAGAAAAAAAATTACAGGACAATTTCTGCTATGAATATTACTATAATAGATATCACCTGTGTCAATGTTATTCCCCTCCCCAATCTCTAACTAGGTCAACAGGAAGTTTCACAGGAAGTCTTGCATAGAACTTTGTTAAGGTTCCTCCCAAGGCCCTGGGCTATCAGTGCAGTAATGCAGGGGTGGGGCTTGGATGTTGGTTACTTATAATTGGTCCACCTTGTTCCAGTCTAGGACCCCATTCCCAACAGTTCTCATAGCCTCCCTGGCTCTTTGGCTCCAACTCCTTTGAGATTCTGGAGCTGCAGTGCAGGAATTCAGTCTGCTAAGTTTAGTAATTCCCCCTGCATCTTATGGTTCCAGCCCAATCAGGATGCAACCAGAAGGGATAAGAGAGGAACTTTCACTGCTCTGGGTTTGTATTTCAATCCTTTTCAGGCATTCACACCTCCTTCTTTTAATGGTTTTTGTGGCCCTTCATTCCATCCTCCATCTCTTCAGTAAAGAAAGCATGAAGAGCCAGTGCCTTCAAGTAGCCTGTATTTAAATCTTTGCCCTCTGTAAAGCCCTCATAAGAAACGTCATGGCTAGCAACTCTGAGGAGGGGCAAATACTATATGATAAGCAGGGATGAGTATGCTAGTTTTGTCCTACCCACTCACCCGTGGAACTGATGAGAGCAAATCAGAAGAGTGCCAAGGTGACCAAGAACGGCAAGGTGCTCTGCAGGTTGAGCTGAGGTTTCTAAGCTTCAAATCTGCCTGTGGGCAGAACACCTGCAAGGCCTCCCCAAGCTGACTCCTCCCTCCTCCCCTCTCTGGCCATTACCCATTTCACTGGACAAAATTCTGGTCTTCAATTAGAGCCCCATCCACATTCAGTATTATTGGGAAGCTCTCCTCAGTTCTCCTTCTCCATAGAATTAATCACTGTCACCCCTGTAACAGACTCCAGTTGCACAGCTATGTGCAGCGACCATCACTGTTGATGGGAGTTTACTGCTCACATGTGTGCCCTTCTAATAGGCTAGGAAAGCTAGAACCAGAAGTCCTCACGAATTTTCCTTGCATCTTCTTGATAACTGTGGTCAGAGTTTGGTAAGTATGTGTTGAATTGCTTTGAACTAATGGAAATACTGGATGATAACGGGGCCCTTTCCACTTCCAGGAACAAGATGCTATGGGCAGCCTGAAGGCAACCAGTTTCGGGAGCCTCAGGTGCCAGGTGAAAGTGAGAAATAGTGGCAAGGATTCTCTGGCTGTGTATGTGAAGAAAGGTAGGTTGGCGATGCTGGAGCATCCCTTGATTGTGTTTAGAGTGGTTTCAGAATGATGTGTCTGTGAGGAGGAGATTGACCCCTCACCTCACTGCATGCATGAGACCCTCTTCTCCCTGATCCCACCTGAAGCAGGCTCAACCCACCTGCCTTCTGCAGACAGACAGTGTCCTCCCAGCAGCTACAAAAGGATTTCTGTAACATTCATCTGAGCCATCAGTTCTGGTTTTTATCCCGGTCTGCTGGGGCTGTGAGTCTCATACAGCAGGAACCAAGGAGCCAATGGAAACACAGACACAGTGCAGACAGGGACCCAGCCAGCTTGGCCTATGTGCATGCAACAGAATGCAGACATGTACCCAGCCAGCTTGGCTTATATGCATGCAACAGAGTGCAGACATGCACCCAGCCAGCTTGGCCTAGGTGCATGCAACAGAATGCAGACATGCACCCAGCCAGCTTGGCTTATATGCATGCAACAGAGTGCAGACATGCACCCAGCCAGCTTGGCCTAGGTGCATGCGTACCAAGGCCTTCACCCTGCTTACATCTGGCATTCCAGCAGATCCTGGCTTAGCTCCCTGCAGCCATGTCTCCCAGACCTTCTAGCTCCTTTGTCTTTTCTCTTTTTGCTGAACATCACAGCCAACCCTCCACCCCCATCTTGACTAAAGGGCATTCTAGTCCATCTCTATGCTCATGGGACCCTCTCTGGTGGCACTATGCATATATGTCACCTGGGAGATGGTAGATTTTGAGGCTGTTGATGAGTTAGCTAAGATATCAAGGTCTTTTTTTCTTTTTAAATGTTTGCTAATTGACCTGGTATTTCTTTTGTTGTTTTGTTTTTCCTTTTATTGAAATTAGATTTTCTTCTCATGTGATGTAATATATTTTATTATCCCTTAGACTCCTTTTTGTTTTCTCTTTTTCCTTTTTTCCATTAATTTATTTATACTCACTTTACGTTCCATTTGCAGCCCTCCTTTTCCCCAGTCCCCCCCTCACACAGCCCCTTCCCTTCATCTCTGAGAAGAGGGAGGTCCCTCCCAGGAAACCAACCCACCTTGGCACCTCAAGTCACTGCAGGATTAGATACATCTTCTCCCACTGAGGCCAGACAAGACAGCTCAGTTAGGGGTACAAGATCCATGGGCAGGCAACAGAGTCAGGGTAAGCCCCTGCTCCAGTTGTTGGAGGACCTGCATGAAGACCAAGCTGCACATCTGCCGCATATGCACAAAGGGCCTAGGTCTAGCCCTTGTATGCTGCCTGTTAGTTTTCTAATGAGAGACAGAAAGGGAGTGGATCTGGATGGGAGAGGAGGGGGGTATATAAAGTTCTTAATAACTCTCAAGGTCTGAGACAACATGAGTTGTCTCATCTCAGTATTCCATGTCTGCTTTCTTTTGCCTTAAAAATACAGGCTCTCTTTAATACTCCACGTGACTTTAAAACAAACAAACAAACAATCTATCTATCTATCTATCTATCTATCTATCTACTTTCTAGCATCTATCTATGTGTATTCATGATTTTGCATACATATACCAGAGCATGCATGTGGAAGTCAATGAACAACTTGAAGTAATTCCACTCCTTCTACAATGCAGGTTCTAGACATCAAATTCAGGTTGTCAGCCTTGGCAGCAAGAGACTTTACATATTGAGCCATCTTGCCAGTCCTTTCATAGTGTTTCTGTTGGTTCCTGAAGAACTAGGCTGGGACCTCAGCATTCTCAAAGTAATACAGGAATAACAGGGAGAGAATCTGGCTTCCTGGCAGTATGTGCAAGTGAACAGCAAATGTCTTTAGTCTCATGTGGCCTATATCCCTGTGTCCTGCCTTGCCTGCCTCCTGCTTGCACATCACCTACGGGGCAGTGAGGTGCCAACAATGTGAAGCTCTGTTCTGTGTCCTGTGGCTCCTTCCACTGTCCTGAACTGTGACTTTCTAGTGAAAGAGGATGTTCTGCCTCGAAGACAGCCATGTGGCCAGAACTACCACAATGCTGGCTCTTTGAGTTCTGGAATCTTCCCAGATACTGTGGACTTTAATGTTCATACCAGTGAAGTAGTGGTCCTGTGTGAATCTGGGAGTCAGGAATGTGGAATTGGGTAGCTCCTGTTACCCCGCAAACCCCTCCTGGTAAGTACTGGGAGAGTGAGACTTTCTACAGCTATCTTCTTATGAAGTTTTCTGTTGGTCAAAGACCAGAAGATAGCTAATGAAGGCAAGACCTGGGATGTTAGGGTTGGAGTAAAGAGGAGTGAAATGGTGTTTTCTGAGGCCTGCAGCTCTAGGCACATGCAGGTAGATGCTGCAGCCTTGGCCTTGAGCTAGAAACAGCTGGTGTTAGTGGGCAAGCCACAGACTCAGCTGACCCTGCCACATCCTTCAACCTCTGCAGGGACAAGTACCGAGCTTGTTCCCTCACATCCCCGTCCCAGTGGGCCAGAGTGTATGTAGGGTACCAGTGTTAAGTTTCTCTGATCTATAGCCAAGGCTGCTATGACTTCTGCTTCAATGCCCAATTGTTTCTACCATCCACTTTTAAGCATAGCAAAGCTTAGGGATTGTTTTCTAAAAATAAAAGCCAAAACAAATAAAGTGACACCAGCCAAAAATGTCCCTTAAAAACTGTAATTTAGCCTTTTATCACACTTAAGAATACAATTGCATCGAAATGTTTGTTGTCTCATGCCTACTCCTGTCTCCTGGAAGTTTATATTTGGATTACAAGGGAAAGTGAGAACCTTGTTGCTGCCAAACTAAACCAAGGGCAGAAATTGGCTTGCAGCTTTATTTTGCTTTCTGGATGTTTAAAGCCAAGATATGTTCCCACTGTAGTGGAAGGAAAAGGTGGCTGTACTCAGCCTTCTGTGTTTTTTTCTATTGATGGTCAGATTTTTTTCTCACCTCTGCTTTAACCTCAGTCCTTTCTCTTACATGGTAATAATATATTACAAATGGAAAGAACAGAGTTTCTGAACACCCCTCACCCCCTAAGGGCAGTCATGTCCAGTTTCACCCCTCACCCTGAGCGGCTTGTAAGATAGGACCATGAAATTGGAAGGGGCAACATAGACCTCCAGCTTGCTATGATGTCTGGTACCACCTTCTCTCTTTGTCCAGCTGAGGTCTATGGTCCTAGAACCTGTGAGAGGAGCATGTGCTCCTTAGCATCATAAGAAAACAATGTTGAGAAGCTCCTCTGTGAGGATGGGCTATCTCAGCTCCCAGCTGAAAGATAAGATATGGACAGGGGAAGCATTCTGTTACCCACTACATCCATGTGAAACTTCCTCTAAATATGATCACTGTGACCTTTGCCAGTGTAGAGAACATGACAGCCATGTAGGGCACACAGCCTTGGAACGTCCTTAACTCTTCACTAGGCATCACAGGACTATAAGGACTCTAGTGGCCTGGAGGCTAATGCTGTGAACAGAACAAATCACTGAGTGGCAAAAGAATGAGTTGGATGTTGAAAATGTTTTGCAGGATGTGAAGTGCTCAGATTAAAATGAAGAGGGGAGATGGAACAAAAGTGAACCTGAGCTGCTTTAGCAATTAGGGCAGGAACCCTAGAAGAGATGGCATTACAAGTGATACTTGAAGGATGGGAAGGATCCTCCCGCATGACAATTTCAGGGTCCTCTGTGGCACTTGTGCTATGTGAAGGACATCCCAGTCAGCCTTGACTCTGGCCTTGACATCAGGCAGCACTGTCCAATAGAACTACAGTCTGAGAACTGATGCAATGAAAATAAACGACAGTCAACAGTCACACAGTATTACTATGCACTCAAATGGCTGTGGCAGTCAAGCTCTACTCAATGCAATCATTGTTCAGATAGTGACATTTGACTGATGACTGCTGATGCACATATTTAGGAGCTGCTGTGTAGATATTCTCTCACATAGTTTAAATACAGAGGGAGGGGGATGGGACCTTCTCTAAAGGCCCAAGCAGAAAGTGATTAAGAGTTAGGGAAAGAGTGACAAATTTTATGACAACTTAAAACAGTTCCTCAAAGGGGAACTGGGCACTACTGCAGGGTTGGTGGCAGCTTTCCAAGCCCATCCAGGCAGGTGGTGCTGAAGGCATCCCTGCTTGAAATGAAGAGATGCTGCCATTTTGTAGTGTGTGAAGCACCAGTTGGGCATAAGCTAGTGCTGGGATCATTGTATAGCTGTTTTTCATGTAGTTTGTCTCTTTTCAACATCCATGAAGAGAATAGTTCTCAGGCATGAAAGTAGTTAAGGAGGCATAGGGCCAGCAGATCCAGGCACTTGTGTAGGAGGGAACCTTTAGGGTCTGCTCTAAAGGTTTTCAGAATCTGAGGTTGTACCATGAGGCTTTGCAGTGTCTATAGGAATGAGAGTCCATGCAGGCCTGAATCACCACTGACCTAATGTATGTCATGGCGGGGAAGGCATGGGCTCCGAGTCTCCCCTACTACCTACCTACTGGAGACCAGGGAAGCCAGGTCATATCACAGACCAAGGCTCTTTCCTCAGAATAACACAAACACAAGAATAAAGCTACATGTGAGTATATTGTTTGTAGATTGATGCTCTAAGTGGAACCAGAATTAAGAACAGGGGAACAGGTGAACCCCAAAGCAAGCCACTTTTCACCAGAGGGATAGCAAAGAAAATATTACCCTGCCAAACCTGCTGGTTTGAGTTCCTAAGAAATGGCTGCTATAGACAGTGTAGAATATGGCATGAAAAGCAGGTGTCAGCAGGAGCTGAGTGATGAAGACAGGTCACATAGTGAAGGTTTATATGGCAATGATTTGAAAGGTAGATCCTCAACCAGGCTGAAAGTGAGAGATTGGACCACTCAGCTGTGCAGCTCCCTTGTCTACTCTAAGTTCTTTTCTGTTATCTGGTGTAATAAGATGGGGGAAATAGCATCCATTGTGACTTCTGAATGATGGTGTTTCCTTGTCTGCCGCATGTTCAGACTTATCTATGCTACATACATGAAGCAATAAACATGAAGTGCAATGCTGTGTGGTGCATGCCCATGAAGATGGGACATTGTTGTCCCATAGGAATAATCAAAAGAACAGCACATGCAATTTTCTAGGTGTTCAGCTTAGATACCCAAAGGTATTATGGGTTTAAGATCTCTGGTAGTCACATCCTCTCCATGCATAGTCAAGTATAGAGGTTTCATGCCCAGAGATAATCTTGTGTTGGCCCCCCATACTACCCCAGCACACATGGAGCAAAATCAGAAGACATGACTACGATCAGGGAGCTCCTATCCCAGAGGGTTTTGAGGTCTTTTCAGCCTTTCTTCTTTCTTTCCTTAGGCTATGAATCTACTGCAGCTGGTCAGAAGAGCTTCGAACCAACGGGTTTTCAAAATGTGCTCTCTGGGTTATATAGCCCTGTGGTGTTCTCAGCCTCAGGAGCCAATCTGACAGATACACACACCTACTGTCTGCTTGCCTGTGACAATGATTCCTGCTGTGATGGCTTCATCATCACACAGGTTAAAGGAGGTATGGCCAATAGGACGGCTGGGCCTAACTAGGGATATGAGGCATTTGGAGACTCAGAAAGCACAGAGCCTGCCACTGGAATTTGCTAGCATAATATTACTATGCTCAAATTGAAGATGATCTTTACACAAAAAGGCAGGGGCAAATCCTGGTCTCTTTCCCATGTTAAGATTGTACCATATTTTATGTCATAAAACTAGCTTATTAGAGCTGTCTTCAATATTACAAACCAAAACAGGAGCTCTGAGAATTGAAATCATTTATCAGTGTTATGCAGCCTCTGATGGGACATGGTGGTATTTGACCCAAGGTGTGTTTTTCCCAATATCTTACTGTTAGCTGAGAATCCTGGCAAGGTCACATTCAGACAAATCACCTGAGCTGACTCCTCTGCTCCTGATAACTATAAAGATAATCTGCCTATTCTATCTCTGCCCCTCAATCATTCTCAGTGGCTGTTCAACAGCATATATCTCTGCATTTTATAGAAGCAAACCCAGGCACTTAGTAGGTTAGGTTAGGAGGGGATGTTGGCATTCAGTGGCTTTCTGGGAAGGCAGAGGCTGATCCACGCTCTGTTGGGGTAAAGAAGCACTTAGATGAGATGAGAAACCCAGGGCAATGCGAGAGTGTGCATTGCTTGGCTAGAGGCTGGGAGACTCCCATCTGTTGTAAGGATTACTAGCGGACTAAGTAAGATTGTCAGCATGGTGAGTGGATGGCTGAAAAATAGCTCACACTTTTTTCCTGCCTACTGTCCTTCCCCACCCCCTGATAAAATTATTGAGAGAGAAAAGGATAATTGGTAATTACTAGGTCCTAAAAGAACATTAAATACAACTTTGGAAACCTATGGTAAGTGTTTTGTCCTATTCAGAGAGAGAAAAATGAAGTTTTCTTGGGTCTCAGACAGAGTGTAGACTTTTATGTGGTGCCATGAAGAGAGATGGTAGTCCTGGGCAGAGGAGGAAGACTACCGAAAGTAAGTGCAAGATAAAGAGAAGGAACACTGAGTTAGCTGGATTCCCAGGGTAAGGAGAACTAGCAGAGGGTGGTCTTATCTTAGGAAGGAGCAGGAGGGAGAGGTTTCATCAGGGTTTTTTTCAGCAGCATTAACCAGCATTTTCATCTTGAGAACACCTGGAAGCCATGGAAGTTTTGAGCATGACCTGAGCCTTCTTTTGTTTACGGCAAAAAAAGAGGGGGGGGGCTTAGACAGGATCTAATGTATCCTAGGCAGACCCTCTAATTCAATAATCTGGAACTTCATATCCTTCTTCCTCCACCTCCTTAGTTGTAGGATTACAGGTGTGGACCTCCAAACCTGGCTTTCTGTGGTGCTGGAATGGTATTATGCCAGGATCACGGTCACAGTTGCATTTGAAGTCAGCACTCTGGCTGGAGTGTAGAACGGAGCAGATGAGGCTGACTTGGGTATGGAGTGGTCAAGACAGTGAGAAGTCATGCAGGAGACCTGGTGGCCTGGGCTATTGTGGTGACAGTGGCATGAGGAAAAGGAGACAAATTCAAAAGGACTCTGGATGTGGGTAGTAAGAAAGAAGGAGACATGTGGCTGGCTCACATGGTAGGAGTCTGCTCTCTGGTAAGTCATGCATAGCAGAGACGCCAGGTTATCTATTGCATGACACCAGAGGGAGAGTTGGGGAGTCTTCTCTGGGTACAGTAAGTTTGAAACACTTTTGAGACATTTATAAAACATGCCTCACTTTGGATGAAAAGCTTCAGAGTCTGGAGGGGCAGAGTGGATGAAAGACAGAAAGCACTGGATGGGAAGTAGCATCCAGAGTCATCAGAGAGGACACATGGAGAGAAGACAGCAACCAGTGGGGCAGCCTCAGTGCTTGGTCGCATCAGAAGTAGTAGGATAGGGCCAAGGAAGCAGCTCAGTTGGTAGAATGCTTGCTGTATATGCCTGTGGCTCTTGGATCCATCTCCAGCACCACAGAAAGCCAGGTTTGGAGGTGCACACTGTATAACTACTACTAAGGAGGTCAGGGAAAGAGGATAAGAAGTTCAAAGTCATCACATCAGAGGGCTGCCTAGCGTACATTAGACCCTGTCTTCATTTGTTTTAAAATAGAAGAATGTTTGAGTGCAAGTGAGGATTCTGGGGGCAGGGGTGGCCATCGGTGATGGGTGAGAGGGTGAGGAATGAGTGGGTCATAGCCCAGTGACTACCTGAAAGAAAGGTAGAACCACTAAGCAAGGAGAAAGAAACCCAGGGCAGCTTAAAGTAACCAAGTGAGGGAGGGTAGTATGTGCAGGGGGCTTGAGAGTCCCTCATGCTGCTGACAGCTCAAGGGGACTAATGTTGGAAGATGCCCAGCCCAGCTCTCTGCATCAGTAGTGGTAAAAAGGAAATGGGTTGGGTTTTGTTGTTGTTTTTATTGAAACACTATCTTTCTTATCCTGTTAGAATTTACTATGTACCCAAGGATGGCTTTAAACTTGTAACCTTCCTCTTTCTGCCTCTTCAGTGCTATTATTATAGACATGTTCCATCATGCCAGGTTTATGTGGTATTAGGGATTGAACCTGGGCTTTATGTATGCAAAGCAAGCACTGTACCAATGAAGCTACATCCTCTACCCCAGAATGAGATTGTTTAGTTAAAAGATGGTTAGAACAACTTGATTCTTAATCATCCTTTTGGTTTCAGCCGTATACAGTGTGGGTTCCTATTAGTATTTAGATGGGCAAATTATCAACTGTCCCTCGCTTGTGCATCAACACATGTCTTTCTCCATACCCAAGTTTAGAAAGTCTGTCTTCAGAGACAGGATGCCTCCTTGAACTAAACATATATTCTGCGGGCGCGACTGTTTCTCCAGATGCTGTGTTACTCAGCAGACCATGTGATGCTTCCATGGAAACACTGACTTCATTTTCCCTGGGATCATATATGAAGGATCATTTTGTTCCATGGGGGCAGTGAGCCTTCCAAGCCCTTCTTTCCACAACACTGTGGTTGGCAGCCTGCTTTCTATTCCTTCCAAGTCTAACTTGTCATCAGTGAATTGCCCAGCACTTACCCACCCCTACCCTCACATGCAGTGTCAGAATTTGGGCCCTTGTGACATGGCTAAAAACATCTGGCTGTCCTTCCCAACTCATCTGGTACAGGGGGTAGTTAGGAGTTTTAATTCAGGGGGCTTTGGCTGGACTTGCTGAGATCTGGGGACAAAATCCTGTTACACCCTTTATTTACCACAGCATTCAAAACCTTTAGTTTCTTTAAAATTCCTCCTTTCCCTTACCCCTCCTAGCCATCCCTCACAAAAGCTGCAGCTGCCTCTAGCCTCCTCTGACTACCTTCCTCTAAATCCCAATGGATGGGTTATATTTTCAATGAGGAGTAGTTAGTGATAACTCCTGAGGGTCCAAACCTGCATTGTAGTGGAGGCTACTGGAAAGAGGGACTCTAAGGAACTCCCATGCCTTAAGGTTTACATAAGTGTCACTGAAACTAAAGGATGTGATTAGCAAGTAACTGGTCCCTATCTTAGAAACATGAGGAAAATGTGTGGCTTCTTATCTGGGGGTCAGGGTCAAGGGCACCAATTCTGAATTAAATATGTTACTATTCCCCCCTCTCTCCCTACTTCCCTCCTTCTCTCCCTCCCCTCCTGCCTGGTTTTTCCTTTCCCCCTTACACTCTTGATCACTTTTTCTCTCACATAAACCATGGTGCTCAGACTTCTTTTGAGCTCCCACATTTTTATTGTACCCAGACTGCTCTGCGGTTCTACAGCCAGCTCAATCTGCTCCTCAACGCAGCGGCTGCTGCCTCCACCCTTTCACTATTGCTCAGACACTAGAAAAACCCACTTCTCCTTTTGTAGTGTCTCAGTCTCACAGTCCGTGATATGAGGATATCTAATGAGGCCTGGACTCTTGAGCCAGGCTGTACTGCAGAGTCTTCTGTGTGCTCATTGTGGACATTAACTCCCCAATAGCATCTCAACCCTCATGTGACAACATGACAAAGTCCACAGCTGGTGCCAGCAACTGAACATGTCCACAATCCTCCCTGTGTAGTACATTAGTGCCACATAAGAGGACGGCTAAGGCTATCTTTGAAAAGTGAGTTGAAAGCAGGCTTTGGTGCCCCAGTGTCCCTGTCCCATCCTCAGGCAGCCCAGGCTCTCAGAGTAAAGGACAGCTGTGCATGGCCCTCATGGTTTCCCTCACACTGGCCTATTCCCTTTGGCAGGGCCCACCATCTGTGGACTTCTCAGTTCTCCTGACATTCTGCTTTGCCACATCAATGACTGGAGGGATACCTCTGCTACTCAGGCCAATGCTACATGTGCTGGGGTGACATATGACCAGGGGAGCCGCCAGATGACCTTGAGTCTGGGAGGCCAAGAGTTCCTGCAGGGTAAGTAAGCCTCTATATTTCACCATGCTTCTAAGTTCCTCTTCCCACCAGTGAGGGCTCTGTTAACTTCTTAGATGCAGGTCTACATCCTGAGAGCTTGTACCCCTATTCAGCTTCAAAATTACCAGGTACAGATACATCCTCATCACACTGACCTCACCCTCCAGGCTCCGCAGGTTCCATTTATAGTATAGAAGGAAATGGCACCCATGAAGCTGCACAGGAAGCTAATGGCATGCATATATGTATATGTATATATATATATATATATATATATATATATATATATATATGTCTATCATCAAAACATTAAGTTGATTTATTTGATTTAGCTTTCAAAGCTTCAGCTAGCTGGGTCCAAGGTCCCTTAGGACTCTAACATGTCCAGCTGCTGGTCCATTATCCTTGGGCCAACTGGGGCTGGTCCTGCTCCGGCTGGTTTCCTCCTCACTGGGAATGAGTGTACTCTTTTCCAGCAGGTGGCAGAGGCAGGACAGAATAAGGAAGAAGTGCAAGGCTTCTGAAAGTCTATAGACACTCATCTCTGCCTCATTTTTTTGGTGCATAAATAAACCGCATGGGGAAACCAGAAGCCAAAAGACAGGAAATACTGTTCCATTAGTAGGAGGCATTGCAAAGTCTCATGTAAAATGCCTGCAGAGAAGTAAGGGTGGAAGACTATTGCAAGCGACCCTGGCTGTTCCCCTGGGAAGTTAATGCACCCCCTCTTCTAACCACAGGGGTACAGGGACAGGCCTGTTAGAGATGATGGTGATGTACAGCAGGCAGAGAGAACTGCAGAGCCCGAGAGCAGGCCTGCCCTTCAGCTCACAGAGAAGGGTACTGAGTTTCCAAGGCCTCTGACCTCCCTGTGACAGTCAGGCCTCCTTTTTGCCTTCTTTCCGGCCTACCCCTCTTAGCATGCTCAGTAAAGAGGACAGGCTTTCCTTTCTGTCCTAAGATGCCATTGGCCAGGCCAGTGCTGTTCACAAGGTTAGCCACACTGGGGCCAGTATCGCCCACAACTGGTAAGACATGCTACGTCTCAGGCCACCATGCCCAATAGGACCAGGAATCTGTGTTCTGAGAAGCAGTTCCAATAATTCTTAAACCAGTTGCCTGCTAGGTTGGAAGAGAGGATAGCAATATCGGTTGTCATAGAAACAAAATACCTCCTAGGACTGTTAGGTCAGATAGCACCAAGGCTGAGACCTGCACCTACACAGTGATTCAAGGACAAGGGATGCACTGTCATTGTAATCATTCTCATCTTACAGCTGATGGGAAACAGGCACACAGGAGTTAGGTCACTCCTAAGGAGGCACCTGGGCCTAAAACCAGGCTCTGGAAGTCTTAGCCACTCTCGTACTCTCAGATATGCAGAGAGAATTTTGGATGATATTGTATTATTTTTAAAAAACTCCTGCTGATACCCAGAGCAATATAGTATGCATGTTATTCTTTGAAGAATTATATATGCCTTACTAAATTTTGGACTAGTGACAGAGAGTTTAAAATCTAGTGTAGAAAACACATAGGCAATCTGCGTGGCACACCCAACCAAAGCCTGGAAATACACTGCAGAATCTGGCAGAATTCCAGGGAGCTGAAGTAGCTTCTTTTGGTGGTAAACAGAATCAAACAGCTTATTTATGGGATGGCTGCCTCACAGATGGTCTTCATTATTCTGAGAGGCACGCAGGGTGAAAACAGGCATTTCAGGAAAGACGTGATAAGTTGGCAGCAGTAAGTCACTGAACTGCTTATGCTGAGCGTGTGCTTGCTGTGTGTGTTCAAGGAATGTGCCCTGGCTTGGCCTCCCTGCAACGGAGTCACAACGAAAGGCCTTTGAAGGATTTAGGCCTTTCATCTGCTCATCTGGCTCATCTGTTCCTCTGTGTGTGTGTGTGTGTGTGTGTGTGTGTGTGTGTGTGTGTGTGTGTCTGTGTGTGTGTGTCTGTGTGTGTCTGTGTGTGTGTGTGTCTGTGTGTGTGTGTGTCTGTGTGTGTGTGTGTGTGTGTGTGTGTGTTTATCAGTAGACAACGTTTTTGGGTATCATTCCCTAGTGCCTTCCAGTTTTTGTTTGCGACAGGGTCTCTCATTGGCCAGGGGTTTCACTGAGGCTAGCATAGCCGGACAATAAAGTTCCCAAGGATCTGCTTATCGCTACCTTACATTTCACCATCGCTGGAATTACAAGCATTTGCCTAGCTTATTGAATGGGCTTAATGGAACAAACTCAGGTCCTCACATTTGTGAGGCAAGAGTTTGCCAACTGAACAATCTCTCTAGCCCAAGCTTTGGGTTTTCAATTCAGTCGTGTGTGTGTGTGTGTGTGCTATGCATATATGCTACATGTATGTTTCTGTGTGTGTGCTATGTGTATGTATATGGTGTGTGTGTGGTATCATATATATAGTGTTTGTGTGTTGTGTATGTATGTAGGCATGAATGTGTGTGTGTGTGTATGTGTGTGTGTGTGTGATGTGTGTGTGTGTGATGTTCTATGTGTATGTTTGTGTGGTGTTGGAGATATGTGTGTGGGGTCTGTGATATATATATACACACACACACACATATGTGTGTGTGCGTGTGCATGTGTATATATATGTGTGTGTGTGATGTTGTATGTGTGGTATCTGTGTATGTATATATGTGGTGTATGTGAGTATGTATATATATATATATATATATATATATATATATATATATATATCTGATGTGTGTGTGTGTGTGTGTGTGTGTGTGTGTGTGAGTGTATGTTCTAAACTGGGGATTTTTTTTTCCAAGTTCCAACTATCTGGTCATTCACTTGTATGTCCCATGGCAATCCTCAGTAGGGTGCATTTCTTTTGTTTATCAGCTAGCTACTAATGTCACAGTTGAATAAAGCAGAGACCTGGACCAAGGTTATCCAGGCTTAGATCTGATATCGAAAGCTAATGTGGGTAGGGTCCTAGTTTAGGAATCTACAACTCAGTAGACTCCACTTCCTTTAAACAGGAAGCACACCAAAGTCTGCTTTTCAGTGTTATTTTCATGATCCTTTGGACCACCTGCTGAGGCAAACAACCCAGGGAATGCAGGTCAAACTCCTGAAAGCAGAAAATGCTTTCAAGTCATCTGTGGTTATTGCAGCAAATTGCTTGGCATCTCTGACACTTTGGAATTCCATTCCTCAGATGTCACTGCATTCCTCACTTCTGGACTTGGTCTGAATGCCAGCTCATAGCAAATTCCACTTCAAAGATGGCAAAGGAGAGATGTCAAAAGGCTACTGGAGAGAGGACCAGAGGGTTGAAGGAGGGGTGGTGTGGCCAGCCATGACTTAGTAGTGGTCCTCACGTGATATAACCACAACCTTGGGATATGTCCTCTACCACAAAGCACAACCTACCAGGCAGATGGGAGGCATCAGTCCAGGTGCTGAGTGCAAAAGTTGCAAAGCTTTCCATCACCGAGGCCAAGGTGTTCCCCAGCTAGCTGAGGTGATAGATGTGGGCATCACCAAAGCAAAATAAGCCTGCATTTCGTCACCTTCATAGAGTCAAGGGATTGTAGGGCTCCTATGCTCAGTTTCTAGAAACTAGCTAAGTTCTATCTAAGATCACTTACCCCATCCAGGGCTGATTTCTGGTGCCCACATCAAATGAATATCCCTACCACTAACCCTACAGAACACCAAGAAATGGTTTTATACAATCTGAGCCCATGGCAGATATTTTTCCCCTCAAACTACCAGGGGTGTGTGCTGTATGAGAGTGTTCATTGAGAGTGCTGGGTTTCTGTTTAGATTATGAGTCTGAGACTGAACAGAGAAAAAAATGAGGAGTGTTTACCACCAAGAGGAGAGGGTGGAAGAAATCTAATTTTAGCCAGTGTGGCACCAGAGGATGAGAACTTGCCAGAAAATAGAGAAGCCTCTAGCTTTAGTGGGAGGGGAGAGTAGTGGGGGAAAGGAGAGGATATGAGGCATTATCATGGTCAAAGTACATGATAAATGTCAATGAAAATTTTCTTATAAAGTCCATCATTACATATAGTGACTATATGTCAATACAAATTTTAAAGAACCATTAATAACATCAGCAATAAGTCAAATAAGAAAATCTGCCAACAACTGGATATGTATCAAATGGGAAGGATCCAGAAGGTAACACTGTGAAGTATTGCTATCATTTAATTGCTAGCTCCAATTAGTTTTTACAATTAATGATTTATGTATTTGGTGTGTGTGTGTGTATGTGTGTGCATGTACATGTGTATG